>NW_024881282.1:66437226-66777226 GCF_018691265.1 Tyto alba | reverse complement strand
GGAAGGAAGGAAGGAAGGAAGGAAGGAAGGAAGGAAGGAAGGAAGGAAGGAAGGAAGGAAGGAAGGAAGGAAGGAAGGAAGGAAGGAAGGAAGGAAGGAAGGAAGGAAGGAAGGAAGGAAGGAAGGAAGGAAGGAAGTGAAAATTGATAGTGAATATTGAGCCAGTGAAGAAGTAATACTTACTGTTAACAACAGCTAGATACCTATAATTTCCATTCATAAGAGATAGTGGTATGTTTTTGACTGGGTAAGAAGGGATTGGAAAGGAATAGAAGTCAAAGATAAATGGATCTGAAGAAATATAAAATAACTTAACTCTGTATAAACTTAAATAAACAAACTCCCAGACTAACATTATTCATTTTTTTTTTTTTTAATATTCATTTTTTACTCTTTAGGTGGTTAAATTTCTCACAGCTTCAAAGGAATCTCGTCATTTTCAAATGAACCTTTAATTTAAGGTTAATTTTACCATTTAAGATCTTGCTAGTATCCAGTAGAGGACATACATTGATTAACTAAACAATGGTATGAAGCCACATCTGTGGAAGTTCAGATCAGACATTAGGAAAAGGTTCTTCACTTGGGCATGCAATTGATCACTGGAACAGGCTCCTCAGGGAAGTGGTCACAGCACCAAGCCTGTCAGAGTTCAAAGATCATCTGGATGGTGCTCTTAGTCATATGGTTTAGTTTTAGATAGTCCTGTGGGGACTTTTGTGATCAAAATTTTTATTATTTTTATATTCCACAGTGGCGCTTTTTTCAATCTTTATGTCCATGTGTTATTTCCTTAACACATGGACATATGGTAATATTCTAACCTCACTAAAAACAGGCTGAGGCTGAGTGGTATTTCCACACCAGGTACTGATGACTATAGACTGAGATTTGTCCCTTTACTATACAGGCATTTCACATCTTAAACATGTAAGATGAAAAATGACATGTTTTTTATACTTTGTATATTATTTGGCATGAATCTGGGAAGCTTTCCAGTGTAATGATAAAAATACATATTGCTAATGCCAGTTCCATGTCTAAAGCTATATCCTGTACAATCAACTCTCATTAAGCATTGGAAATGTTACAACATTTACTTAATTAGTCCATATGAATTTGTTTAAGATATTCAGTCCTTTAGAAGCCTTGGTTAAAAAAAGTATTGAAATGTAATTAGGTTATTAATGACATTAATTCCATCTTCTTGGCCAGTTTTCTAATGGAATCACAGAAGTACTGTATAATTTGACATGATCAGAACAGGCACTGGACTGGAATGGTAGTGCTAATGGAGGTCAGTGGTGAGGTGCATGAAGAAAGCTTGCAAGCCTCTGCTGACATACATACTTATTAACTCTAGGGCATACTCTAACACTTTTTGGGTCATTGTTCTTATCTGAACCTTGAAACAAAACTGCAGATCAATTTGGATACCTTCCTATTTCCTATATGTGAACAATAAGACCCAAAGACACTAAAGCCACTGCAATATTGGACAACTAACCTATTGTTTAAACATAGATCTCACAATAAAGCTATGTGGTAGCTTAAATAGTAGTGCCTCCCGAAATATGCTGAATTCCCAAATATAGGATATTCTGCCTATATGCTCCTGTATTTGCATTAAACTGCTGAAATGGATATTCTATAAGCACGATCACTTTGGGATTAGATTCCACAATCTAGTAAACCTCAGTGCCAAGATATTTCCCCTGACACGTTAAATGTTTTCATTACCTTAGTTTAGTCCCATTGCTATTAAATATACCCCAAACTGGTTATGTCACTTTCTTGTTCCAAAATACAAATCCTGAACATAATCTCACAGATAAGTGTGTGACGAGTGTAGTGGGGCAAGGAGTTTTTAACAAGGTTGGTGGTCCAAGCTATGTATGGTATGGACAGGCAAAAAAGTTCTTTCTGCTGTGAAAAGAGAAATCTCAGGAGTCTTTTGCACAAAGCCATTTATATTCCTGTATAGAAACTGGGAATTATAAACTGGTGGCCACACTGGATAGGTCAAACTGCACTTTTGAAGCATAAACAGACAGCCTCTGTAGCGAGCCAATAGATCTCACTTGCAGGCATCTTTTTTATAAAGGAAGGTATAAATGATTTGACAGCTAATGCACAGATTCTTCAAGAGGAATGCAAATTTTCCTGATGTCCCATGAGGAGAAATGTGCTTGTGAAGGCATGGACAATTGATTCATGAATGCTGAAATCAATAAGGTTCAACTGCAGGAAGGTATCAGTGAGGTTTATTTTGTTCATGAATCACAAAATTCTGCTACCCTTTCTGACCTCACCATGTCTTCCTATTTGCCTTCCCATTTATTTTCAATAAGGAATTTATGAAAACACCTGTAGACCTTCTTGACTACTTTGATCTTCATTTTATAAAGAGAGAAAAATGAGCTCATGTCTAAGGATAAAATACAAATTTGCATAACTGTATTGTAGAATTCACTTATTTCTTTGTAAAAACAGTTCTTTATTGAGCATCCATTTGGAGTTAGTTAACACTACCATACACTAATTAGGTTGATGGATGCTGGTACAGCTCAGTAGTCCAACTGTTTGATACTATGAGATGGACAAACATGAAGGCAACTATTGTTCAGACTTATGTATTTTCTGTGAAATTACATTGTTTCTCTGGGTTTATTTTATAAATTTGCATATGGAAAATTAGATGATTTCTGTGAAGTATTATCTCAAATGTCTTCTTTATTAATTTCTTTAAAAACAAACAGAATATTTAATAGGCAAAATGCATCTCGTCTGCTTAGTGGTATACGTAAATTTGAGGATTTAAAAATTTAATTAAGATGCAAATTTTCTCAATGTAATTTACATTCCTCCTACACTATAATGATGTTAATGACATTTTCAGATTCTAGATCTTACCATGTTTTTATTCTCCAAGTCTTCACTGCCTAGATCAAGTTGGTTTGAGAACTCACTATTGGGTGATGGATGCTGTGTTCTAAGTACATTTAATAAGACATTTTGCTCCTTAGTGAGAAGTTTTGTCTTATTTCTGTACTTCATAAAGTAATGTCATGATGCTTCTAGCATCACTTTTGTCAGAAAACCACATGTATGATGTATTCAGTATATGCTCTTGATATTTTCAAGCAGCATTAACAGTCTTAATCAGATGAAGAAAATAGTGTTGTTTCTTCAGCAGAAACATAATATATGGTTGAAAAAGATCGTATGATCATAGATCAGCTTTGTTAATGGACTTTCTTGAGCAGTTTTACCTTGGTTACTTCTGAGATATATTACTAATGTGCCACGAAGTTTCCTTATCACTGTACTATCATATTTGTTAAAGACTTGCAACTGTATGTTGCACTGATCTTTACATAATAACCCATTTAAGATCTTATTCAAAGTATTCTGTATGTTCATCTAGTGTGATTTAAATCATCTGTTGCATTATATTTATCAGCAAGAGGAGGAATAATTTGATTGGTACGTGCCTTGGAGTTTGCTAGTTATTCATAGCCATAATGAGGATTGTAAATTTGGGATCTGATTGAGATGCTCATCACTGTGATGAGATCTTTCTGTGCTTCCTTTATCATGTACCAAAATTTCTAGTGGATGAGTGCATGGTAGGTAAATATGCATTTTGAACATGTTAACATGTCACTCATTCTCCTTAAAATTCTATCAAAACAAACACCAGTTGGCAGGATCTGTGCCTTACTAAGAAGCTCACCCATTCCACATGTGCTTATGACAGACATTATATTAATAGTTTCTCCCAAGTGAAATTGCTGAACCATGCTTTATATATCAACATTTGACTAGTCAAGTTTCGTCTCTTCTACCCTTAAGTTGATGTCAAAGAGAAATATTATCTCTTTGTCAGAAGGCACAAAGAGAAATCAATGGAGAACATCTCAAATAGCCAAATATATATCCATCTGCACCTGCTGAGAGCTGAGAGAGTCTTCAGAATGGACCCAAATTAGTCACAAGAAAGAGGCTTCAGGAGCAGCAGAAATTAAAGACAATATGAATTAATGAGAAGTGCAAGTTCTTACAGGAAATCACTTAGTAGTCCAGACAGAAGGTGATATGAGATTGATCAGTAACAGAAAGTAATGTGGGATCAGTAGGTGCTCACCCTCAAGAGCCTCATGAATGGGAAATGTCTTTCACAATTGTTTTTTTTCTGTACACACCAGACTCAAAAGACTACATACTGGTTTTAGTTATAACTAAAGTTGTCTAGCTTTTTTTGTTGTCTTTGAGATGTCAGGTTGCTGAAGAAAAAACATGAACATGTTAGTCATAGGTGTAGAGACATCAAGAAGCACAACATTTGCTGAAATCATAAAAAAATAGATTGCTACTTCTAGAACAGAATAAGTTATACTTTAAAGTGTCATACATGAGAATATTATAATGTTCAAGGTTAAACATCCACTACTTGATGAAAAAGTGTTGTAGACTGGCTCTAATTCAGTTTCAGATGTAGAAGTGTTTATAGTGTGCCTGCATTTGAGCTAGATGGTTATCACAGTCAGTAGACTTCTAGTCAGTATAGTTAATGAACCCTAGAGTCCACCAAACATCTGTTTTACCATCTAGATCTCAATCTAACTTCACAGACTTTATAACCTAGATCGTCATGGACTATAATGGAATCCCCAGTAGTGTTGGAGTCAAAAATTTTCTCCACTAGCTAGACTAAAGAGCAAAGACTTATTTCCATCTATGTATTTTCACTCAAGAACAGAGAGAGGAACAGACTGATAATAAAGGTTTTCTCTTGAAGACAGAGAAATTTAATTCATGTTCCTTGTGAAACTGAAAGGTAACTCTAGTTGAGATAAAGGAATGAATGCTAGTGACATATCTTCGGCCTCATTTATTAGAAAAATAAAAAGAGTAAGGGCAATAGTGCTGAATCAGAAATGGGTATCTGAAGTGTATATGCTTGCAAATAAGTACAATTTATATTTCTTTGTGAAAATGTGCTGAATGTTTCATTGCCTGTCCACATTGAAGGGACTACAAAACATGGAATAAATATACATCTCAATTGCAACCCTTTCTAAGTTCTGTTAAATACCACTGAGACTTCAGAATATGAATAATTTAGGCTATGTCTTATGATGATAAAGTTATAGCATGGTTATATGCTTTAAACTATTGCAGCATATGCTTCCAGATGCCAGAGAAATATTCATTAATGATAAAATTAGTTTGCAAATATTAGAATACTAGATATTCCTGTAAACTTGACTAAATGATGACTTTCCTTTGTGTATTTTGAAATATTTACTTTAAAAATATAGATGTATAAATATATATATTAATGTCTAATGGTAAAGGTAAATTGAGAATTCCTTGCTGCTATGTGAAGTACACCTACTGAAAGGTGACTAACTTCCTAGTAGTCACCATATAAAGGCCGATTCTTACAATAATGAAAACACCATAACTCCATCAATCTCAACATATCTTTACAAATTTATTTCAGCTTTCAATGCGGTGCACATATATAGTAGAAGGAGACTTGAATCCATCCATATTTGAACTTTGAAAATTCTGGGATTTGGTTTTGAGGATGTTTTTCCAGTTTCTTGTTTTCTGTTCAATAGATTTCAATATTGGTTGTTCTGATGTGTTACAGTTAATGTTTTTAAAAGTGCGGTTTTTAAAGGTGTCAGCTTTTTAGCACTGTAATCACGTTTATGCTTTTTTACCAAATCAACTTATATTGTTATTGTAGTTTGTATTGAATGTTATTTTATGTGGATTTCCTCTACAAGCCAAGAAGTAACATTCTGTATTTCAAGAGTATAGACAGACAAAAATTCAGAATAGGACCTTGTCCTGGGTTTGAGAGAGTGGTGGGGTTTTTTGTTAGCAGGGCAGGGGGTTATAGGGGTGGACCCCTGTGAGAAGCTTCTCGAAGCTCCCCCAGCTCCAAGTCAGCTCCACTTCTGTTTGGAAAACTGAACCAATCAGCTGCACCTCTGTGATAATGTATTTAAGAAGGGACGTGGTGAGGAGGAGTCGGAATCATGAGGAGGAGTTGCTGCAGCTGCGTGAACACCAAGGTCAGTGGAGGAACGGAAAAAGAAAGGAGGGGGGAGGTGTGCCAGAGCAGAGACCCCCCTGTATCCTGTGGTGAGACGGCAGGGCGGCCCTCCCTGCCACCCATGAAGATCTACGGTGGAGAGGACACTTATTTATGGCCTGTGTTTCAACTGGATGATCAAGGTGTCTATGCCTGAAGAAGTCCGGGGTCTTGTGGGAAAAGGTAGCCCCACTGCTGTAATTCAGCGCTGGGAGGATTGCAGCATGCGGGGGTGTCACACGGCAGAGCAGCTCATGAAAGGCTGCAGAGCCTGGGATGGACTCCAGTTGGAGAAAATTGGTGTCCCACACCGGAGCACTGTAAGGAAACGCTGCAACCCATGGGAGGGACTCACGTTGGAGAGGTTTTGTGGAGGACTGTCTCCTGTGAGAGGGGGACCACGATGGAGAAGGGGGAACAAGTTCCAGAAGCACCCCCCATTGAAAATGCAAGAAGAAGCAGCACTGACCACACCCCCCATTCCCTGCCCCTGTGCTGCTGAGGGAGGAGGTAGAGATATCGGGAGCAGAGCTGAGCCCGGGAAGAAGGGAGGAGTCAGGGGAAGGTGTTCTCAAGATGTGTCAATGCTTCTCACTGTCCTACTCTGTTAAGCGTTTTTGTTAGTGTCTGTAATAAATCTATGGGGTTTTTTTCTTCCCCTAATGAGTCTGCCTTTTGCTCCTGGCCATAATGGGTGATCTGCCCCTCCCAGTCCTATCTCAAATCCCAAGCCTGGCTCATTTGTCCCTTCTTATCACTTGAAGAGAAGGGAGGAGTGAGCAGCTGTGTGGTGTTTGGCTGCTGACCAGGCTCAAACCATGACAAACCATTATAGAAACAACATTTCACAAATTTGTTTTGCTCTGTTTTGTAAGAATTATTTAATTTTTATAAAATTATCCTTTTCTAACAAAACTGTCTTTCTTTGATAGGAAACTGTATCCCTGAAAAGCTTTATGACCAGTCCTATTTAAATTGAATAAATTATGATGTTTATGTTACCTGCTTAAGTGAAATTTCAGATTAGTACAAAAATCATGCCCTGCTCAAGAAACAAAATAGGAAAGAGCAAAGGTAGATTAGGAAAAGATAGAGTTTGAGAAATTACAACTGAAGAGTTGATCTAACTTTCCTATATACCTACACACCTGAAAAGTCCCCAGAAAGTAGGTCTATTTCCTCCATGAAAAAAATTATGTCTGATCTCTGCCCGTAGACTTAAGAGTAAGAGCTTTTTTTCTTTTTCTGGCAACATATTTTCAACTTGAAAGGAATTCAACAACTACTAAATTTCATATACTTTCAATAGATTTTACTGTATTAAATATTAAACGTGAGAAATTTAGACATTGGAAGCTTGTCTCTTTCTCAGAGTTGGACAGCCTGGAAATGCTTACCTTGAAATATATTGAACGGAAAATTGGAAAGAAATGGAAATTGAATGAATGGTTATTATGAAAAGCAGATTTTAATAATGGTCAGCACACGCCATTTCTATTAAGATCTGTCCTCAAAGTACTGTAAATAAATCGCTTACCAAATAAAATCCATTTATACTGATTTCCCCACAAAACAATCAATATGTCCTTAAGGTTTTATGCCAGCACTCTTACTGGGTCAGGCCTGTGGAGAGTCTGAAGCAGGGGAGCACTTTAAAGAAGAGATCAGTACTGAGCCAGGGAGATCTGGCCATGTCCAGTAGCAAAACTGTAAGTGGCTAAGGAGAATTAAATACAAACAAATACCTAGTAAGAGTGTTGATCCCCATTTTGAGAAATAGTTAGCTGAGGAGTTAAGGAATTGCAATTAACTGGTATCTGAATTCCCCCAGTCATTCTTTAAAGACCTAAATCATCCGCTTTTTGGATTTCACCTTTAGTGACAAACTGACTCCAAACACAGTTAAATTAATCTTCCAACGTCTGCAATGGCTTCCACAATTGCAGAAGGGCATTTTGACAAATGATTGTAGCTTGAGGGGAGGTTGCAGAAAGTCAACTTTCTTCTCCAAAGCAGACTGGGATCCCATTTAAGGCAGCCACTGCTTACTTCAATTCCAGTCCATGCCTGTTAAATAATCTCTTCTGGCAGGGCTACTGTGGACTCAGGGGATAGCCTAACAAAAAATATATTCTGCATTTCCCTGCATCAGCCAAGCGAGACTGCTATTCTCATTTTGCTTTTTCTTTCAAATATTTTTGTATTACATTTGTACCTTCGGAATAACTGAAGAAAATAGTTTTGAAATGAAAGTGATTTCCATGTCTTACATGTGAATGACAGAATTTCAAACATTAATGTAGATAGAACAATTATTTTTCTGCACTTGAAAGTCAAGAAAATCCACAACAAAATGCAAAGTTATCTTCCAAGCCTTAGTTACAGAAGAGTTATTATAGTACACAGAAGCATACCCTTCTTTTTTTTTCATCAAAAAAGCAATAATAACCTCTTCTGCTAAATGTCAAAAAAAAGGAGCTTTTTTATAACCAAGGTACACAAGGTCAGAAATATCTATAAGGTTATTACTAACTCACAGTTGAAGGTGAAAAGAATATATCAACCATGTTGTGATAAACTGACTGTTTGGCATTCACCAGAAGAGACAGCTTTGGAGGTAAGTGTGTCTTTTGTGTAAGAAAACTCATGTGCTCCATCTGAGAAGTGAACTGTGAATGACACCTTTGCAACTTTCAGACCAAGATGTGCAAGAACTAAAAAAAAAGTATTTCAGAAATAACCCATAATATTCTCTGATTCTAATAAGCTAACTGACCTATGAACTACTTTGAAAAATATGGGTCAACTGTTCTCACCTCTAATCAATTTCCCCGCCAGCATTATATCAGAGTTTCATGTAGACAAACCCAGTGACAATCCACAAAACTGTTTCTGACCAGATTCCCTTATTTACTTGTTCTACTCTGACCATGCATGGGAATCACTGCAAAGACTGTATAGACATTGGCTATGGTATGCCATGCTGTTGGGTTATGATATTGTGTTCAGATGAGTGGAAATAATTTACATTTCCACGCCTCTCAGTTCTGGATCTATGAATGAGATAACTATGTGTCGTTATAGGCAGCACTGATCAAACTAAAGAATCTTGATGTACTTAATAACTAAACATATTATCACATCATCTAGGGATAATCTCACCAATGTGGTGCCATATGCAGTGTTGCATGAGAACAGCAAAAGCAGTGGACAAATCACAGACACTTTAAAAAAATACTGTAAAAAAAAAAATGTCTTTAAATTGGAAGGTATAGACAAAGACTGACTGCACTTACTTTGTTAGTATTGATAATGTACACTGACATACAGTAACTATGAATCAATATATACAAGTGGAACTGAAATTAAACTAAATCAGAACCTAGAGGAACCAATGATTTCTCTATGCTTCAAGCTTTAAGTTTGCATAAAAAAAAAAAAAACTTGAATGATACTGAGAGCAGTGAACTCTCATCCCACCAAAATACAATTTTTTGATGTATACAAATCCAAAATAACTCAAAATCTTCAGAAATCAGAGCATTGACCGTGGCATACATTTTGGGTGGTGACAAGGAAAACCAGACAGGGCCAGAAATAGTCAAATAAGAGGTTCATCATGCTAAATGAGAACACTAAAGAAAGAAAAGATAATTGTCTGGAATCTCAAGAGCAGTCCATCTCAGTGAGCAAGAAGTCAAGTAATTATGTCAGGAGGCCTACATGGATGAACAAGGAGCTCCTGGCAAAAGGCAAATATAAAAATAATTATACAGGAGGTGGAAGAAAGGATATTTAAACTGGAAGGAATACAGAGACACTGTTCAGTCATGTAGGGATGTGGTGAAGAAAGTCAAAACAAGAAATACTTACCCGTGGTGGAAGAGGATCAGTTATAGAATACATGAGCAAAGTGCACATATGTAAGTCCATGGGTCCTGACAGGATGCACCATTGAGTGTTAAGGGAGATGGCTGATGTCATTCTGAGGCCACTCTTGATTATCTTTGAATGATCATGGTGGCTGGGAGAGGTACCTAAGGACTGGAGGAATGCAAATTATCACTCCAAACTCCAGAAAGGGCAGGAAGGAAGACATGGGAAACTACAGGCTCGTCAGCCTCAACTCAGTCCCCAGGAAAGTGACAGGGCAGATAATCCTGGAAAACATTTCTACACATGTGAAGAAGAGAAGGTGATCAGGAGTGGATAGCATGGAGTCAGCATTGGACCTGGTGAGACACTCATCAGGAATGACCTGGGACATTCATCAGGTCAGCATGGAACCTGATGAGATGCATCCATGGGTCTTGAGAAAACTGGCAAATAAAGTAGCTAAGCCACTATCCATCATATTTGAGACATTGTGGAAGTCTGGTGAAGTTCCTGCTGACTAGAAAAGGGGAAACATAGCCACCATTTTTAAAAAAGGATATAAAGAAGACCTGGGGAACTACAGGCCAGTCAGTCTTATCTCTGCCCAGAAAGATCACGGAATGCATCCTCCTGGAAACTATGCTAGGGCACATGGAAAATAAGGAGGTAATTGTTGACATCCAACACGGATTAACTAAGGGCAAATTGTGCCTGATAAATTTGGTAGCCTTCTATGACAATGGGGTTACAGTGCTGGTGGATAAGGGAAGAGCAAGTGATGTCATCTACCTGGATCTGTGTAAAGCATCTGACACTGTTCCAGAAGACATCCTTATCTCTCAATTGGAGAGACATGGATGTGATGAATGGACCACTTGGTGGATAAGGAATTCGCTGGGTGGTCACACTCAAAGAGTCATGGTCAACGGCTCAATGTTTAAGTGGAGGGCAGTGGTGAGTGGTGCTCCTCACAGGTCAATGTTGGGACCAGCACTGTTTAACATCTTTGCTGGCGACATGGACAGTGGGATTGAGTGCACCCTCAGCAAGTTTGCCGATGACACCAAGCTGTGTGGTGTGATCAACACTCTGGAGGGAAGGGATGCTATCCAGAGGGACCTTGACAAGCTTGAGAGGTGGGTCCATGCAAACCTCATGAAGTTCAACAAGGCCAAATACAAGGTCCTGCACATGAGTCAAGGCAATCCCAACCACAAATACAGGCTGGGTGATGAGTGGATTGAAAATAGCCCTGCGGAGAAGGATTTGGGGGTAGCAGTGGATGCAAAACTGACTATGAGCCAGCAATGTGCGCTCACAGCCCAGAAAGACAACTTTATCCTGGGCTGCATCAAGAGAAGTGTGGCCAGCACACCAAGGGAGAATTCAAGAAATTCATACACAAAAAGTCTTTAAACAAATACTGGTGAGATTAGGTAGAATTGTGCCCATTGTCATCCCTAACTGTTAACCCATCCCCTGGATTGTGGATTATGATGGAAATTAATCACAGAAAATAGCAAGGTTTGTATGATCTCCCTAAATAGTATCATGTTTTGCCACTGCCAGAAGTAAACTACCAGATTAGATGGCACCATCTTTTATGTTCTAAAGATTTTAGCCCAAACATATAATCAGTAATAAAAGCCAAGAAGCGAAGAGAATTAAGAGTATTCTCTCATTTCAAAAGCTGACCAGAAACAACCTTTGGGAAAGCAAAGGTTGTGCCAGTAGTTCATGTGTGGACATTGGTTGCTTGTTTTAAGGTAGATTTACATCTCACTAGATCTTGTCATCCAAGAATGTTTTCTTGTACTTTGGAACAACAAAACACACTTCTTTGATCCACTAGCAAGGCTGCAGGGCAAAGTGGGAGATAGTTCAGTGAAAGAGTCAATGCCTAAAATGAGAGCAGAAGAAAGTCCCATGATCTTTTACTGCTATAAAACCTCTTTCCCAGTGGAAAGGGAGAGGAAAGATGATCCCTAGTGATAAAAGACTGAACATGGAAGAAAGCAAAATATATTGAAAAAATATTCAGATGCACCAAACCCTCAGACTTACTGGTACTTGATAACTTCTAGAGCAGTTTTCTTATGTATATATTTCCAAATAATCCAGTCCCATTGATGGCTTTCTTTGGAAGTGGTAACTGATCACTTGAGATCATGAAAGACTGGGTTTGCTATTCAAGAATTACATTCCTTTGGAGGGGACTCTTTCAGAGCTGTGCACTGCTTCACTTGTATTTGATTCCCCTATAGGACAACTAGATCTTTGGTTAAACACAGCATCAATGGAAAAATCTGGTACAACTTGGGAAATATATGCACATACACATTTTTAAGGAGTTCTGTCAAAACTGATTCAGCAACATTTTAGTCTGTACTCCCTTCTTTTGCAATGTCCAGAGACTGTCTCTGCATTGTACCAGTGCTGACTGCAAGTGAAGACCCCAGAACTATCAAGCCTCAGCTCTTAGCATACACTTTTGCTTTTGCCTATAAATTTCACACAAGTCATGTGTGATGCAGCAGTCTCCTAAAATGGATTTTACACCAGCCAACCTGTTCTTATCAAAGGCATCAGAAACACAAATACAGTCTATCTATAGTCTTCCAATTACATTTACCACAAATGTTTGTCTCCATGTAAAGACAAACCAGAAATTTAGTTTCCAGTCTTTTTTAATATGACAATTCACTTGGGGATGCAAGCGGTTTCAGTACTGCCTACTGCAATGTGCGTCTAACAGTCCACTCACATCCAGTGAGAAATATATTTCCGTCATTCACTTAAATAGAGCATTAGCAATAATGATTGATTATCATCAAGTACAATGAACTTCTGCATTTAAGGAAACAAAAAGCCCAGATGGGCAGGTGAAATGAAGCATTAATCAAAACAAGGTGTTCATTCAGGGGCACCGATGTGAGTAAGTGAAAGACATGGGCAGAGATTATTACCATACTAAAAAGTACATTCTGGGGAATTGTTTGAGACTTCCTAGAGTCTTACAATACATTATTCAAGATTTCTATAGAATACATTTTTATGACTTAACTTTTGAAAATTCCTTGTGAAATTATGTCTTTGTTTCTGAACTCACAAGACATTAATTGCTGCCAGAGAGGACTTCTTTAGCATGACATCCTTCAATGGACTTTTTCAGTCTGCAAGCTCTTATTAGACTGGGAGTACTAGCACTTAAAATGACAGCATTGCTTAGCCTACCTTTCCTGCCTTGGCAATTGCCAAGTGCCAAGCACAATTTATTAAATTCTTTTCTGAAAGAATCTATATCCTCCCTTCAGAGAATAATTCAGACTTTCTGTATGAAAGCATTTATGTTAACTGTGCCTTAAACAAAGGTATTTACAAAGCCATTTTGTGTTGTCTATAATTCAAGTATCTCCTCTTAAACCAATTGCTTCCCAAAGCACACCAGATATGTTTATGCTTTAAGAATAAATGCATGAAGAAGAAGGAAAAAGAAATCTGTATTTGATTTATTGCTGCTACTGTTTAACTCTGGTTCATTTGCAATTTTCTTGTCATTTACCTTCTGTCTACTAGTCTCTCACTGTAATGATAAACTAGAAAGAGAGAAGTTAAATGACTTACTCCTCAAATGAACAGCAGAATAAAAAGTTTTCTGAAAAGACTCTAGTTATGCATTTATATTTAAATTCAGTACACACATAATCTAACAGAGTCTTCATTAATACCACTTTCATAAATTGTTGATAGGGTATCAATAAATGACCAGTGGTATGCTAAGTACTTTAGAAATGTGACTATAAAAAATATACATTTTTATTAGTCAGTTGGACAAGACTTATCTGGATATTTGTCTTTCTTCAGGCAATTGTGGGGTTTTTGCTTAGTTAGCAGCATTTTTAAGGAACTTTGATTATAATGATGGGAATTAAGATATCATCTAAAGAAAGAGTGCACAGATGGCCATCTGCTAAAATTTCTTGAAGAATGTCCATATCCTTTTGTTACTTACACAGGAATCAAGAAAGTTGGTGGAATAAGTATTTTTATATTACCCGCTGTAAATACTATTACTCTAAAAATTTTCTAATCTACATATATTTTTGTTACAGGGATCTATTATGGTGGAAGACAAGGATAAAAACAAAAATCCACCTACAGGACTTCTTATTTTTCCATCTGCATGTCTTTTCCAAGAGGAAGGAGACTGAAAATACTTTAAAAATCTTTCTGTAATTATATAGGGTAAAAAAACCTTACATTTTTCTTGCATTTCTAAGGAAGGTAAAAAAACTATACTACATAGAATACTTAGAAAATTTCAATAGTCTTTATGATGGCAAGAATAAAGAAAAAAAATAGTCATACAAAGAATGTCACTAAACAATAAAAAATAAAATACCTTGAAGTGTTCTAAATAAGTGCTATTTCCTTGGAGACAAGTCAGAATTATATTTAAAATGGAAAGCAAAAACCATCCCAAAATACTAATCCCCAATAAACTTGGAATAGCTTTAAACTTAAATGAAACAGGGGACTTAGTTTCACTCCAGACACACAAAGTCTACAAATTGCCATGTATCCATGCATCCAACACTTCCTAGAGTTTTTTGCAGGGACAAGTCCAGGATTTTAAAGGTTTTTTTCAAAATAAAAATGCAGAACCTTAACTCTACCTCTTTGTGAGGGATCCACATGACAGTTGAGTGCTATGCCTACAAAGATTTCAAAGCTCAGAGACAGAGGGCTCTTCCAGCTTCTTCTTTTGGAGTGATTCTATTTTACATATTTTTTACTTCTCAATTTGTGTTCACAAGAGGAGAAATTGGAACATGGCACTCCTAGATTTTAGGTAAGCAGTCTAACTAAAAGTTTATAAATTTAATTCCTGCATAGAAAATGAATAATTACTTACATAAAGTCAAATAGTCAATGGAAAAATTACCTTGGAGTAGTCAATAACCCACTAATATCTGAAATTATCTGAAGTGTGAGAAAGCAGGATGCAAACACTTAGATGAGAACTGTATAGCAGGGACTAGTACTTGCCTTTTCTATGTTCTAGGCAAGTGCCCCAAAAACTGTATGAACCTGAGAAGAAAAATTTTATCTTCTGATACTTCTAAATGATATCTCATTCTGAACTTAATCTTGTTGAATGAAAATGACACATTCCATGAAGGAGATGTCACTAAACGGAACTGGTATTTGACAAATACAGAGAAAATAAAATATTCCTGAAAAACTTGTCTAAGTCCCTTCCTTCCCCCAAAACTTCTGGTATACACCATTTTTAAAATACTTGGGCAGTTTCTTTTATGGGTATAATACAGCAGAGCACTTGGTTTTCTGGCCTTAGCATCTAAAGCACTTAAATATGTGTTTATCATTTACCACACTGACAATTTCTGAGTTATCATGGAAGTATTGTCTTGTATTACATGGAAACCAAACACACTAATCTTAAAAAGCTTGTCAATTTTTAAGCAAAGTCTTTTTTCATTTTACCACCCAGCAAAATCCTTCCTCATGTTGCTTCTAACACAAATATCAGATTTTTTTAACCAAAGGTTCTCAGGTAGGTACAATACCTTGTGAAATGAACCACTCACAGCATAGAAGGTGCTTGCACAATAGATGCAAAAGACTGCAAGGAGGTCAAGTAGTCTTACAAAAATGGGTGCAGCAGTTTCGGTGCACACACTGACCATAGAATCATAGAGTCATTTAGGTTGGAACAGACCTTTAAGATCATTGAGTTCAACCGTAAACCTAACACTGCCAAGTCCATCAGTAAACCATGTTCAGACCTCATGTGGGAAGAAGAGGTGAGTGCACACTGTTCTTTTCTGATCCTCACCCTGCCAGAGAACCAGGAGGGCATCACTTGTCAGCTTCCTCAACTTACACGCTTCAAAGATAGGGAATGCAAGGTATGTGAGAGACCACATCCACACGACTTTTTAAATATATCTAGAAGAAGTGGAAAACATAACAGAAAGTCTTTTCCTTTTAATGCTTTTTCTGCTTTTAGTGCAAATTACCTTTTTAGTGCTTTTTTCCTTCCCCTTTCACTTTTATATCAATGACTTATTAATTACTCTGTTTAGACACTGTTAGTTGCACATAAAATCAATTCAAGAGTATGTTCTTAGACTGATCACTACCTCTGTATGTAGATGACATGTTGTTAACCAATGTACCACGCAATCCTTATTAATAATCTGTACAATTTGAAGAAAAAAAACAAATATTTCTTCTCTTATGGTGTTTTTAACTGTCTTGTATGACCAACAATGTTTTTGTCCCTCCTTCACAGCTCTTTGGTGGTTGAACCTCACTTGCAGCTTCAGACAAGGATTATGTAACAGCACAGCCATGAATCTGCCACACTTTAGCAAACTCCCAAATCTTGAAAAAGTCTTGGAGACATGCAAGGCCACAAATTACTACTGACACATCATCATCAATGTCCCATTGAGAAGAAAAAAGTGAACAGGTGAGTTCTTATGATGAAAGAAATAGAAAGGGAGAGAGGATCCCTTCCAGTCTAGCTAAACTATCTACAGAGAAATAGCATTTTTTATGGTGTTCTGTTTCTCAACCTGATATCAATTTAATCATATAAATCACATTTAATTATGTTAATCCATAAAAAAATCCCAAGTCTTTCCATTGACTACAAGAAAAGAATGTCACTGTAGAAATCTAGAGTTAGGTCAAATTACCATCCAGAAAGACAATATAATTATACATGTCTTATACCCTTTTTCGGGTGGAGGATTTTAGATGTTAATGTCTCTGTAATGAACTATTTAAAACAAACACAAAATATCTGGCCACTCTGGGACCCTTGATTTGTGTATTTTACAATGAAATAGGCCACATTATGCCTTGCAAATCTAGCCAAGATTACTAACTAAATCAACAAGTAAACAATCTGGCAAAAAGAGTGGTTTAGGCCTCTTTCCTACTGCTTTCCTATTGCTTTGTATTGAGCATAGAGTAGCACAAATTATTGAAACTCAGCACACACAAAAATCGACCCAAAAAATTACATGCATTTATTCCCTGCACAGCTGTTCTACTAGCAGGACAAATATTGAAAACAAATAATCAAACAAAAACAGTTTCTAACCTTGTCAATTTGGCATAAAATCTTTATTGCCCATTATATTGCTGACGTGCAGATTTCAAGTCATCTGTCATATTAGCTATATATTACCATTTAATGGTCAACCCATATAATTTGTTTTGTAAATAAATACAAATATAAAAAGATATCTATATTTTAAAATGTGCATATGTATGAGATAATATATATACAGATACTTATATTCACGTTGTTCTTTTCTGATGCAAAAAGTTCAGCAGCAGTACTGGCTTGATGGTGGGCATCTGTCTGTTTGCAAGGCAGCCTCACAAAGCACCATTTTTGTAGCTGTGCTTTGCAGCTGTGGGTGAGCCCAGGATTCCTGCACCTGAAGAAGAATCTGCCAAAAAAAAATGTAGATGTTTTAAATCTAAACCCAGGTCATGTTCTTCAAATAGTGATACCATGACAATAAAAAGATCTGGAAGCGATGTCACCAGAATGATGACAAGTGGAACACCCTAAGCCGTCAGCACCTCCACATCACTGTGTGCAGCCACAACCTGCACCCCAGGTCTGGAGACTCCACAGGGTGCAGAATGACTGCCAGGTCTCCCCCAGATCATATAAGCGACCTTAGCACACATCTTGACCTGAGAAACCCTCTCAACTAAGTTTTCACAAAAACTGCAATTTTCATGAAAAAATCCCAAGCTTCAGATTCTGACAAACTACCATTTTCCCAGGAAAATCTATTTTATTAAAAGAAAAATCTTCCTCACTCTAACAATTTTGTAGGCTGTTATTCTCTGGGAATGGTCTAGAATATCATTGTCCTTCATCAGGACCCCCTGCCGATGTGAAGCACTTCTAGAAATACTGTGTCTGATTCATCAGAGAACACACAGAAGAAAATTTTGGCTCTACAACAATAATAATAAAAAACCTGCAAAGAATATTTAAATTTTCAGTAGACTGTATTTTCTACGCTCTGAGGAAATGTCATTCTTTGCTCAGAATTAACTGGTAATGAGACAGAGAGAGATTTTTTTCTCTTTGCTTTACCTTTCTGTCTCAGTCACATCTTTTCGGTGTCCCCTGTGTCACTTCTTCCTCTTTCTCACTGTCCTTCCTTTACCATATGCTAGGAACACACACACATATGCATGTATGACCTATACCTTCATGCATTCCTTTTCCTCATTCTCCTTCACCTACCTACCTATAGGTTGTTAATTGAATATATCCTTCAAAAATTATCATCATCATAACTTCTCTGAAGTGCTACTTTTGTTATCTTTGTAAAACAAAATATGTTCCTTCATATAAAAGAGGATCCTAATTTCTTTGCCTGTTCTGACCAACACTCACCCTTTTCCCCTAAAATTAGAGAATCTGAAATCAGTTATTTTTCTGTAGTTGTTGATCACATGCTTTGCAGTGCATTCTCAAATTCAGTTTGAACAAATTGTCCCATTGTTAGACCTAAAAATCTATTTGGTTCACAATATTAAACCTTCTCTTCTGAACATGCAAACACATCTGTTTGCTGCAAAATGACATCTTTGAGGCATCTTATTAACCTGAGAGGCTTGTCCACATGCATCTATGTGTAGAATGGGGTCAGGGATTCCAGGGCAGACCTTGTCCCCATCCAAATAGGGGTAAAGGTGTTGTGTGATTGCTGTTGCGTTATTTTACTGTTTGCACTGCTGACAGTCGTCAGATATGCTTATCAGACAGAAGCTGTCAGTTTTAGTGATGTATGTGGGTGTTGAAAATATGCAGTTTGTGGCCAGGCAAACAGCAAAAATTTTATCTCAACAATGATTATATAAAATATCAATAATAAGTCTAGCAATGTTCATTATGCAAACAGATTTATGAATGCTTATGGATAAGTCTTAACGTGAACTGCTATTTTTGTGAGTTATATTGAATTATTTAAATTCTGTGACAAGCTGATGAAAAATGTATTGCATATATTTGCAATGAGTTAGTGTACTGTGTGACGCTAACAAAAAATGCTGTTCCTAAGAAAAATTCTATAACTGCTACGATAAAAATGTAAGAATGTCACAGACTGCAAAGGAAAGATAGATATAGTAGTCAACTTTCATAAGCAACACTCTTTAAACAGAAGTGAACTGCCTTTGGAATATTCACAGTACTGTGAAGGAAATTTAATGGGCCACTGCAATAGAAAAGACCACACATTGCATCTTTCTGCTCCTACGATATGAGTGGACATAGACAAATTAACGTTTTCATACAGATTTAGCTAGCATTTCAAACAGTAAACACTGTAAATGGGCTAGTGTGATAAATTTGCACTCATCACCAAGACAGCAAGAATCCTCTTACTCTATTGATGTAAATATTGTTGTTCGTTTTACCACCTTCAAAGTCCTGCTTTTCAACATTTTTCTTTTTTTTTTTTTTTTTTTGTTACTAGGCAACCAAAGCAATACTGTTTCACACCAAGAGAGCAGCTAATCATTTATTTTAATAGGAAGTATCTGTGACCAGAAGTAAAAGATCTTACTCTGATATTTTGAAAAGTAATATATAAATGAACATTTAAAAAATGAAGAAAATATTAATTTTGTATCTCTTGTATAGAATGAAAAAGTTTTATCTAAGCCTTTTGGCTAGTCTCAAAGTTGGGGTCTCCAAATCACCTCTTTTGGGTCACTGCCAAAATATCAGTTAGTTTTAAGGGGAGCTGTCTTGGGCCAACTGTGAAAACTTGGAAAATTTAATGCATTTAAAAAGTAATTCCATGAAAGCCAGCTGAATCCAAGAGACAGTCATCATCCTCTGGTATGAGCTAAATGTATTAAAGGTAAAGGGCAATATTAATTTTTCTTAACATGTAAAGTGTTTGCTGACATTAGTTTGGTGAGGACTTCTTGATGCTTTTATTGTAAAAATATTTGATGATTAGTTTTTATATGTTTTTTATAAGTTATGTCATAAGATTTGAAATGAAGGAGAGAAGAATAAGTACAGTAAGATATTACTGGAGAAAACTTTGCAGTATGGGGTAAATATACAGGCAGAAAGAGCATTTTGCATTTCACCTCAAAATGCAGGGCCACTGATATTGTACTTGAACAAATCTGTCAGAGAGCCTACAAGTTCTCTGTAATAGTGCTGCAGGCTTGTAATACAATGCATCAGGGTAGTTATTATACACCTAGGTTATAAATCATGATGCCATTCACTCAACCTTCTAAAAATATGCTTAAGCAATACTTAAGCCTGCAGCAAGCCTCAGCTGAGAATCAACACGCACTAAATGCTCTATAAAGCACTAACATAATGCTAGTTTTACTAATTTATTAGTCAGCTAATTCCTTTGAAGAGGTGTTCCCCATACAGCCCATTATTCCACTGTATAGAAGCAATATACAGTGATCCTTTTCCTACCCATACGCAGGAATGTAGTTCACACCACTGATTTAGATCAAAAATTAAGGTTGGATTAAATCATACCAAATTGAAAGTACATCACAAAAAGACTTATCAGGACATTTTCCCACAACCAAAATGGAGATGTAGGAGCAGTTATCTTGCAGGACAGAGCATCAATGTAATTATAAGCCTGTTCTTTTCCCTTTGGCATGGCAGCAGATATTTTCCTCCACCGCTCTACTGGAGGAAAGACAAGACTTCTTAGAATGCCTAGTGGATTTAGCAAGGACCAGGATGTGCCAGTGATTGGATGGGCCAGAACTGCTGCAACCTTCCTCTCCTACCATCTATCCAGTTCTTTACTCTGTAAGAGTTCCAGGACATTTTATCTTCGCCTTTTTCCTGAACCCAAAACTCCAGTCCTTCTATAGCTCATAATCCTTTCGTACATATTTTAGTGTGCATAAATCCGCTATTGACCAATTGACCCACAAAACTGCAAAATATATTAATATAAATTTGTTGGTGATTATGAAAGCTCATGTGCTGCTATTTGAAGGAAATCTATACAGAGAAATATAACAATATCACAGTTCAGTGAAATTGCCCAAACCAAGGAGTTTAATTAATCCATGTTCATTAACTTCTTGTTTAAATTCACACCCTCATTATATCCTAGTCACATGCAAGATTTTTTTTTAACAATATAAAGCATTTTTCCTTTATTTTCTTTGACTAAAGAGCAGAAAAAAAGCTTTTGCCAAACAAAAATTAGCATAGTGCCAAGAAGCAAGGATACATTTTCTATTTTTTACTTTTCAGAATGTCCCATTTGTGTGGCTTGTCTCATAGAATGTAGATAACAGTCTCTTATAAATAATCTTCAAAAATAACCTGGCAGTTTCTAAACCTCCCACTCCTCGGAATTTTGGAGAGATTTATATAACAGTATTAATTGGGAAAATATGCAATTGTGCTGGAAGCATTTGTGCCAGTAAAGATGCCTTTGATCTGTAAGAAACACAGACTTTGATAAAGCAGACAAGCTTCTAGCCATCTTCCATCTAGATCTAATGAAAGAATTCATCAATGCCTCCCTGAGAAGTTAAATAACTGGAAATCTGGAAGACACTGTATTTAATACCTTTTGTACTGCTTGGAAATATCAGAAAAAAGAAGAAACTTAAAGAGAAGTTACAAACTGAAGGGCTGTGACTACAGCTAATGAAACTCAATGAGTGACTTTCAGAAAGCTCAGAGAAAATGAGAGACACCAGATAGCATAGATCTTCGAGGAAGCGGACAGAGCGCTGCCTGAGTCATAAACTGTCTGAAAGATTTTGATTCCTGAATGAAGGAAGATAGCGTTTCTTGTTCTTTGTTTTTACTACAGTCTTACTATAGTCCCACCTCTCACTAAGATTGGACTTTGTTCATATGCTTTTGTTACCACAGAGAAATGCAAGTACCAAGACCTGTCATCTTCTTGCCCTCCTAAACAAACACACCAATAAGGATCCAAATAATGGCCAAGCACACAGCCCCAGGTAGAACAGCAAATCAGCAATTATATCTACTTATTTTTTTTAAGGACTATCAGAGAATGAAGACATCATCTTAACTAGAAGCTCATGCTTATGAAAGGGAGATTTGGAGTGTTGTTATTGGAACAGCTAGGAGAAGCCATGGAAAAGAAGTATGCAAAAAGATAGCTTAAAAGGAATTGTAAGGGATATCGAGTTTATTGACTTGCTTTAAAAAAAAAAAAAAATTATAATTAGATAAAGACTGCATGAAATTAGATATGTAACCAATAATTGTCACTGGTCTTGACTTACCAGTTTCCGGTAGTCCTGAGTTGGCTGATGTACAAGTGAAGTATAGATCATGGAATTCCATTCTGATGTTGGCATGATGGGGAACAGAATCCAGGAGTTAACCTGTTATACAAAGACCTAGCCAGAAACATCATATAACATGAGAACAAAAATGAAGGGAAGATAAATCAGAAAAAGCCAATGCTTTTTTTTACAAAATTATACTTGTGGCTCAACAACGTGAATTTCCACAGTGAGGCTCATGTTTCCATGAAGTTTCCCTAAAACTTAGGATTTTAATTTCTATCTACCACTTCACAAATTTCCTATACAGTTGACTATAAAAGCTTTAGTATCTCCTAATGGAGATAGAGCATGGGTATTTTGGAGGCCAAAGGCCAAATGATTGTCATGTATTGATTAACAAATTCTGAGGAGTGGAAGATGATGGGTCAATTACTCAAGTAAGTAATGGAAGATAAAGTTTGAAGTAAGCCTTCTGCAACCTATCTAAATCTCTGGTAGCAGAGTGGAGTTAGTCTGTTAGAACAGGTTTTCCAGTGTTGATGGAAAGCTCAATGATTTCAGAATTTTCAGAAGCCTCACTCAGGAATAAACCTATGTTTTTCAGGCTTTGAAAACCAAAACATTTTGTCAGCAGCATTTCATAAGTTTTTTTGGTTTTGAAATGTCTCTCTCTTCTTACCATCTTGGTTTGATTTGCAATCCTAATATCTTGATAAATGTAGTAAGAATATTTCAGACAGAATATATATACAGTGATGAAATATAACTTTGGTCAGTGTCTGTGCATTCTGAGCTACATGCCCCAATCCTAGCATGTGAAATGTGCTGGAGAACAGCTGGAGTAAAGCCTTGTGTGAGTTTTGATTATGTTGAAGTCTGTGTCTGTTTGGTAATCCACTCACAGGGAGTACAATTCATGATCAATGACAAAGCTGCCTAAAGGACAATGATGAAACGTATAGGCTAAGACAGCTTGAGGAAGTAGATTTTATCCATTTAAATTGGTTTTCCACTAAGTTCAGACATTAAATTCACCTCTGAATTCTATTATCTTATTTTCAGCATAATTAGTGTTCATACATCAGGTTCAGAAGCGGTTGTGCTGGTGGAGGGGTTCATCCCAGAAAAACTAGAGGTGTTAAGTCATTCCATATTTTGCCATCTGCTGTCATATTCAAACTTTCTACATAAAAGAAATGATGTATTCTATCAACTAAAAAGTTCAAAGCCCCTCTGACAAATGGCAGATCATTTTAAAACTTCTCATATTGCAGCATTAACTTATATTTCTGAAAGATGTAGATCACATTGTCTACTCATAAAATCATTATTGGTGTGGCTGATTTATTACCAGTGATCAGAAGATGTAGGACCAGCATCAGTAATATAATTCTCGTTCAGTTCCGTAGTGCAATAGCAACTTGAACCGAGAAAGATGTGCATATTGGTATGTTGTTCTTTATCTTGGCTTTATGGACTTCCTTTGCATACTTCACTCTTTTCAGACAGTTAATGTTTGATCCCAATCTTTTTTCCAACCTCATTTAGGCAGAAGAATTCAGTCATTCTTCATAGAAATAAACACTAAGATGCCTATCAAGCGAAGGAGCTTTTAAAAACAGACATATCAAGGAAGAGAAAATTGCTTTCTCAACTGTTTTATGTCACAGAGAGAGTTGAAAGTGCAAAACAGAGATGGCAGAGTAGGGATCAGATTCACAGGAAAGGAAAAAGGTGTGAGAACTGTAAGAAAGGCAGGACTGCAGAACGATATGATGAGCTTGTTGCAGTAAAATAGCAGAAAGTCATCAAAAGCTTGAAAATCAGCTATGTTCAAAGTTAGTAAGCTGGTTGCACTGCTGTGGACTTACCGAAGTCTTAAAAACAGGGTCCTTAAGGACAGTTTATAGTTTGTAGCTTTCATACTCTACTAATGACCCCTTTAAGTTACCACGACCTGATTTGGGTCACTGAGACAAGCAACACTTTTGAACTCTCATAATACTCATAGGGGAGCAGCTTTGATTTGCCACAAGATAAGGCCAGCAATGAGAAGAAAAAAACTCTGATAAATAACAGTATTTCAGAATGAGAAGAAACATACAGGGAAGCCAGAAAATAGGAGACAAGTAAAGTTTTTGTAGTGGGGAACAGTGTCTTCTTTAGAGGAAGAAATAGCCAGAATTTTCAAGATCTTACATACTTTGAATGAGAAGATAATTATCCATGGAAATTTAATTCCTTCCAACACTCAGGAGTTTGGTTGATTTTACAGAAAGAAAAGATTTGTACCCATCTGTCTTATAGGGCTAGTAATATAATAAAACAATGTTCAGACCTAGTCAGGCTCTTCATACCCAGACCTTATCTGCCTTTGAAAGAAAGAACTGATATTTTATGGCTGCTTTGTGCCTTATGTTGAATCAGTGTCATCGTCCTTGTACACTGCCCCTCAATTTGTGTTGAAAAGATGTGGAGACCTGAATGACAAAAGAGTTATTCCTAAATGTGATTTATGTGGGTCAGGATTTAAGTAAATTGTGTGTCAAATTTTACACTGACTTACAATACTTTGAGTGTTAAAAGCTCAATGGCATCTGTCTAAAATTAGGCATTAGTTTTGAGAAGCTCTCAAGTATTGCTTTACTTTTGAAGTGGTGTCAAGCCTTTACTCAGAACCTTCAAGACAGGTACACAGGATCATATTCCCTAGGCATTAGAAAAATTGAAATTTTTTGTTGCTATGGCTGCACATCTTTCACAATCAAAAATTTATTTATGAATGTTGCTGATTTTACCTCTTCGTAGAAGTGCAACTTGCTCTCTGCAATTGGTAACACACCTTGCTTCACATAAGTGAATCCTAAAGCAAGTTACAAGTTTCTGTGGTTTAAGCATTTGCTGCAGGTGACAAGTAGCCATTAGTTTGGTGTCTAATATGTTTAGTTATAGATAGTGAAAGTACATTCTATCTGTCATATCAAGTTTTTACCAACACAAGCCACCCTGATTTAATAAGTAAGTTTTAAGTTATTTCTGATCTTGGTTTTATAAGCAAATGCAACTTTATTACCCCATTCATATTCTTCTACTCATAGTTAACATATTGGGTACCAATTCTTCAGACATATGCATTTCGGGCAAATTACACCTGTTGTCCTTCTGGAAATCTATGTTTAGTCATCAGGCTATAAAAGTGTTCATTGCTATCATGTCTGAAAGAACACAGGATATATATTTATCCCAATCTCATGAATGTAACTAATTCCTTACATAAAATAGAGAAGAAAAAATCTCCTCTGAGCCTTCCCTGTCTGTCATGGCTTAACCCCAGTTGGCAACTAAGCCCCACACAGCTGCTCACTCACTCCCTCCCAGTGAGATGGGGGAGAAAATCAAAAGGATAAAAGTGAGAAAAATCATGGATTGAGATAAAGACAGTTTAATAAGCAATGCAAAATCCTCATGCACAAGCAAAGCAAAACCAGGAATTCATTCACCCCTTCCCACCAGCAGGCAGGTGCGGAGACATCTCCAGGACAGCTGGGCTCCATCACATGTAATGGTTACTTGGGAGGATGAACGCCATCACTCCGAACATCCCCCCACTTCCTTCTTCTTCCCCCAGCTTCATATGCTGAGCATGACATCATATGGTATGGAACGTCCCTTTGGTCAGTTCGGATCAGCTGTCCCAGCTGTGTTCCCTCCCAATTTCTTGTGCACCCCCAGCCTGCTCATTGGTGGGATGGGGTGAGGGGCAGAAAAGGCCTTGGCTCTCTGTAAACACGGCTCAGCAATAACAAAACCAGACCTCTGTTATCAACACTGTTTTCCTCACAAATCCAGAGCATAGCCCCACACTAGGGCTACTAAGTAGAAAATTAACTTTACCACAGCCAAAAACAGCACACTGTCTAATGATGAAATTATCCACTTCAGTGCTCAAAATTCTTCAAACAAGGCTTTTTACTAATCATGACTCCACTAAATAAAATAAAACAAAACAGCAAACATATGGGCAAATGCTGGGATGTCAGTAACCAGGAATGATTACTTTCGTCATGAAAAACCTGCCAGCCTAAATTTTCAGTATCTGGAAGGAAAAAAAGCTATATTGTAACATCACTCTGGAGACCTCTTGATTCTAATACTGACTCTACAGAAAGAATGGGGGTGGGAAAAAAAAAAAAAAAAAAAAAAAAAAGCCTGTAATGAGTTCTTTGAAAAGGAAGAACAGAACAACGAATATAGCATCTTCAGGCAGAATGAAAAATTGAAATATAGCTTGCTTCTCTACTAATAGTGGTAACTTTATAACCAGTTCTCAATCTTAAATGTTCTTTTATTTTTCTACATAAAATTAATCTCTATAGTTACTGTAAAAACAGAATTGAGATATCTGAAATATCTCTGATTTCTTAGCCTCAAAGACTTAGCCTTATGTGTCCCAAATCTGCCAGTAAAACTCTTCCATGACTGTTGTCTTCTAACGTAGTTGACATTAATGATCCAGTCAACTCCTCTTACCAAACAAGAAGGTATAAATAAAACAGCAAGCCGTGCATCCACTTGGAGCTGCAAAAGGGCAATGACAGAATCCAGGTCTGTCGAGTCATCGAGGGAGACCTGTGCCAGCAGCTCCTGTGCCGCGCTCCCTTGCAGTGCTGCAGTGTGACCCCTGCCTGATCTGTGACCCAGTGTTCTGGGAACATCTGCCCAGCCTGGAAGTTAGCTGCTCCTCATGCTCAGGAGGGGAGAGTCCACCCACTGGGGCCCTGCTGTCATTGGAACCTTGCTGGAAGGTAGGGCTATGGCCTTACTCGGGCATCTGACCTGCCACCCCCTCTCTGCCACCTGCTCCTTCAGCCTGACAGCTTGGAAGAGAAGCTTTAGAGGTCTGCAGACATAATTATGCAGCAATAGCATAGTCAAGAGACCAGGTTTGGAAATCCTGTTATTCCAAAACCTCTGCAACGACTCAAATTCTTCATGTTCTAAAGCAAGCACATAATTTAGTTATTACTACATGAAATTTTTTAACATGCCCTTACATGAAAATCAGCCTGGCCAAATCCTGCCAAGTAAGATACTGGCACATTAAAATAAAGTGTGTGCTAGGCAAAGTAATGTTTACTTTGAGAAGCTTGCAGTAGGTAGCTTGGTCAGGACAGGAACAGTAGCTACAGCAATTCTTGCATTTTTCAATTTAAAAGAACTATAGGCTATTGGTTCTACACACATCAATGTAGAAAAAAGCCTCGAAAGGAATACAGTGGAGATTTAACAATGTTTCTGAGCATTGTGGTAGGTATTTTAAAGTTCCTATTACCTTGATATCTCAGCACATGGCCAGCAGCTACTGGGTGCAATGCTACTTATTCGACATTTGATGCTTCTGAATGCTGGTAAAAATAGCAGTCTGTTGGTTCAGAAGAAAAGATCGGCTGTCTGTGATGGTGAGTCAGGGGGATGACACATGCCAGTCAGCTGAAGTACTGGAGGTGGGATTCTAATTGAGTTGTGCCTAACTGTGAGAATTGAATTGACAATCAAAAGCCTAAAAATGTATGGCCCTGACAGGGTCTGAGGGAGAAAAAGGTGGCTGAGATGAATTAGTGAAGACAAGTACATCAACCAAAATCAGCATCAAAGCGGGGGAGGGATGGGAGTCCTTCTCTC
Source organism: Tyto alba (assembly GCF_018691265.1). Classification (NCBI taxonomy): domain Eukaryota; kingdom Metazoa; phylum Chordata; class Aves; order Strigiformes; family Tytonidae; genus Tyto; species Tyto alba. Next base: position 66,749,202 of record NW_024881282.1, on the reverse strand, counting down.
CCTCAGTCATTAAAAATCAAATTGTAGATGTGGTGCCTGTGTGAGGCTAGGACCCCAGCTGCTGTCCTGAGCTTCAGTGGCTAAACTGTCTGATTAAAGTGGACAGAGAGGAGAGGAAGGGAGACTGGGACAAGGAGGGCAGAAAGATAATAGTCTCCTAAGAATGTTAGTTAGTGCTTACTAGTATTTATGCTTCTAAGAGAAATGTGAGTGTTTGGGCTAAAGAGAAAGCCCTCTGCAGTATTTATTGATAGTCCACAGAAGCACATGAAAAAGTAACACAGCTAAAGCTCTTGGCTCTTTGGTACAGACCTTGCCTCCTGTTTGAAACTGGTAAGGAAAATGTTAAGATTACGGTCTCTAGTAAAGCTGCATTTAGAGTCAAGACTGGGATGATGTTACTCTGATTGCAGCACTGCATGCAGAAGAACTGATCAGCACAGCCTAGGAGAAGCAATTATCCTTGTGAGGAGCAGCACCTATTTGGACGGTAAGGAGGTTGGGGGAATTAAATACAGTAAACAGAATCTATAAATATTCCAATACTACATCACAGAACTCATTGAAAGTGACTGAATCTCATAGCTAGGTCTGTGCTTTAGGCTTCTTGAAAGGTTCCTGTGTGCCTATGCTCCTGTAGTCACTTCAGGTCCCAACCTGATCTCAGGTACTGCTGTTGCTGAGAGTGATTTGGACATGAAGCAGGTGTCACAGGCATGCAAAACTTATCTTCCATATTATATTATGCAAGAATACATCACACCAATTTTCTAGCTTTACATGAGAAGGAGGATTAAACTATCCATGTGATGAATAAAAGAAAACAACTCACATGTAGCCCCTTCCCTTCAAAAATAACCTCATTCTTTTAGAAATGCAGCTTTCACCTCTCCACTTCCCAAGGAAGAAGTGATGGCCAAAAACCCAAACTAGTCATAGGTTTTTAATTTTACATGTCTCCTTTCTTGCCACTAATACTGGAAAAAGGCAATAAAATTTGAATGCAATGTTTAACTAGGAGTTGAATTATTTTAAGAAAAAAAAGATTAAAATTACTAAAGTTAAAAGTTGAACTCTCTTTAAAAAATAAATTGTAAGCATTTCTCTCTACTTTCATTAGTCTTAACAGATCTAAGAATAAATACAAAAGGAAAACAATCCTAAAGTACATCAAAGGATCCTACCCAAAATAAATCCTTTGGTGAACATTTATATTAACCACTTGAACATACTCAACACACAATGGCAATATGTACATTTTGAGAGCAGACTTTGGTTTCTTCCAAACCAAAATTTTGTTCTGCAGGTATTAGCCATAGACTAGAAAATACCTGTGCACCTGATTTTGTTAAATATTTAGGCAGACCCACCGAATTCAAGACTGTGTTTGTGTATCTCATTTTGCTAGAGCAATATTAGTTAGCTCTAGTGGTGGCAAAAGTTTTTTCACTACAGGACCATTGGACAGAACTTAAATTCTCAGTTCAGACTATACGTTTCTGAAACAAAAGATATTGCACTACAAATGAAGTAAATGAGAAGCGGTCCTGCAAATCAAAGTTGCTGCTCTTCATTTTGTGTGTGGGAGGACTGCCAAGTGAAGGCAATTCAATAGTCCATTTGCATCAGCCTGGCTTATATATCCGCTGAGGGAGGCAGGAGTTTGGCAAGCTGTGTCAGCAGGTTACCTTGCCATTGTGAAAAAGCAAACCAACAGCATGCTAGGCATAATGAGACAAATGTCGTGCATTCAGCTCTCCAAAGTATTTTCTTGCTAAAAGAGAAGAAAAGAATGGCCTGTATTAACTCTCTGGATATGCTTCTTGTTTACACAGCCTCGTCAATTGTGTTCTCCTCATTGAGGTATTAAAGGTACATTTGTAAATGCATTAAATCTGACCTACGAAACAGACAAAGTCTTATTTCTTGCAGTTTTTATGTCATGGAAAAGAACATGTTAAGATTATGAGTGATCATTGTCTGTAATTCATACTGTGACTGGAGTGAAAGCAGCTTAGTTCACAGAATGGAAATCAGCTATACCTTGTTGCCAATTTCATACTGTAAGTACAAAGAGGCCAGGAAGCAGATGTGACATGGAGGCAGAGGTGAATGTCACAGAAACATCTTGGTTCTGCAGCACAAGATGTTCCACATCAGAAGTGGATTACCTGAGCAGCAACAAAAAAAGGAAACAGTGAATTCTACGTAATTATCTGTGAGCCATCTCCTGCAAAGCCTGGAGTAGACCCTAAGAGTTGCCATAGACAGTAAAGCTGGGTTAAGAGAGCAGCCTGAAGAGTGCCTTATAGAAGAGGACAAGGGTGTGATATGGGGAGGAGGTACAATCAATCCCAGCAGCCTGCTCTTGCTGCTGCCACCACTTACAAAGAGTGTTGGAGTGGTGCACAGCAGCATCTGACAAGGCCAGGGAGGAGGAGACAGAAGACAGTGGACAGAGAGCAGACAGTGTGATGCTACAGGTCTGGTTCAGTGAAGTGACCTGAACCCTCTCCCTTCTTATAGATTCAGGCTCTACTTTTGCTCTGGTCCACTGACAATTACTGCTATCTTTCTGAAGACAAATAACAGTAATCTCAATATTTTATTTAGCTGATACAGTGGATTTGTGTGTACGCACGGATATCATATCATTAGCACTGGTTTCTCCAGCAGCTGTAAGTGGTCTTCCTCTGCTAGAGCTGATAGAGTAGCCTTAAGGCTGATCTAAATTACTGCTCTCATGAGTTGTCATGGCAACAGAGACTGGCTGAGAAATCCAGGCACTTTATCTTTTCCTCAAACATACCCTGAATGCTACATTTGGAACAGTGATTGCAGCTATGCCATCCCCACAGGCTTCCCTTCTCTTGTAGAGCATCCTCAGGTGCCCATCTAAATCAGCCTCCTGCCTGCTTTACAGAATGTGAGTGGCAGATCTCTGCCAAAACAGTTTCCAGAACCTGCTGCATGATTTTAGCGGTCAGAACTGTCATTCTACACTTGATATATCAATATGAACACTATATTTCAAAATATCTCTTCATTGCAACTTGCTAAACAACTTGTGGAATTTTTAAAAGTAATCCTTCTAAAAATTCAACTCGTGTCAAATGACCCTATTGTGTTTACCTTCCAGAAGTAGTCAAATGAATCACTCAGTATGAAAATGTTTTAAAAAAACAAGGAAAAATAAGCAATGGGCAGGGGAAGGAAATCTGGCAAGAATGAAAAAAGTCTGAATTCAGCAACCTCATTTCTGGAACCTCCTGTTTCTACCATAGAGACATTCTTTGTATTAACTTTAATGCTATTTATTAATGTTGTGCAAGCTGTGTGTTCCTTTACTTGGAATTTGTCTGCCCTGAATGATGTAAGGTACTCAGACAGTATGGAAAGATGAGGATGGTCATCCTGGATTTTTAGATAGTAGATTATGATATTAGAATGGTATTGAGTTTGACAAAGGGAGAACACAGGCTTCTGTGTAACGGGCCAGCAGATCATTTGCAAAGAGCAAGGAGCTGCCCATGGCTTTGCCTTGGATCCTTCATGCTGAAGGTCAGAAGGCATGAATGCTTTCTGTAAAAATTGATTGGATCAGGTTCTGCTGATCACAGAAAAACTGTGCTGGATTAGCCTTTAGAGCCTGGGCAGATCAGTGGAGAATGGGCTTAATTTTGGCCATTTAACGGTGTCAGTGAGATGGATGTAACAAAGCTGAATGGCACATGACTGTCAGCTAATGGAGTACTGGCTGCACAGCTCTACTCCACAGTCCAATCTGATAATAAGATATTCACTGCCTGAAATGGATGAGTGGAGAAGAGAATACATGATGCTACCCAAATTACAATTTTTAAGATGTCAGGGAGCTGAAGCTTGTTATGAGAGGCTGCACAGCTCACTTTTACCTGATTCATGGAGAAATGTTTGGCTACACTCCTAACACTAGGATTTTCAATGTTTGTAATATTAGTCATTTCTTCCCATTCATGTAATACATTTCAGTTCCATGTTCAAGGATTTGAGTATGTGGATCCTTGGAAATAAAGAGTAATTATCTCAGAAAATGACCTAGCATGTTATATTTCTCTATCATACCAGTAGTAATATAGCCTTTGGTTACTTTTCCAGCAATAGCTTTGTTTCAGAAGGACTCTCCTGACAATATATGCTCAACTATCATTGTTGCTGCCAAAACCAATATAGTTATAAAGATTCTCAGGGAAAAAAAAAAAAAAAAAAAAAGGAATATTAACAGTCTTTATATTCTTGGAGCATTAAGACTCATAATCAAGTATTCACTGTACCCAAAATAAAATCAGAATACCCAGAAAATATTTGGAATCTAAGCACTAAGCAAATTAATTTATTTAGGGACAGCAAAGAGCGAGGATACAAAGCAGGTTTACAGTTAGGGATATAAACTCTGCCATTTTCATTCTTCTGTATTAAATATCTGAAAATATTTTAAAACTGCACATCAAGAATTGTCTGTAGAGAATGGCAATGAATATTCTCTAAGGGCAAAACAAAGAAAATTTCAAGCTCCCTGAAGAAAACTGTTGAACCAAAATGCAAGTGAACAATTTTATGTCTATAGCCCTTTCAGAGAGAGCAAGAGGAGAAGGAATCACATAAACATACTTTTTACCGTCTAATCTCATAACTGTGGTAGCTGGAAGGAGAAATGTCATTACTCACACTTACTTTCCTTCAGAAAACTCCCTCCTATAACCAAGCACAATAGCCCTTTACTTGTGTGTGCACAAGAAATGGTATTGTCAGACTTCTGCTGTGCAGAAAGTTCTACCAGTTCATTTTGCTTTTATTGGTTTGTGGGTTGGGAGGTTGGCTTGATTAGTTGCATAGTGATTTATTAAATGACAAAATCTTGCCTTCCAAGTTTTTTTTTTCATAATGAAATAATGAATAGTTGTCACTTAAAGTCAACTTCTAAGTGGCTTGCTTATAAACTGAAATGCAAATTCTAATTTCTACATCCATCTAAAAGCTGTCCATTTTCTCTCCAGTCCTTTAATAAAGAAAATCTATTGATCATCTGATAACTGCCATTTCTTTTGCTTTTCTTGTAATTTGAGACATTCAGATTTTTTAATATAGCAGTCTACAATGTAAAAATATCTTCTGTGAAGTGCAATAATAAGTATGTCGTCACAGTCTCTTGGGAACATGAAGATTCTTCAGAGAAGAGACTAGAAGAGCTTCCAAGAGGGTACACAGCAGAAGCAGTAATCTTTTGGGGGTTTTGATTAGGAAAAGATATACACTAGGTACTCATACAGCATACAACAAATGCACGTGCAGATATACATGCATATGAATGCATATATATTCCCATATGCGTATATAAATGTATATATATATCTCAGGTCCTAATTTGTCTTTATCCAAATTAAATTAAATGGGGGGGGAAATTCTGAGTTGCTCTAGGCCTGTTTTATGCTTATGCAGTCCTCATTCGCGTACTCAGTGAAGTGAAACACTTTGTAATATAGCAACCTGGAAGAGTTTCTGCAGACTACATTCTTAATGCTTGCAAATTTAAGACAGAAAACCTTTACTTTACAGATTCTAACATAAAAATAAATAAATTATTCTGTGGTTTCTTCCATGTAATTCTACAATTAATTTTTCCAAGTGTGAGTATTTAGCACATAAAGGTCTCCTGATTCCAAATGGTTTTCTGGGGTTATTTGACATCTATCAAATCTTTATCTCTGCACTCCAGAGACAGAGATCACCGGCACTGAGGCCTGACAGCTCTTCAAGTGAGATGACAGCTCTCAATACACATACATTTTTCTGATGGTCCTTTAGCTTATTTTCAATCTTTTTTTTTTTTTTTTTAAGATGATCTGTGAATCAATAGACACAAGGTGTTGGGATGGCAGCCTCCTAGAATAAATTTTCCTATTTTTCTATTTCAGTGTTTTGTTTAGATACTGACTCCCATGCCTGCTTCATAATCCAGTTCCTCTTCTGATCTGGAAGCAAAGGTAGGTGCTCCTGAAAGCTGGTTATGGTAGTCTCCAATTAATGGACTACTTTTTGGTTTGGTTTGATTCTGTTCACAATTACACTGTGCTATAAATGCAAACAACGGAAAAAAAGATTAAGCGATAACTGAAATAGCCATTGGACTCATCTACTTTCCTTCTCCTCCCTGAGAAAACCTCAGAGTTGGTGTAAGAGCATTTTACTCCAACCTCAGTACGCTTTGACACTTGTTTTGACTGTAGTATTTTGAACATGCGGATTCTTTGTAACCGTCTTCCATTTCCTATCTAGGTACCCTATCTCCACTACTCTAGAGGTAGTATACTGCCCAGTGAATGAATAGCTGTATAAAAACTGGAGACACCAAGATGTTTGGTCAGGATGATAAAATGTCTAGAGCATGTATTGGATATTGGAGACCTATGTTCAAATACTTGATCTCAATGTAAACCAAGAAGATAAAGCTGGATCTCCTAAAACTATGTTTGTGTCTCTGAACTAGTGTTTCTTCTCATGCCCTACTGCCTATTCCCACAGACTTCAGACTCGATTTTGAGAAACTTTCTCAAATAATAATGATAATGATAAATAAATAAATAAATGGTTGATTTCCCCAAAAAATCTTTTGTTTCCTGAACAAAAATCACAAACAAGTCTCTGTCAACTCAGCATTGAGCACCCAATGACCCTTGTGCTGGTTTTAGCTAGGATAGAGATAATTTCCTTCTTAGTAGCTAGTGTGGGGCTATGTTCTGGACTTGTGAGGAAAACTGTGTTGCTAACACAGGGATGTTTTCATTATTGCTGAGCAGTGCTTACACAGAGCCAAGGCCTTTTCTGCCTCTCACCCCGCCCCACCAGTGAGCAGACTGGGGGTGCACAAGAAATTGGGAGGGGACACAGCTGGGACAGCTGATCCCAACTGACCAAAGGGATATCCCATACCATATGATGTCATGCTCAGCATATAAAGCTGAGGGAAGAAGAAGGAAGAGGGGGACATTCAGAGTGATGACTTTTGTCTTCCCAAGTCACCGTTACATGTGATGGAGCCCAGCTGTCCTGGAGATGGCCGAGCACCCGCCTACCAGTTAGAAGGAGTGAATGAATCCCTGGTTTTGCTTTGCTTGCGCATGAAGGTTTTGCTTTACCTATTAAACTGTCTTTATCTCAACCCATGAGTCTTCCCACTTCTACCCTTCCAATTCTCTCCCCATCCCACTGGGAGGGAGTGAGCAAGCGGCTCTGTGGGGCTTAGCTGCTGGCTGGGGTTAAACCATGACACCTTTATCTTTATCTTATCCACCTCCAAAATCTTTAAGGTCCTTTTTGTTTGTTCCCTGCCTGAACAATTGGCTCATAAGCAGATGTGAAAGGGAGGGGATATGGAAAGTGTTTTTCCTTAAAGGATCTTTCTATTATTTTTCAGAAGATGCTGTAGCCAGGGACTATAATGACAAAAGCAATGACAGTCCACAGGGAAAAAAATGTAGCACGGTTTTCAGAGTGGTTTCTGAAACCTCTCTTCTACTTACTCCTGCCTGACTTCTCCAACTCTGCTGACTCTTTGCCACCCAGAATATGCAATTTCCTGCAAATTTACTGGCTTGTCTGCAGGCTGGAAGGGTAGCTAGGCAATGGAACTGATATGTTATTTCAAGCAGGATTTTCTCCTAAAGATGTATTTATTGGATTTAGTTTCAAGATACAGAAGGAAAATTCAATATAATGATGGTTCTGCTTCTATCTGAAATCTAAATAATTTATGCTACTAATTTCTGCTGGAGCAGAATCAAACCCCAGAATTTGCATTTGCTTAAAATCCTTTACTTTCTTAAATATTTCAATTTAAGGACTGGAATTGATAGTTAAACAAAACTGCAGCTTCCTGTACCTCCTAAGCCACAGAAACACTCAGGTCACAGCAGATCCTGAAAATTTCAGTGCAGAAATACAGACAGAGCTCTTTAACAAATAATACCATTTCCCCTAGCTGAGCTGGAAAGAGCTATCAATCACCAAGAAAGCCTGATACTGCTGTTCACTGACCAGCAACTTCAAGGGCCAGAAAAGAACATCTTTATGCTGTAGCAATAGAACAGCTACTTTTAAAAAGCATAGCTCTCCAACTGTCTCCCTTCACCATGCCAGATTTTTGTAACTGTTCGGGCTGGAGTAACACAGAGCCAATAAGTTCACTGTGAGGCTGGAAAGGAAGAATAAAATAAGACTATACATGGAATATAAATCAGCAAGGGTGAAACAACAACCTCTGAATGAGCTGTTTGGGTAATGTCTTGGTAGCTGGCACTGCATGAAGCTAAATTTAAAAAAAAAAAAAAAAAAAAAACAAACAATAGAATGAGATTTCTTGATGAGGTTTCTGGATACACTGGAGGTATGGAATTGAAGTCCACTGGTGCTTTAAGCATCAAAGCTCAAATACTTTTAATGATCAGGAGCCTCAATTAGTTGTTTTTATTACCTTATTTTAATTCATAATCATTGTAACACTATTTGCATACAGAATATCAAAAGAAATAGGCCATTGTAAATCGACGTATACTTTTTAATTGGAAAATTCTTCTGAACTCTGAGCTTAAAAATGCAACTAGAGCTATTTTTTAGATTATGTATTTTCTTATTTACTTATTACTAGAATAGAATGGAAAACCTCTAGGGTCAGTTATTTTAAGCAAGTTTCTGACAGGCTGTGAATTAACTTGGATCGCAAAGTCACCTTGAAAAGCTCATCTCACTAGTTTTGTCTAGAAAGAAATAAGGAATGAAATATCCTGGGGAAAAAATGGTGCTTTCAGTAATTCTTCTTTAATATAGCCATTAGAAACCTCTGCAGTTCTTACACCCTGTAGTGTGGACATGGCCTTCCTCTCTCCACTCCCTTCAAAACATTACAGAACAGTATGGATTAGCTGGGTAGGATTCTCCTGTCTAAAATTCCATGTCTATAGAACCTACACAGGGCTGGCAAATATAATATAGCTTCCACAAGACACACATCCCTCTGGTGAGCCATCTGGAATCCAGGCAAGATACTCAGCTTTCTAAAATGTCACTAGATGCTGTGTTCAGGCATCTGAATCCTGCCCATTATCTTGCTAAATAAGGCTCTGATCCTGCATTTCTCACACTACTTTCCAGATGCAGGCTTTGGCAACATTAACTGTTATGATTCTGACATACAGATGATGATGATGTAAAACTTCTGCAGCACTTTCCTAAGCAGATGGGAAAGTGTCTAGATGTAACTTTCCTACATGAAATCTCAGGGAAGGGGGGGAGGAAACACAGAGAATAAAGGGGGAGGAACGGAAAACAGACATGTATATATATGCATATATATATCTAAATAAAATTAAATCTCTGAGTAACTTGCACTAAGTAGATGAATCATGTCATACTTGATGCATTCAGTCACCACTTAATTCCAAAGAATTACTCCTCTGTGCTCAGTATATATGGATTGGGTTTGCGTGGCAAGGTTTGGTAGCAGAGGGGCTACAAAGGCAGCTTCTGTGAGAAGCTGCTAGAAGCTTCCCCTATGTCCAATAGAGCCAATGCTGGCTGGCTCCAGGATGGACTCACCACTAGCCAAGGCCAAACCCACCAGTGACAGTGGTAGCATCTCTGGGATAACATATTTAAGAAGGGGGAAAAGTTGCTTCACAGCAGCAACTGCAGCCAGGAGAGAGGATTGAGAATATGTAAGAGAAATGACTCTGCAGGCACCAAGGTCAGTGAAGAAGGAAGGGGAGGAGGTGTTTCAGGTGCTGGAGAAGGGATACCCCTGCAGCCTGTGGTGAAGACCATGGTGAGGCAGGCTGTGCCCCTGCAGCCAATGGAGGTTCATGGTGGAGCAGATATCCACCTGCAGCCCATGGAGGACACCATTCCAGGGCAGGTAGATGTGCCCAAAGGAGGCTGTGACACCGTGGGAAGCCCACGCTGGAGCAGATTTTCTGGCAGGACTTGTGACCCTGTGGGGCACCCACACTGGAGCAGCCTGTTCCTGAAGGACTGCACCCCATGGAAGGGACCCACACTGGAGCAGTTCACGAAGAACTGCAGCCTGTGGGAAGGACTCACATTAGATAAGTTTGTGGAGAACTGTCTCCCATGGGAGGGACCCCATGCTGGAGCAAGTGAGGAGTGTGAGGAGTCCTCCATGTGAGGAGGAAGGATCAGCAGAGACAGCCTGTGATGAACAGACTGCAACCCCTATTCCCCATCCCCCCTGCACCACTGGTGGGGAGAAGGTAAAGAAATTGGGAGCAAAGCTAAGCCTAAGTAGAAAGGAAGGGGTGAGGGGAAGGTGTTTTTAAGATTTAGTTTTATTTTTCATTATCCTACTCTGATTTGGTTGGTAATAAATTAAACTCATTTTCCCCAAAGTTGCGTCTGTTTTGGTGAGTGATCTCCCTGTCCGTATCTTGACCCACCAGCCCTTCCTTGCATTTTCTCGCCCCTGTCAAGCTGAGGAGGGGAGTGATAGCGTGGCTTTGATGGGTACCTGGCATCCAGCCAGGGCCAACTCACCACATCATGGAAATAAGTAAAAAAGTGCAATAGACATTTCTTTTTAGGATATAATCTAACAGAAACAGTTTAATATAAATGTGAAAATTTTAAAACAACAGAATATTTATGATAAAAACAAGTCAAAGATAAATTATTTGGTTTCAAATAAGTTCTCACATTTTATAAATTTACATCTAAAGATAAATAATAAAAAAAATCTGTAGTGCTGTGTGCATTTAGTGGATATAATGCAGAAATAGAGATTAAGATAGTGAAATTTAGAATTCAGCATCTAAAGTCTCTTAAATCATGCCATTCTCTCTGATGTTCTGAAAGGTACTATTGCAATATACTTTTGGTATAACATACCGATATTGACTACTTTGTGTATAAATAAATACACTAAGCACATAATTCATGCATTCTGAAAATTCCAGTTAGAGGTATGTATGTGCTGAATAACTCTCAAAAGAAATTTACTGTGAGAGTTAGAAACTAGGATGGAGGGGGGAAGTATAGCAGGCAAGAGAGGAAGAAAGAGCTATTTTTTGTTGGGGGATTTTTGAAAGCATTCATTTTTGAATCTACTCCTCTTGAAGTTGGTGATAAAACTCTTACGGATTTTGATGACAAAAAGACCAGTTCCCAGACCTTTTGAAATTTTCTTCCCATCAGTATGAGTCTCTCCATACTGAAGTGTTGCTTCCGTGACTTCATGCTTAACTGAACAAAAGAAAACGCTATTCTTCTGAGTCCACGAGAGAGGAGGCTGAATGAGTGAAAGAATAATAACAGAGCATGAAATAAAGAGCTAGACTTTCTGTTACTGTGCAGCTGAAGCCAATGGAGCAACACATGCCACATAAGTAAAAAACTCAGAAAGTTTGGTAATAATTTATGGGTTGTGTCCTAGGTATTCTGGAAAGATATGCAACATATTATTTCATAGCCACTGCTCTCATTATACAGTGTATTCAAAAGTATCATTACAAAATAAGAAAAAATTATATGCACAGAAAAGCAATCACTCAGATCTTTATCTTTTAGTACTCAGGTTCCAAGAAGAGTTGATTTTTTTCTGTAGCTGCTGCTTTTAGATAAAAAAGGCTGATGCAATTATCCCCTAGGAATGATGTAGGAGGAGTTGGGATATAGAAAGGTATCTTACCTGTTTTTATCACTCTGATATTACTTTCATACTAAAATGAATTGTAACTTTCCATGTTTGAATATACTGTAGTGAAAATTACAATCTGAAAATAAAGTCTTCTGATCATGTATACAGGATATAATTCTCATCAATCTTACAGCTTCTGTAGAGATTTTTAAAGTAAATAGTCTTTTACACGGACTTTCTAATTAACAGTTAAAAGGAAACTGAATGAATGCAATATACTCAGTGTCCTGAATATCTCAACATTTATGCATCCATTTTCTAGAACTGGCTTCTCTCTTAAGGACTAAATGTCCCTGGAAGTCTCACTGATGTTGACGCTTTCTGTGTCTTTCATACATGTACTGGAAGTTCTCAAATCTTAGCTACATCAACACTGTGTTGTATAAACTAGCAACAATTTTGGTGGGTCTTTGCAATCTCACAGTCTTTTTGGTTCAAATTAAGGAGTTATGTCTAAGCACCACAGAATAAGGAAATGTGATCAGAAAATCAATAGGCACAGATAATCAAACCCAGTTTCAGGGTGATGGATATCTCCTGTCCAGTGTTGCCATATGATGCTACAGTGGTTTAGAGACCTCTTCATTGGCCAGTTGCTCCCATTAGACCATGACAAGACATTCAGTGACCTTAGCCATTAAAGGTTCCAACGAGTAATTTTGAAAGTCCCATTATCAATTTCTAGTTCATTTTTCAGTACTAGCACTGATTAAAACCTAGGGATTTTTATGAGAAAAATGAGAAAGTTCAGTCTTTTGATGTATTTTTATAGTGTCCTTTTAGCTTTTAGTCTGAATTTAGTCTTATAGCCAAAAGGAAAAAAACAAAACAAACAAACAAAAAAACAAACCAAACCAAACCAACCAACCAAACAAACAAAAAAAAAAAAAAAAAAAAAAACAAAACCAAAACCACACAGCAAAAAGAAATTCCCTATAACTTATGTTTACTTCATGCTTAAATGTCACAGAACATTTATTTTAAAGGTCTGGAAATATTCATATATATGCTGCATTTTGTAAAAGATCATATTTAAATGATTAAGTTCCTTTGTAACAAACTAGTATAAACATTTCAAATTTGCACAGAATAAACCAAGAGGGCTTAACATTTTGCTTCTGAAACCATCCTTACCACCACCAATATAAGTTTCCAAAGCTTACATTTATACAGTTATATCACAGAAAAATTTTTAATAGACATCTGAGGCATGGCAATAATTCCCTATATTTAGAAAATCAAAATAATTACTCTTTCATAATTTCATAATTTATAGCCCAGTGTACACTGACTTTTAATAGCTACTACATAATAACTGCACTTTATAATATAAGTACATACCACAAAATGGTATATATTAACCACGTAGAGTGCCAGAAATACAGTTGCATGTGGTTTTGTTTTGTAACAGAGAACAGCACTGCTAATGTGAATACTCAGCTGTTGAAAACAACAGCCTTCTCAAGACAAAAATTACTTAATTATTACTATGTTCAGTAAGGCTGGCAGGGATCTTTCAATATAAGTACTTAAATTTAATTAATAGCTGGAAAAAATGTAAGCTTGGACATTTTGCCTTTGATGAAATGTTGCTTCCCAGCATCACCTCATCTCTTTTTGATACTTTTCATAAAAGATCTTATTTTAGAAAGATGTTAATTTGTCCAGATTCTCAATGTCATATAAAAAGGATATGCTAAAATGGATAGGAAATTCCAGTTAAGGTTAACTTTTTTTTTTTTTTTTTCCTTAAATCATGTTTGTAGGGTCATTTTTTATTTCTGGAAGTACCTTCATCAAAGTGAACAGGACTGTCCAAAGTATATGCAAGTATTAGCCTAGAAACCTGCTGGCTCTGGTCCAGCAAACTGATCCTTATGGAGGAAGACTGAAAGAGAATTCAGGGCAGAATCTCAGTTTTTATTGCTACCTCATGGATTAGTTCAAGATGAATATGTAACATATTCAGCATATTTTACAGTGATTTAAATATTTTTGATATTATTCCTCTTGCAGCAAGGAGAACAATTAAATTATACAAGGGAAGTAAAAAAACTTTTTTTTTCTTTATTTTTTCTCTCATTAATAACAAACGAGATGTAATAAACATGCAAACTACTTTTGTTGGAGGTTTTCCCAGCTGATGGGGGGAGACCTAATGATCAGTGCAATTTTAACCCAGCAGGAGGAAGACTGTGGGAGTCCTGGCAGATGCTGTGATTCCCTTGGGTCATAAGGAGTCCAACCTCATAGTACAATGACAGAATAGTGATGCTTTCTGCTTTTGCTCAGTACACAGACGTGTTCATTTGTGACTGCTGACTGATTGTTAAACCTCCTCCCATGGTGGTGATTCTTTGCACCAGAGATCCTTCTGCACTGCTGAACTGCAGCTCAAAGTAGCTATGGGGAAGTTATCCTAGAGTATGTTCAGACTACCCTACTATTGAGGAGTCGGATGTTTACAGGGAGGTGAGTGCCATGTGGATACAAGGAGATTCTGGGTAAATTGTCTGTTCTACACCTTTAGAGACAAGAAAAGGCATTAATGCATTAAGGTTTTGTTCTCTGTGTGTGTTACTTTTCTTTTTTTCTTGAAAAGCAACTCTTTGAGAGGAATCATCGAAGCCTTTACTCCTTTAAAGTTAAAGGCAGACCTTAGGTTTAAAAGCTGAGTATATGCTAACTTTGACAGAAGGAAAAATACAGATCAGTCAGCAATCAATAGAAGAGTCTGGCCTTCTGCATTTGAATCCTGTAAGGCACCGTTGCCAGAAAGAGCTCCCTGGTTTGTTTTTAAAACACCTCCTTTCCTCTGTTCCTTCTTCCTTTGAAGTGAATTTCTTTCTCCTGCCGTTACGGCTGTCACTGCTAAATTATATATGCCCTTGTGTTCTAAAAATTCTGCATCAGCCACAGTATTCAAGCACCACTTTCTTCTGTGGTTTGCAGATGTTTGAAACTCAGGTTTTCAAAGCAATTCTGCCTCCTTGAATGCCTCACTACCCTTTTACTATGTATCCTTCAAAGAGAAGGAATATCCTCCACTCTGTGTGTAGGAATAAAGTAGGCTTGCTCTCTTACTGCAGTATTAGCCCCCTGCACATCTTCCACAATAGAAAGATTTTCCATCGACCAAGATCAGATTTAGGAAATTCAAATCAATTAATCAATGTAGAATTGCAATGTAAAATAATGGTTATCTCCTGAATTGTTTGAATCTGATGGAATACCCAGCTTCTCTCTGGCAGTTATAAGATTCTTCATTAGTTTCATTAAGTCCCAATAATACGAAACACTGAAAAAAAAGAGGGGGGAAGGAAAAAAAGGTGTACTGAACTGGAAAGGAAGAGTTGTGTTACTTGGGCCTAAATCTATTCTCAGGGTAACCAGAAAAAGTCCATGGTAAATCCAGTCAATTTTTGGTTTAATGAGATTGCCCCAGTCTTAGAAGTAGAAAAGTTTGTTTGTTTTCTGTAGTGGTTCACAGCCTAATACATTCAATACAACAATAGGATTTGGAAAAATACAATGTCTGTTTCTCTAAAATCATGTGATAAAAGGGGAAAAACAAGATAAAGGAAATATATTTCCTTCTTCTGCAGGATAATGGACTCAGTCTTGTGCTGAAAACAACTAGAACATTTTTAAACAATTCTTTTATAGATTGCTGCAGTTTTCCACTTCAAAGTTAAGCAACTAAATCTAAAGGCACCTCACAATATGAGTCTGAGGTCTGTTAGAGGTGAATTATTGGAAATTGGGCAATTCAAAGAGAAGTTCTTTGAAAAGAGAATGTTAAATGAACAGTGTCAAAACCCATCTACAGATCTGTTACTAAGGACTCAAAAAGCCACTTTGTTGCAAAAATCTAGCAGTGCATCTTTTTACCAGATCCAAATTCCACCATAGTCAGTAAGAAATTCTGTGTTGCCTGAAGCAGGCTCTATATCAGGCCCAAAGTTAGGGAAAAGTGTGCACTCAAGACAGCCATCACGGTGAAATTCTCTTACGTTGGTGAAAGTGTCGTTGTGGGTGTGCAGACTGTATTAGTGCCCACTGACATTGGCAAAATGGATTCAATCTTTTGTAAAATACAGCCCTAGTTTGGCTGAATAAAATCGCCTTTTCTCTGTTAACTTCCCAGAGGAAAATAGAAGTATGTCTTTCTTTACTTGCAAACTGTCAGTCATGCTGCAATGAGCACAGACATCATGAGTCACTCTTTTTTGAGCTCTAATCTCTGCTCATAGTGACAAATGAACCTTGAAAATCAATCCAGTTCTGGCTCCTCAAATCTTTTGGGAGGTTTTTTTTTTTTTTCTTTTTTTTTTGGGGGGGGGGGGGCGGAAATAAAATAAGTATATTTCATGCTTAGGATACTAAATGAAAGGATGTAAAATTGAGAGTATATTTAAATGAAATGTCAAAGACCCTGCACCTGTAATGGTCTTGCAATATTGTAATGAAAATGTAAGCTAACACCCAAACATTTGGAGCCTTTTCTAGGTTACCCTTTTAAGCTCATGGCAGTCTAGTTCTTTCCTTTTGTAGGCTACCACAAGCTGTAAAGCAACACAGTGCCTATCTCTTCTACAAGTTAGCAGAAGTTGCATACACTATAAATGCCCTGAACTATAGTAAAAGGATATACAAAGATTGATGCACAATTCCTTCACAAAAGGGCTGATATCTTCCTGCATTCACTCTATTATTGTCCAAGATGTACTTAACAAAAATATTGTCTATCTTGTTTATCTTGTTTACCATCTGTATAGCTATGTAGCTAGCTACATCATTTGCCACTAGTTCTTGTGGCAATAACTAGTTATTCCACTAGTTTTCTTGGTCTGAAGCCTTCCTTCAAAAAAGTAAAAGGTCTGCCAAGACAGAACTACTTTCCAGAGTGTGTCAGAAGCAAACATTTGAGAGAAATTAATATTCCACATTCTAACAGATTTCCTTGCTTAATATCAGAATAAATATTTTTTCTATAACTACCTCTGTCATGGAATCCACCTTACTCTGCACCAATACTATTCATCATTTTTTTTTTTTTTTAATTTTCAACAAAGCCTTAACAATCACCACCAACTTAAATACTCTCATCCTGAAAAATTCCACTGATAATTTAAAGGTAACTTTAGACAATGTCTTAACAGAAAAATACTAGTTATTATTAATCTGCAGATTTGCTACTGTTGTAACCATCTTGATTGAAGACAAAACTTTGTTTAAAAATTGAAATAATTACATCACTAAAATTGACACAACTCCTGCTTTGTGAACAGCTGTATTGGAAGAAAAGCATTCCTGTAAAAGAATGCTTCCTCTTGCTGCCTTTTACAGTCAGTTCAGTGCACACTTAGCAGATGCGTTATATAACTTTTCCCACCAGGGTCACAATTGTACAACTAGTATATGTAAAGAAGACCTTATAAAAACAATGTGTTGTTTCTCTATTCTTCTCCTAGCCTCACTGCTTGAATTTATTTTATAGCATGTCATCTTTATTTCTCTTACATATGGTCTTTCATATAGACAGTAATAAAGAAAAATTAGTTCTAAAATAAGATAAAATTGATGAAAAAGCATCAGTTTCCATCTAAAAGTACCACTGATATGTCCAGTACCAAAAGCTGCTTTTAAATTCCCTCTGGATTTGTCTAGCCTTCAATTGCATAACACTTCTTCAAATAAGCAAAGAAAATGAAGAACAAATTAGTGAAATATGGCTGTTACAATGAGTGCAAGGGTGGGTTTTATTTTTGTGAGAGTTAATAGCAGCATTCATGAAGTGGGAGAGAAGTGTGAGAAGAATGCTACAACCCTTGTAATTACAAGGCTCAGTACAGCAAATCCTGCCAAAAATCCCTCTACCTGTTAATCACCCTGCAAGATATTTCTAGTTTGGGCAAAGGGAAGAAAGTGAGTAGGGAAAATGCTAAGGTCCTACACTGTGCTTGCATCAGGGCTTAAACTACAAGAAATCATAACCTTAACCTCCTCTGAGAAGGATCTTTAGAAAATTACAGGAAAACTTAACTATCCAGCAAGATAAATTATATGGTTGTGCAATTGAAAGAAGATTGATATGACATTGTTTAAGACACTGCAACAGGATGTGTCAGCACAAATATGAAAGCCATAAGTAATAAAAACCTCAAATAATAATTTGCACTCTGTCATCATTATGCACCATTATTTATGGATGGACAGCACCTACATTCCTGCTGAATCCTCTGGCATGTGTCCATTAGACCCATTTACTGTCAAATAAGTATTCTCCTTTGCGGTAGATGTGATCCTTCCATTGCTACTCAGAGAAACCTACAGGAAAGATCCAAAGCTAATGGAATGTTTGGAAACTGACTGTAAAAATAATCCTAAAAAAGAAAAATAAAATTATGTCTTTTCTAACTTCTTTCTAAATTAATTTCAAACTTTGGAATGCAAGCATGGACTTTCTTTTCATGACATCAGAAAACAGGAGCAATCAGAGAAAAGCTGAAACCCATAATCACAGTACAGTTTCAAGGTGTATGACCAACGGTGCACCTGGAAAATGCATGTGGGTGCAGGAGGGTTATCAGAATTTTTGGCTTGAATTGAGATGCATAAACTCCTATAAAATCCATACAGATCAAAGAGTTGTTAAGCTCTTCATCCAGTGCCCTAACTTTCTCTCTGAACATGCACAACTTTTAAAGTTAGGAGATACTTTTCTCTGCTCAGTGGTTTGAGAGGAAGCAGAGGTGTCTAAGAAGTATATGTGAATCTCCAGCCTTTACCCGTAATGTATGACAGCTGTGAAAATTGCTGTATCATGACTGATACCAGGCTAGAATGCAAAAACATTTACTATTTTATTAATATCCATTAAAAGAAAATATTTCTCTGAGTTAGAAGAGTGGTAGAAACACACATACACATGCAAACACACACATACTTTCAATTTTGAAATTCAGGACTAAAGTGACTTTTAATACAATCCAGGCTGATTGACAAATTCAGTGAAAGCTATTGACAAGCTGATCACACAAGCTGATTAATTTTCATACAGAAAAAAATAAGTTTTCTTAAAATAGATGAAAAAGACAATCCTGTCATACTAAGAAAACCTTTGGAAGTCTACATTTCTTCAAGTGCTGTGTCAATGTGAGAATTCTTCAGTGTAGTATTCATTCTCTCATCTCATGATGAATGATATAAAATAACATAATCTGTATTTTATGATTCTTCCATCTAGGCTTGACACTCATGGAAAGGTTATTTCAATTTTAAGAGGAAAACTAAGATATGGAATTGGATATAAAATAATAACATTTTTCTTCAAACATTTTCCAAGCTACACAGCTGTCTCCCTAAAATTTGAACTCCATGCCCATACTCTGTTGTGGTCACAGCTTATACTAAAGAAGTGTGCATCAATGTTGTGTATAGAGATTTGATCTTTTCTTCACTTTTAATAAGATTTCTGGATTCATTTGCCTAACCTTACCTGTCTTAAAGTTAGATGTCTAGTCTAACCTCATTATCTATCTTTCCTCCATGGTCAATACGGCAGGAGACAAAGCGATACCTTCACAGGCACATTCTCTACTCTCTATCTCTCTACTCTCTACTCTCTATCTCTCTATCTCTCTACTCTCTATCTCTCTACTATCACCTGTCTGAGGTGGCTTATGTCAGGAGAAGTGGAGCCCATTTGCTTAGCAGTTGTCAGAGACCTCAGTGAAACACTTTTGGTCCCACAGCTCTGCAGAGCCCAGCCATGCTGCCTCCCACTCCAGCCTTACACCACCAAAACCAGGAACTCAGAAAAAGGATTTGGAGTCAATTTTTTACTTACTTTGCACTCTTTCAAGTCCATATATCCTAACTAAAGGGCAAGTTCTGGCATATTCAGGAATGTCTGAAAAATTTAGAAGATAGAGGCAAAAGAGAGTTTAAAATATAAAGTAACAAAATCTGAAAATACAGTTAATTTACTAAGCTTTTTTTTCAGATTCACAGCAGCAGACTATAATCTCTACCTGCTTTAAAATGTATGTATTAAGCCTTAGTAAAAAACAAATGGAAATAATTCTTAATGTTTTTCTAAAGCTTTTCTATGTAATTTTTTCTGCATTTTTTCAAATGTCAGCATCATGGTTTATTAAACGAGCTCCATCTTCTGGAAGCTGATAAAGAACAGATTCTTCATAGATGTAGAAGAAAAGCTTAAAATCATTTGCAGAATTTAATGAAAAATTGATCCTGTGTAACCAATGTCTGCAGCTGCATTCCACAGAGATTTTGTGACATTTTTATTTCAGAGTAATTTGTTACTTGTTAACCTCGACTTCTAACCTGTTATCAGGAATCTTACTGGTTATCGAATTAAAATAAAAGCGCGATATATGAGAACAATCCTAAAGGAAGGTAAATGTATATGCTGACAGCAACATAATCACAGAAAGACAACATACTACCTCATTTTGTGGCAGGTCAGGTTTTTGGCTGTGGTCTTTCAAAAAAAAAAATGCAAAAAAAAAAGCACTGAAATTTTAGTTCAGCTTTTTGGAAAGAGAAGAATAAACATCAGGAGTACATTCTTCCACCTTTTGGCTGCCTGCCTTCCCAGTAGTTTAATATTTTAAAAGATAGTCAGTGCCAAAGAAGGAAGATGGTATCCTGCGCTTTATGATCTTTAGCACTTGACTCGCCCTTGATTTTATTACTAAGGGGCTTAGCCCCATTTTTCTGCTTTTTATAAGGGGGAGTGTTGGAGAAAAAGCAAGCTGAATCCTCAGGCTTTTCTGCCATATTCTGCAACAATGGCACATCTGCTTGGTGTTACATCATCACAGATCTGAAGAGAAAGCAAACTAGGAGATTGATCACCCCTCTTTTGTATATTTATATACAGAATGGTAAGACTCCATTGCATTAACAGGTTGAAGGGTTGCTATACTGAAAAGTCTAACTGAAATGCTGACTAAAAAGTGTAACTGAAATGCTGACTAAAATACCAACTTCTGTTTTTTTTGATCAGCCCTGTGTGGAAAGAGATGACCTGAAAATGGAGAAAGATCTGATTGCAGAATCAGTTCTTCAGAGACCTCTGAAGCACTGATTCTGTGTAACAACTTCCAAATGAAAGGTTAAATATTTCAAAACTTGAAATGAAATATCTGGGATATTGCCTCCTGCAAGGAAATGCAAAAACAAGCAATGAAATAGGAATGCCTTTTGTTTTATAGCTATTTCATCATTAGTAATTAATTGCACATTCTGACAAATAGTATGAAAAGTGTATTTCAGCTAAATAATTATTGAATATTTACCCTGCAATAATATTAGAAAAACAGACAGGGAAAAAAATGTAATGTATATAATCCATCAAATTTTCTTGTTTATATTTTTCTTAACCTTATATTAATTTGTGTCTGAAGCTATACTTAGTAGATATACTTTTAAAAATCAGCTACTTCCCAGTGACACCTCTAAAATCATATTCAGACATATTACTTTATTGCAGATAAACTGGCCATAAACAAAACTAGGTTGGGATTCAGAGGAAGGTTTTTAAAAATTCAAACAGTAAAGTATTTCACTTGATGCTGCAGTTAAAATATTTCACCATTTCTAACTTCTGCATGGTTATATTTGCAGACTTACATGCTGGTAAAGGAAGTTATTTAAAGAAGTCTTGCCAAAACTGCATTAGATTTATTAAAAAGTACACTCATTCGTACTGTTGAGTAGTACTCTCCTTTGACACCGATTGTAATAAGTCCATCCAAAAAACTGCAACATCTGAAGCCTCCGTGCTCTTTCTGCAGAGGTCATCTGCTCATGACTTGACCCAGAGCATGTATGTAAAATGTGACATGTTATTATTCAAACCTGAAGTAATTGATCATAGTAGATTACCTAAAAATACAGGCTGTCTTGAATTATCAATAATCAAAGTACATCCTTGTCACTATTATTATCTGTACAGAGCTCTTCTGACTACATATATGATATTCACGAAAAGCTCTCTGAAGGCTGAAGGTGCTCTCATCATCCTGGGTTTTACCAAGAATATAAGAGAAATCAGAAGCGATGAAATTCTGACCTCAATTTGGTTTGGTATTGTGGCCGCCTTCTGAAGTCCCCATTTATTCTGATCAGTTATTCTCATCTGGGACTTGGCTTAAGTCCATTTCCAGATATACTGTGTCCACTGCACAGAAGAAAAAAGTAGAAAACACTATTAAATTTTCAAATTATTCATTGTAGCATTCTTCAGTATCTAGTTATCTGTTATTCTCTTTGTACTGAAAATTTCCTTCTCTTTTCACCCACCAGTAAGCTTCATGAAAATGAATTTGAGTAAAAGTGATTTGGTTACTCCTGTGTACATCGAAGATGGAGAGAAAAACATATACATTCTTTTATGTATTTCAAGAATTTCAAGCAAAGCAAGTGTGTTTAAAGAAAAGGGATATTATGTAGGGGTATCTCTGTCAGATATTGGCCATGTTCTTTTCCAAAAGAAATTTGTTTTGGTTTCATGAGGTTTTGAAGGTCTGAAAACTGAGCATCAGTGAAGTATGTAATCATCTAGAAAATACTGGTGTAATGAAGAAAAGACATATTGTTCTAATAAAAAATTAGGCCCAGAGTATATCCAGTATGTAAGAAAGATCACATGCAGGAAAACTAGATTCCAGTTGTGTCTCTTTTGGGTGATCACAGGCATGTATTTAATTTTCCCTGCTTCAGTTTCTCCCCTTGAAAAATGGTGATAACATAACTTCTCCCTCTAAAGAGAGTTCTGCTTAAAAAAACATATTAAACATAACACTACTTCAATGTAAAATCACATCTGGAGGAAAAGTATCAGAGAGGTCAGCCTGACTCGATAACTAGAATATTTGGCAGACCCTCTGAAATCTGGACATCATTCCTTACTTGAAGTTCCCCTGCCCTAGGGTTTCTATCTGCTGTCCTCCAGCCTGTTTACATTGTCCTGGACACAGGCATTGTCTTTTGCAATATGGCTTGAATGGAGCCACCTGCATCTGGAATGGGCTGATTTATACTCATTGTAATTCAAATAATGGATCATAATAAATAAATCTCCCATGAAATTTCAATCACATGGTTGTATATACAGTCAGAAGAGTGAGATAGTTTAGGTACTCACACAGCTAAAACCAGGAAAGATGACATCTTATGGTGTACCTAAAAAATGCCAAATACCTGAGGATCCTAGTTTCAGGGAAAATGATGTTGCTACAACATAAAAAATAAAGAAATAAAGATACAAAATTTTGCCATAAATCACATCTCATTAGGTATGGGTTCAACTTTATATAAAAATATTTTCAGAGACCAAGGGAACATCAAGCTCTCGATCTATTAAATACAACCATTTTTCACACAAAATATCTCTGTAAAATATTGTGCTGTGTCTTAACACTTCACATCGGTTCTACATCATCTTTACTTGTAAATTTGAAAATTACTGCGGAAACGTCTGTTCTCCTCATTTTCCATAATAGAGCTGTTTAATCCATTACCATACTGATTCCTCTTTATGGAGCTGTTAAGGTGGCAGGGCAGAGCTGATGCCGAGCCAGGATAGAGGACACCTCTCCCAAGGCAACCTTGTGAAGGTGAAGCTCTTCTCCAGTGCTGTGCCCCAGCCAGAACCTGAGAACCGACGGCCCATCACACATAGGTATTAATCATCTGGGAATATGTGTACCTCACATACAATCAACAAGGAATAATAAATGGAAGTAATACACATGGAGTGACATACAATCCTTCCATGACTCTACACGTACTTTTGACAAGCTCACCATACCCAGTGTAGAGAGAGAATTCCCCTGTAAAATAAAGAGGCTAAATTGGCAAACAGGATTGGGTTTTAAAGATTCACACATAACAGGCTTTCCCAGAGTCTTCTGTGGCACTTAGGTGTAAGTCTGGTTACTTAAGAGTCTTAAAAGCAGATATGTGATTGTCCTCTGCAGATGTGGCATAAAGGATTAAAGACTGGGAGTTTAAGAAACTATTATGTTTTGTAGAGCTGCAGTATTACTCCTTCCTACAGTAATAGACAACTTCTGATTTGTGTATCTTTGGTTAAATCAGTATGACATCCTAGAGAGGGGCTGGTATGGCTGTGTTTTACACTACTAGTCTGAAGTTTTCTATCGCCATGTCCCACCTCCTTTTCCAAAGTGCTGCCAAGAGGATGCTTAGAGCTCTCAGCATTCAGGAGCAAAGCTAGAAGAGGATAAGAAAATGCTAAAAAGAATGGAAAAACTGTAAAGGGAGTAATTTATGCAGTAGATGGAAAGCCCTCAGACAAATTGTACAATATATACAATCTGCTCTGAGAAAATCATCCAAATCATCAGCCAAAAAAGAGAAATAAACAATTTTCCTACATAATCATTAAAGAGCAATACCTCTATGTATGTCTGGAATCATACGTACTCTCCTACATGCTTCAGAAACAATATAACAGGGCCACCTACTGAAATTCAGCATCTCTTTTCCATATTATTTATTTCATTTGTATTACTGAAGCAGCATAATAAGGACAAATTAATCATAGGAGCTTCAGGGACTTATTTCACACTGTATCAAGCAATTATATATTGGAGGTGATGAAATAATAATATCTTTGATGTAACTTCCCACCTAGCCCCTGCAAAAGAAACCACCAGAACATAGAAAATAAAAAAGGGAATAAAATTAGGGAGAAAAATAATTGTAAAGGAACAGCCAAGACTACATTGCTCTAATGTTCTTTTCTTGAATTCTTAAGAGATTTAAACTGTTTGAAAAAAAACTAACAAAGATCAGTCAGAAAGGGGGAACAGAGGGGAGAGGGCTATCATTTTTATTAAACAGGAAAGCCTAATAAAGGGTTATCCCTACTGTTCATTATTAAAATATACATGTATAATATAACTTAGCTCATTTTAGCTTTCCATTCTCTTCCTATCCCTCCAAGAGAAGGGCTGTATACTGAAGATAAACTGATTAAAAATGCACAGATGCTGCAAATAAAATGTTACATATCTGAACAAAATAAACATAGGGCTGATGCCAAGAGAAAATATTAATTTGTCAGTAAATGTGTAATTGTAACTGGCCACAGATTTGGCAAGGAGACAAAAAACATTCACACAGAGGAATTCCATGCCAGAAAATAAAGAAACTAAGCTGGAAAACATACATTGCACCCCATCAACAAGATGGCCAGCTGTAGCATCATCTTGTGCTCTCTGGCTAGCAGGAACTCAGGGCCAGCTCACAGCTTCATTCTATTTTTGACAAGGACACATTCTTCAAAGAAATCAGACTACCGTAAATAAATAAATAAATGCACATATTAGAGTGACAGTCAGAAAACAAAGTGCTGGCATTTTGTTAAAAAGAGTAACTTTACCCTGGATTTATAAAATGTGCTCAGCAGAAGACAGACCTGCAGCTGTCTTGCACAGCTTTGACGAATCTTTATAGTGTTTTGAATACCAAACATTTTCAAGGAAAAAAATATATTACCTATTTATAATGGCAAAATTGCAGCTACACTCCCATCTATCAATGTCTGTACACAAGAGGCACAGGGGAGGATGGCACTGCTGTCCACCTACTGACTTCTGCTGTGGCATAAGATTTGAAGCCCATAGGGACAGAGGGAGCTGCTTTCAAAATCTGGACATCACCCAGTAGGAACATAGTTATTACACTCACCTCAGAGATGAGGGATCATGGTCCAAGAGGCAAGTGCATAATCAGGTCTCGGTGTTGAGACCAGAGTTTTGCAGGAAAAGCAAAATATAACCGTAGGGAGCCCAAGCTTTTCATCAGTATGGATGCCTTCTATTTACTCTCCTTCTTTACTGCTGACAACAAGGTTACCCCTAAAACCACACAGGCATTTTTCTGCTTTGTTTGTGGTAATCTAATCTATTTTTATTCATAGGTAGCTACTCATCTCCTTCTGTATAGGACAGCTGGATTTTGTGCCATGCACACCCATAGTCATCACTCAAAGGTGCAGAAGGTTAACAGAATAAAAAAGAAAAAAGATCAAAAGAGGAGAATAATCACAACCACACACAGTAAACTTTTGAGGCCCAGCTATATGGGAGCATTATGTGGGTTTCTGAGGGAAATAAAGTGTAATGTGGAGCCCTGCACTACTTTCTAAGGTCCCATGTAATGTTAGACTCAGGAACACTGTGAAATGCTGGGACATTCCTTACATGAATTTTATTTTCTCTAACAGGAAGTTAGGGTTGACACGGCCACCATGCATTGTAACTATCAAAAGGAAGCCTCCAGATTTTATTTTACGGATCAGTCCACCGAAAGACCAGTAATGAATGTTCTCTTTTTTAAGTGTGATGAGTAAAATACAATACTAGAATGAGTTAATTTCAATAGAGATGCTGTGTTAACTTTGGCTAGCAATGTAGAGTTAACTTCTGCTACTGTTATATTAGCAAAGCTATGCAGCAGAGAGTAGAAGAGGACTTAATTTCTCTACTCACTCTGTCTCTATGCAAAACTCTACTTTATCTTTTAACTAATAAGAAACTACAGTATATGAGTCAGTTAAGGAGACTAGCACTGATCCCCATGCTACTATTCTATCTCAGTCTTGCTATGCTCACAAACCCTCAGACACTGATTTCATTTGTAGTTTACATTTTCACCAGAAATATCAATCACAATGCAGGTCAGAAAAGGTAAAACTGTATGTGCAGTGTATTGATACTATTTTTGTCTGGAAACCTCTGCATGGATTATTTCTGGTTTGTGACTATGAAGGCCACAGCAGATCAGTGAGAAAGCCACTCTCAAGCACCAGGAGCCCACTGGCTCCTATCAGGACACACACACTTCTGTGCACTGTAATATATGCTGAACACAGCTGAGCAGGACAGGAGACCTAGGTACCATGAGGAGATATCAGAAGCCAAATTATTACTCTGTACCAGTAGGGAACACCCAGATGATTTGTCTACAGGTAAAATGAAAATTAACTTATATAAATTTTTAGCACATTTTGCAGCTCCCTCAGACACAAGAAAAAGTAAATTTACAGTAAGTATAACATGCTACATGGAAAATATTTGAGCTAAGACAGGTTAGTTATTGAATTTGTTGGAAAAAGATTTCATTAAAAAAAAAAAAAAAATCCATAACTGAAGTTGTTAATCCTGCAGTGAAACTATTGCAGTTTGCATATTTCATTGTAAAACTGAGGACAAAGTTATAATATACTTTCACGTTGTACTACCTCTAGATTTAGGGAGCCATACAAGATTTTATTTCTTCTTCACCACCAAACTTTTAAATACAGTAATTCATTAAAAGTAGCAGTCTTCTGCAGTGCCTGATTAAAAAAAAAAAAAAAAATGCATCATGGCTATTCATAGTCAAAGAAAAGACCAATATTTTCTTCTGTATGTTAGTCTTTGCTAACTTTAAATAAAGTTCCTATTAGTTTTATGAGTTAAGAGTAGTCTTAGATCTGCTGGCTTCATAGTGGCTACCTTGGTTCAGTTCTTTCATTTTTTTCCTCCTTGGATTACCACTGCACATTTGAGAAGGCTATTACACACCTCCTGATAAATTAAACCAATAAAAGCAACTGTTTCTCAGGTAAACCCCTTTCAGCACAAGGATGATAAAGAAAATGGAGTAAAGGTAGAAAAACTATTTGTCATTTACTTAATTGGAATTAATATCTAGCAAATCTGATGACCTCCCCTTCCTAGAAGTCCCCTTTATTATCTGAATCTGTGTTTTAGTTTTTTACTTTGAGTAAAGTTATATTTTTGGAAATAATCATGTAAAATATATTTACACTGAAGTTTGTGAATTAGTATACTTGTTTCAAATCCTTCTATTATGCACAGAGCCTCCTCTCCAGAGTCTGCAAGCATCAGGTAGGTCTTGAGACATACTCAAAGAGGTGGATCAAACCATTGACTAAAACCTGGTCTGACTCTATAAAAACAAGATGAGGCAGTTTGCCCCAGTGAAGACATTACAATAACCTATTCACCATACAAACTACAAATACAGGATTTACGCTTTGGGAGAAGCAAGTTCCAGTGCCCTTCTTGCAGCAGTTCTGGACAGATATTAGCTTTCAGTTCTAGCCCTGAGAAGCAGAGGCTGCTTGAGAGATGTGTCGAACAAGGTCATCTTTGATCCTCTGCTAGGCTGGCCTCCCTAGCGTGATGAAATATCCTCAGAAGATCTGGGCCAGTTTTTTCCTGGCAGTATGGGCAGTATCACTCTGTAGCACCTCTTTCCCTCCTGGGACACACAGGCTGGCTTCTAGCGCCGCCAGCCTGACAGTGTCTGAATCTGGCTCGCAATTTTCTACTTTTATAATACATGAAAAAATAAAAGGACTAAGTTCTGACCTTAAAGTATTTTCTATAAATAGACTTTTCACCCACAGGTGCACTGACAGCATAGAGCCTTCCTTTCCAAGTGTCTCTGGTGTCCCCTGTCCTTCCCACATGACTGATCGATATCTCAGCCTACCCATGTTTAACATTTTCATCCAGTCATTGCCAAACTTCCCTTCATATAAAATGCTTCCATTCTTCATTCATTGGTGCACCAAATCTTACATTGATGTTCTTTCATTCGTTTAAAATTCCCTTGCAGGGCACTAATCGTGTTTATTGGTCTCAGGAGTAGTTTTTAAGCAGCCTCTGCTCTGAGCCCTTCTGCTAGTTTTATTGTTCGATACTGCATGCTTACCAGATTGTATCATGATCCTTTAAAATGTCACAAGTTAATCAGGTTTACCATTAAATGGCAGAATTCCAGAAAGTCTGAATATTTAAGAAATATTGCTTGTATTCAACGTACATTATTTATTCCCAAAATTAAAAATCATGCACATGAGATAAAAAGAGAACTGAGAGATGAAAGAGTAACGTATTTGAACTGGAACAGTAAAAGGGGTTTTACTGATTTGCAGTTAGCTGGACTCTGCTGGTGCTTACAGTCTCTCCACCGAAATGTTTCAAACATAGATGCCATTATTCATTTCATAGTAGTCTGACTTTCAGTTTTCATACTATCTAGTCCCCCTGGTGACAGCAACTTGATATTAATTCACAGACAAATTGCATGTTACTCTACTGTCTGTTCGTAGCTGCTGTATGCCAGCCTGAATGTGGTTGTATTCCTGTGGCAGGTGAATGAATCCTATTTACCTATATCTCCATGGATTTCTTATATCTAATTACTGCTTGAAAAGCTCTCCGAGATCATTGATTTAAAAAAAAAAAAAAAAAGCCCTTCAGCCATCTCAATAATCATAATACAGTCCTCCTAATAATATCTCCAATTTAAAAGTCCTGTAGTACATTTCTCTGAATAGAGCTGCAAAAGAATGAAATTATCATTATGCTTGCTTTTTCATTTTTTTTTTTTAACATCTACATGTCAGTTCAACCAGCATAGTAAAATATATCAGGTTAACTCCAAACACATCCTAACCCTTCAAAGCCATCATCTTCCACACAGAGCATTCAGTCATCCTTAGAGAACAAACTCAGTTCCTCTCAATATCAGTCTGTTACCAAGACCTGTCTTTGACAAAAATCATGTATTCTGTATGAATTCTACGTATGGATTGTAGAAGCACTTAAGAGTCACTGTAGTTTTCCTCTTGTCAAACTGGAGACATGCATTTATATTATCTTTTTATTTTTTTTTTTATTTTACATACTGAAACATCTCTGCAGCTGGCAATCCAAAAAGAAAAACCTAAATTACCTCAACTGAAGTACAAAGAAATCCAAGTCTAGTTTTCAGATCTAAAGCTTTACCAGTAGTCCGACACTAGACCTCATAGGCCACTGAAATGACTATGAATTATTTCCAAAATTTCTACTGGGCTGCTGGACAAAGAGTGGAAGGAAAAGGGGTAAAAAAAAAAAAATCATACATCCTGGGGACTATCGGAGTAAGGTGCATTATCATCAAAAGAAAATAATTCTGTGTATCCCTAGAACTCCCTGCATGGAAAGAAGCTAAGACACCAAGGTGCAATTTTGGCAATATTGTCATTGTAAAAGCTACAGACAACACCATGTTGTGCGAATCTTGAGTGGCTCTGTAAAAGATCTTTCCAGTCTTTATTCTTCTAATCCATCAAGTCCTTAGCTGCTATTTTAGAGAAACATACACAATTTCACTTTATGCCTTCCCAGATTCACCAACAGGATATTTATTTTCATGAACAGTCACCAGTGTTCTTTTATTAAAAAATCATTTAGTTCCCATAACTTGCAGCTCTGTGATTTACTCTAGATGACTATGATCTGTATTTTAATGTCTTACATCAGCAGAAACAGAATGCAGGCATTTATTAGCACATCAGTCATTTGTTCTTATTTGATATCATAGCCCATGTTTTATTAAAGAAATTGGCTACTTATCTCCAAAAATTTAAAGCCAGAATTCTTAATATAAAGATCTTCTCCCCAAAAATTATTTTTTAAAAAATAAAGCCAGATTCTTTGTCCTAAATGAAAGTTGACTTAAATCAATAGGAATTAAAAAGGATATTTCTTTTCAAAATCAATGCCCATGTCTAGTTCTTCTAAATACACAGAGACGTATCTATAAAAATCATAATCTCACAAATTCAGTTACAAAAATGTTAATTCATTTTCTGGTCTGTCACCCTACTTTCTGCTGCACTTCTTTATCAGAAACATTAAAAGTAATCTTTTCTCTTGAACATGTCCCATGGTGTTGGTAACTTGACTGCCACCCTCAGTGATTTCCCACACTGTCCAATTTTTGTAGAAGTTAAGGACTTTTTCTTAATGCCTAACTTAAGCTTTTCCTTTCCTGCCTTCAGGCCATCACTTCTTGTCATGCCAATTTCTGAGACAGTATAATTCCCTTCATTTTTATTGTTAACTTGATGATGTTTATAGACTGTGATCATATTCCTCTTAAGCCTTCTCTTTCTTGACTACAAAATGTTGTTATTCCTCTTATGCTTATCCTTGGACTGGATTATTCTTGTTGAATCTCATCGTATTTTCTAACTTCCTCCCTGCATCCTCCCACTCTTCACTATCAGAAGTGCCTGCAGTTTGTCAAGTGACATGCCCAGTGGCACATCAAGATCCTTCATGTCATGCTGGTACATCATAACAAAGCATGAGCTTTTTGTTTTGTTACAAAAAAAAAAAAAAAAAAAAAAGAAAAAAGAATCTACAGGAGTTTATAATGTTCGGTTGTATCCTCTAGGGTGGTCAGGGCAGCACCTGGCAGACAGGGTCCATTTGGCAGTAGGATGGGCTCTGCCTATGGGGTCCTGTGCTGTCTGCCCCCAGCCAGGAGCAGGGCAAACCAGGGGGGAGGCAAGCGGCAGCCCCAGCCCCATGCTTTGGACACCTCTCTGGGGACAAGGATGGGCCCTGAGAAGAGGTGTGATTCTTACTTTCTTGCCCAATAATTAACTTGTTTATAATTTTTGGCAGTGCATTTCATACAACTTTTACTCTTTTGGTAGGGTCAGGTCATTCTGCAATTACCTTTTGTGTCTCAGTTGCTTTCCTACCCAGTTGGTACTGGTTTTCAGAGAATCCTTCCATTTGGCTGGAAACAAGCCAGGGGACTGAAGGGGGGCTGAGGGAAACACAAGGCTCAGAAATAAACTACTGAATTGTGCTGGGTTGGCAACCTCAGTCTATCGAACCAAAAGTACTTCCAAAAGCATTAATGTGAATGTTGTAAACAGGAATGATATATCACATTAAAATATATCATTGGACAGATATATAAAAGATCACTTTTCACAAGAGCTTCACTTCTATCAATTATCTTCTTCCAAAGCATATGAGCTTCACTGAGAAAAAAATTTATTTGTTCTACTTAAGAGTAGTGAACTGGTAGAAAAAAAATGCAGCAAGTGTTAGATAACTATAAAATAAATGCTTGACAATAATGGTTGGCTAAGTATCTCTGCTGTCATAAGTTAGGACTCAGCACGCTAGTGGTCATCTAAATTAATCTGAAGAAAAAAATACCCACACAAAGAAGCAAAACAACAATAGGAAATTTCTAACAAAGGTAAGCAACAAATGGAACATGTTTCTGAGCATTGTTATCTTTGTGCCACAACAGATGCTACCTACAAACATGATCACAATTTAAGTTACACTTTATTCTACAAAAGTACAATTCCTTTTACTTCAGTAATCTTATTCCCCTTCCTAATCCTATTCCCCTTCCTAACCCTGTTAGGTTCTTCACTTTTCTATTTCTCTGATAGACATCAAATCTATGCTACAGTATTTTGGTCCAGATGGTATATACCATACAACAGGCTATTCTACAACTGATAGATACTCACTTTACCAGATAAATCACAATATTGAGGACAAGGGATTGCATTCATTTGGCAAAGTCATTTTAGTAAACCCATGTAGCTCATTAGCTACCAAGGACCATTTTCCAAATATGGTCTTTCTTCCAAAAGAGGTTTAGATAAGTGGTCATGTGCTGGGCCTTAATGCAGTGATGGGAAGCCCAGTGCCCACACATCAATATAGCCATGTAGTGCCAGTGGCACATTCACAGAACCTCCCCCATCTTTACACCACCTTTCCTTATTTTTTTCTTTTTGTATAATCAGTTAGTAAGGGGTTAACACAGGAAACACAGAAATCATGTGGATTTCTGTAAACAGAATAAAATACTAACCTGATCATCTTTGTGTATATTTCTCTGTGTGTGTCCTATCAAGGGTGAATTTGCTGGGGGAAGGAGAAATATGGAGGTTAGATTATATGGTGTAACCACATAGGCCTATGCAGAAGAGGATGACATTCAGCAGTGTGTGTGTATGTATACGTTTGTTCAGTTCTGGTTTTTTTCTTAAATTTAACTTACTGGAATTGAATTATGCTGACCTTTTCCTAAGTCCTTTCTGACTCTCCTCTGTATG
This sequence comes from Tyto alba, assembly GCF_018691265.1. Lineage (NCBI taxonomy): Eukaryota > Metazoa > Chordata > Aves > Strigiformes > Tytonidae > Tyto > Tyto alba. The sequence goes on along the minus strand of NW_024881282.1, from coordinate 66,716,452 downwards.
TAATATATGTGTATATATATATGCAGACATATTATATATATGTATTTCAATTCCAGTAAGCAGAAGAATAGAATCACAGTTACTTACACAATTTCATTCCATGCCTGTCATTTCAGTAATACAAACTATACATGCCTTTTTTTTCTTTTTTCTTTTTTCTTTTTTTTTTTTTTCCCACTGGAATATGAAGAGAGGAAACACATTTCCACACTGCCATCCACTGATTAACTTGCTAGGACAGTTATTAGCCAGACTCCATTTGCAACCCATGTGGCACGCTGCTGGGAGAGCTGACAGCCAGAAGAAGAATGACAGTAAGGGGTCAAATGCTGCTCTGCTACCCAGGAGGAACCCTCAAAATAACTCCGCTGACTTTGAAATTAAAGAGTAAGTGTGTTGCCACAAAATTCCAACATGCAGCAGGACACAATGTAATCACTGAGCAGAGCATCTTTCTTCCGTAGATACATACTTAAGGTTTCTTTGAAAATGTTTAAGAAATCTTCAGTTGAGTCAGGCCAGCAGCAGTGCCTACTGAAGCCCATGACAAGAGTCCTACAAGAAGCCAGACTGAACTCTCCCTGTTATCTGTTATGTTCCTACGTTGAAGGCTTTCAAATGTTTCTCTCACTATTTCACTGACTTCTGTCTTGTTTTACGTTCCCAGACTTACTGCGGAAGCTGAAGTAGGAACAAAATTATTGTATAGCATTTGTATAAAAGAAAGTGGGTCGAAAGAAGAAAGCTGCAGGCCAGAGTCTAGATCAGTTCCAACAACACTGCTTCTTAGCTCTGTTCTCTCCTGAAGTTCTTTCCTCTGTTCATTCATTTTTGGCAACATTTTAAACATGAAAAAATTAATATAAAAGTTCTCTAGTTAGTGAAAATCACATTTATAGGATATCCATGTATATGTTTGTGTCTCTACATTTTCTCTGCTACAACTTTTATTCAGCCTATATGTTTAAATACACTGGTTTCAAAGAGCAGCAAAACCAGCCCGCTGTCATCTTCCACTTCTAGTAAAGTTTTCTCATCTTCATTTATAGCTTGTTTTCTTTCTATTCTAAGATCTACAGCACTGCTTGCAACTCATTATTATGTGCAAACATGAACATCCCTGCGGGGCAGTGTTGTAATGAAGATCAAGAAATTCCACTTAAAAGATCAGGAAGGGGAGGGAAGGGGTGGTATTAGCACCACATTTTACTATTAAAGGTCCTCCTCTGCCAGTCAAAGGAAATCAACCAATGTTACTTTTTGTTCCAAAAATGTACAAAAATTAACTGTAACTAAAGCTTATTTTTTACAAAGGAATACCCAATGGATTTAATTATGAGGAAAGACTGTGACACTTCTGGAATAAATATGATACTATATTCAAACCTTTTATTTATCCTTCATCCACTAGAGATAGCTGAGCTTACCCCACTGCAGCTGAGGAGTCAGAAATTTGATTTTTAATGTCATAATCACAGCAATTAGTACATAGTGTCTGGATTGTGACACAACAAGCAGAGGCAGAAGAGTCTGTAAAATATGGTCTTCTAAGGAAAAAAAAAAAAAAAAAACAAACAAACCAAACCAAACCAAACCACACACACACAAAACCCCAAAACAAAAGAAAACCCAGATAGAATTAGAGCAATCCTGCAGAGCTGATTCTACACATGCGGATGGATCAGTGCCTCTAAGTGGTTCAGTTTCATGACCTGTAGTGCAATCAGTAAACCCTGGGTGACAAGTCTAGGCTTAGTAAGGTTCTTAAAAAAGAGTTGCTAAATTTATTTAATATTCATCAAAAAATCATAATATACATTTGGAGGACAACATAAAAACTACTTGCAGTGCTTCTCTGTGGGAGTACAAGAATAAGAATAAAGAGCCAGGGGCCACTGAGCACTCTTCCTCTGGATTTGAGGTGCTAAAAGGGGGTAAATGTCTTGTTACTGTCTCTGTTTTTATCCTTTCCTCCACCTGATGAGGACAATTTATTTTTGGTTAGAGGGAAAGGCAACTGTATGATTGAACATAACATTTGTAATAGGATAAAAAAATATCCCTTATTATCTGAATGAGGTAACAACTCCTAATGTGCTACGATATATCATGAGTGTGATCAGCCATTCCTACTCCATGTTGTTATTTTGAATAAAAGAACCAGTACAGGAGCAAGTGTATATTATAAATTAATTTTAAAGTGTTTCAGTTGAAGGGAAATTGCAACAGATGTGGATATAAAAGACCATATTCTCCATTCTATTCCACCTATTTTCTTCATATCATGCTGATATATGACTATATAGCCACCTCTTAATTTTTCTGAAGGCTTACCTGATTTCTGTGGAGAGATGTTGGAAGACCACAATGTTGATGCAATTTCTGACTGCTCACAATCTCTTAAAGCCTATTATCAACTAGCACAGAACATTTCAGGCCCAAGGTTAAACTATGAAACACAAAGTCTGTTACAGAGCAGGCTCGGGAATCAGAGAGAGAAAATGGGATCCTTTAGTCTTCTTTCTTTATCTTCTTCTGGATACAATGGAAAGAAAAGATCAAGAGATCTGAAACAAAGTGGTGTGTCATTAGCCAAGATTTCTTCTCAGTTCTCATCTGTTTCAAAGCACTGCTACTCTTTCAGCTTCTCACTGGGAAAGGACTGAGTATAATTTGACATCACTTAGAGTATATTTTGATGGGCTTTATTCCTCTGTGGTAAAAAGTGGGAATAATGGAATGGTGTCCATGGCTAAAAAGTTACCTGCTTTGAAGTTAAGGGGACTGTATTTCATCATCTGACTGTAGTAATGGGAGCATACTTCTCGGCATGTGCTAGTGCAGAAGTTTTGCATCTTTTCTCCATCATTAAGCAGTTTCTGTTTACAGCAGCTGAGGATCCTACTTTTTGTTTATCACAGGACAGAATTTAATTTTCAGTGGTCAATAAATGCATATTCATGAAATAATTTAAATAAGGGGTTGTGGTGAACAAATATCTCGGGACAATGTATATTCAAAGTCATTCTGGAAGGTCAGTTAATTAAGTTAAAATTGCATCATCTCCTTTAGTTTAACCAAATGTGAGTTTCATTCATTTAGTGGTAGGATTTATTTCATTTAACTATGTGCCTAGTTTGGGCTTGTCATTGTTCTCTAACCTGTGGAGAGAAATGAGCACACCCAGAGAGAAATTTCTGTATTAGAAATCTATTTCTGGCTATAATGACCCACACTCTGAAAATACCTCCACTGACTAAACAGCTGTCTAGACAACCACCTTAGGCAAAACATGTAATTTTCATATAACTAAAGTTAGGTGAGACATATCATATTAAAATGTCAATGAAGTTAGCTTCATACCATTTTCCAGGCTAATAGAAAATGGTTATCCACAAAATTCACATGCACAAATCTGTGTTATCAACGGATAACATGTTTGCAATTAAAGTTTTCACTAGTTGTCAAGGAAATATCAAGCCACCTACTTTCATGCTAGCATCCATTTTGGAAGTGCACAGTCTTCCATCAACAACAGCCATTGCTTTGTGGCTATAGCAAAATTATAAATAATTACTGCTCTGGATTCTTAAATTGTAACATATACACTGAGGAGTTCTACAAAACATCTGGATACCTGAAGGAGGGCAGATGACATATTTTGTTGTTAAAGGTGGACCTTAATTACCTTCTTGTGCCTCCTTTTGTACAGTCATTATGGACAAAGGCTAAAATACTTGCTTTCAAAATGTAAGCCAGTCAAAATTAAACTCTTAATTTCTCCTTTAGTCCTCTTCCGTATTTGTAGAAGCACAAAGTATAACACAAATCTATTGACTATTAAAGAAAATTAATTTATTCTGCCACCAAATCCTCCAAGTAAGATACAGTAATTTCTAGGTGTTAAGAAAATCCAGAGATATCTTTTCCAAGTGTCATGCATTTCTGTATGCATGCAGTGTGTAACAGTAGTTCAAGGTACTTGGTTCTTACTGCCAAACAAAGAACAAGCTTCTTACATTTTCTCTAACCTAGTTTTATGCAGAATATCCTCTTAAATGGGACTAACACTATGTGAGACATATTTACATTTATACTGGAAGATTAAAGATGCAATTTGTAAGCCAAAATATTTTTTTAAATTATCCTCAAAGTGTTTTCCCAAACCATTCCAGAGAGATCATGGTGCTATTTTTATGCCAGTCCCTCTGTCAAATCATTTGCACTGTCACTATGAGACTTGCTGCCAAAAAAGAAGGCAGCAGATACAGTACCTTTTTGTACGTGACAGCCACGTCACAAAACTGCTTCTTAGCTAAGAAATGTGAAATGTTTGTCATGTTATTGGCATGAATGCACCAGTCAACACAGTTCTGCAAAGATGACACATGGTATGAATAATTTACTTTTCTGTTATGTTTTCCTGTTACTCACTGGGTAATGTATGTTAGGTATTGCTTTCTGTGCCTGATCTACATAGTATTTGGAGTTGTTATAGCAGACAGGTAAGATCAAGTTGTATTGATTCGTGTTCAGACATCTGGAAATCCCCAGGTTTGGATTTTAGTGTGTCAGAGTCATGGCTATGGCAACAATGAGGAAGGAGGGGACTAAGAGCTGAGGCTTTGAAATGCTTGGGATGAGATTTTGTAAAGAAAGGGTGTTCTTTAATGTTTTAGAACTGCAAAAAACCACTAGTTAGAGTGCTATTGTTCCCTTCTGTGTCTACTTGCACACTATGTGCAAAAAGCTTACTGCTGTGAGCGACTACACCAGGGGCTGAAAATCTTTCCTTACTCTTTTAACCTGACATACCTACTAAAATGCTTACTATGTTAATTCCAGAAGACTGAAGACTCCCAGAAGAATGCTCACGCATATTTCAAGCCTTGTGCTGTCAAGAGGTGCCTCCTATATTCTGAAATTGTATCTGCCCTGAGCTACAAAAGTGCAATTTCCATTTAGTTTGTCTCAGGCGTGTCAAAGGGATGTAATACTATACAGTGCAGAACTAGCATGCACTGTATTTCTTCCCTTTCATAGAAAAATCACACACAGTAAATGTTTTTCTGTTGACTTGGGATAGTGGAAGCAAACTAGATGGTATAAAGACAGACAACAGTGTGCATGCATACTGTTGAAGCTGAAAGAAACTTCTTCGATCAGTTCTTTCCATTTGCTTTTATTTTCTGCTTGTTATGCAAGGAGCAGAGATACCACACCAATAAGCACAGTGTGAATGCTTATATTAATAAGTTTTCCTCAAAGTATACTTCTAAAATCATTAACTTGCTCAAATTGTGCATGCGTAGGTTAAATCACTTTAACAAACCAAAATCCTGCCGAGTTTGACTCAAAATCCTATCGCAGATCATATTCACAACAGTTTTAAAAGGGATACATGAACAGACATGAACAAAGTGATATCAACTTCAACATATACAGCCTGACAAATTACAGGTCTTAATATAGTTTCGATGGATATGGCATACCTATGTATTAACAAATATGAACAGAAGGACACCCCAGTGGCAGGCCTTCTCTACAGTGGTCAGAGGAGGCTGAGTACAATTCCCAAGTCTTTTTAATGGCTGAAGTGTCCTACAGTTCAAACAATGCCACCAGTTTTAACTGCCTTAGCAGAGGAGATTCTAGTTAAATGTTGTGGCACTAGTATTTTCTACAAAGTTGCACTGTTTACTTGTACCCATGTGCTGCAGGCGCTAATGAGTTTAATACAGATTACAATTTAGAGGACAGAAGCATGCATGCTTTTTCACAGTGTTTACATGATGCATAAATTTTAGTCCATAGACATGATGAGCATCTGAATATGAAAGGGGTTTGCCACTGTATCGGATCATGTACATTTATAAAATGATGTGTGCTTCAGTCTTTTGCAGCAAACAGAGAAACTGATCATTGTAACAGAACCTAAAGAAAAAGTAAAGCTATGACCTCTGGGGAACACTGAGACATTGTCACTATGTGTCTTAATGTTAAAACAGAGAACTGTATTAAAAAATAGATTTTCTATTTGGTTTTAAGAAATTCCTGTAAGCTTTAGCTACCTTTCAGATTTTTTTTTCTAAAGAGTAACACACTATTTAGAAGATACAAAAGCAGATGTGGATGTAAAATGCTATTAGTATTTTGAATTATTTTACTATTCATATTAATTTGGACATTCCTTAAGGATATTAAATTACTTAAATGAAATGACTGAAAGTAAGAACAAGAACCTGGGCTTTGTTCCTTGGGGACAAAAAAAAATGCTCTGCTCTTGTCTGTTTCCTGTTGATTTGTGTAGTCATAGCTGACAGTATTGGTGACTTGCTCCAGCTTGAAGCTTAGGAATTTTGCAGGGGGTGACTGTCTTGAAAGCTGAGAATGTGTATGAAACCTTGCATTTCACCAGAATTGATGGTCAGCTTGTCAATCCTAAGTGACAATTATACTATTCTATGGAAAAAGTAAAGGAAAAAAAAAAAAGTAAAAAATCACTCAGTAAGGTAAAAGAAGCAAAACGATTTAGTGTTGGAAGATCTGTAGATGGGAAGAAATATGGATAGGATAAAATCGGGAAGAACACTGACACTTGGCAAAAGTGTATCTACAGTGAGTGAAACTTCATATTTAGAAATAATTTTTCAGCCTATCACTGTAATGTTTCTAAAATTACCTGTTGCTTTCCATGATTGAGGATATGCATTGTAGATGAAGGGGCTGAAGAGAAAGGTAACTACAACAGGTGTCCTGACTGTCCTTTACACTGCAGTGAATGACTGCCAGTATCCCAAGGGAATGGTGCATGGAGGATTACAGAGATCTGCAGAAGAGGCTTACAGAAATACAGGCCAAAGAGGTTTTTTCTAGAGAAGGACAGGATAATGCAAATGAACAGGTGGTTCAATCATGTGAAAAGCTGGGGATGTCTTAGCACTGGGAGAATTTATTTAAGGATTAATTCTCTCAACTGATGAAATCCATGTAAGTAGCTGGGAAAATACACAGATAAGACAAACTTTCAATTGCTAAATTACTGAAGAAAGTCATAAAAAATTATGTAGTATCCATGCCTGATTTCAGTACAAAGGAAAATGAAAATCAGGCAAAGACACAGGAAAGAAAAGGACTTCAAGAGCAGGAAAAATATAGATTTATGTGAAAAAGGCACTAGCAACACATTCATTGATAGAATGAAACCTAATCTACTTGGAAAATGTGGTGAGGTCTGTAAAAAGCTCAGAAAAACTTGTGTGCTGTTGCAAGGAACAAAACAGAAGAATCTGAATTACTGCCATAAGACATAAAAAACTTATAGTTTACAAGCGGCAGACAGGCAAGAATAATAAAACATAGTTTCTGAAATATATCTATTATTAAAGATAGCTAGAAATACAAGTACTGAGGAAACACTAAGTAAATAATGTTACAGGGAGAAGCAATAGAGTAGATAAAACTGAGTCTAGCACTGGAAAATAGTATGGACGAATTTGTTTCAAGGTCCAGAATCAATTTTAAATACTGATGCTGTCTCAAATCCTATGATCATTTATTCATTTAAATTATACAGAAGATTGAAATAATCCTGAGAACTCAGGCTGGAACCCAGATTTGTTGTACTGCATTTGAGCATTCAATTCTTTCTCATTCACTCTTTTTTGTGCACTTGCTATGCTCTGAGGTTCCCTGTGCACTGATTAAACTGGAGACTCTGGCCATGAGCTAAGCACTTGTGATTTCCCCAGACTGGACTGCTTCTGTGCATAAGTAGGAGTCTAAGTTCGCAGACCTCAGGAACTCTGAAGTTCAAAATGTTGACACTGAATTAAGTGACAAGTTCTGGGGAATAAGCTTACTTAATTACTGGGTTGCATAGTCCAGCAGCATCTCCACACTCCACCAAAAATCTATCCTAAATGCCAAAGAAAACCCTCTGAATGTTACCTGGCCTCAGTAAGATTTTAAAAAGAGAATTTGTTGAGACCTTCAGTTTCACAAATCTCTTTAGATCACAGCAGAGACATTTCTTGTGGGTTTAGGTCACCTTCTCTTACTGGTAAGTTTAAAGAAAGCCAGAATTCATTTTATTTTCATAAACTGTTCCCCTGAGCCAATCTGTACTGCTTGTGTAGATGAAAGGTTTGAGGCAGAAGGAAGAGAAAATAAATCAAATGAGTAGTAGTACATTTTATTAGACGGATTAAGGAAATGGGTCCTGCTCCCCAAATATCCTACCTTTCTACCCCTGGCAAACTGCTAATGGAACACTCTGATTATTTATTTTTCAAACCATAGATGAAGAAGGTATACATTTATGAATGTGGTGCTCCTTTCTAAATTAATTTACAAGTGTGTCTATACAAATTTGCAGATATGTAAACAACTGCATGTTTACCTGAGGTGAAGCTAATAAATGTTTAATGTATTCTAAAGCAAAATAACCTTTTCAATCCAGTGCCACAGCTGAGTCTAATGCTTGCTGACAGACTCTATTTTGGTAATTATTTTTAAAGGTCTGTTTCTCTTCATTTTATTAGTGCATGATAAAGGCAAGCCCTAAGGCATTCAATTTCTGAGTTAAATGATTAAATACAGTAGTTACTGAAGAGGACTAAATTAAAAAGATAGAAATGATATTATGTTTTTTTAAAAAAAACATCACCCAGAGTGATTTTTTAGAAACTTGGGCTCCTACAAAGAGCAAGAGTATACAGTAAGTATAAGGTGACAGTATTTTATTGACATCCCCGTTCAGTTTGTATGTCTTTCAGTTGTACCAGATGGTAAGGTACATGTTGATACTGAAAGAGAGACAGAATATTAACCCCTCTGACTTTGTGCTTTTTAGAGTCAGATGGTTGTTAACAGACTTGGTAGGAAAAGTATTGACAAAACTACTGAGAAAGACAGCAAGCTGGCAAACCAGCAACAGCTGCGCCAAGGGTGAGAGGATGCAAGCTATCAATTAAAAGCCTCTTCATTTTGGAATTGCAAAGGTAGAGACAGAAATGTGAACAGAAAATCTGTCTGTCATTTCAAAACATACCTTTTTGTCCACTAAAGAAGCGTGAAATAACAACTCTAAGCTCAAAGACATGTTTCACTAATTATCCAGACATTTCTAACACCAGGGAAAAAGGATTTAAAGCAGAACATTGTTTCATCTTCTTAGGACTGCTTATTTACATTTTATGGAGAAGTCTTAGGACAGAATGATGTTGTGCAATATCTAGATGTAAAGAAAACGTGACCTATGTCTTTTTGGATACATGAAATACATTAGCATCAATAGGAAACTAGTAATTAGTATAATAAAAATCTGAATCATAGATGTGAGAAAGAGGCCCGAGACAGCAGCAATAATACCAGCTTACATAACCTATTCAAAATAAACAGCATCTAGTAACAGCATTGCAGCATGACTACTAAATGGCCTGTGAGTCAAATAAATATTGCCTTTAGGGAAAAGAAGCTTACTGATTACCTTGACCTTTATGGATAAGTATTATTGTTAGCTACTGGTGTACTGGAAATAATCGTAAGCGTAGGAGATGGGATGCATCTGACCATGTGTAAATTCCTTCACTGTCTTTGTATAAGCTAATAATTTAGACTCGTTTTAAAATTAGTGGTGAATTCTAGATTGTGGTATGTCTCATGTTAGAGAAGGTATCTTAAAATAAATCAGATGAATAATTCTTGTGTTTTCCTTTGATGGTAATGGTATACCTGCTGTGGATATCTACATTATAAATGTACCTAAAGAGAATGTGATGAATTCTAACTCCAAATACAACATAAATTAGTGATATGTGCACATACATGTGTGTGAGAAAGCAAGAAATAGAAAGCATATCTATTTTAGGAAGCACACACTTTCACCACATGAACACTTGTTAGTGCTCTGTGACTGATTTTCTGTAATTCCATTAGTATGAATGTATATTTAAAAGCTTCTGCTACTTCACTGTCAATTTTTAGCACCTCTTTTTCAAGTAAACAGAAGTATAACCTTCTGTTTATACATAATTAAGCCTTTCAGTTTGTTCAGTCATGAAAAGAATTCAGCCATAGTGTGATGTTCTGGTTTGAGCGCTGGACTTCAAAAAAAGATGCAGACCAGACAAAGAGATGAGAGGAGAATAATGAGTATATTTAGAAACATGCCACACGTGCAAAAAGTCTGAAGGACATGGGATTGCTTAGATTAAAAATAACTAAGACATACTTGCAGTCTTTAAATACATAAAACACTGTTGAAAAGAGAAAGGAAGTAATTTGTTTTCCATTTCTACAGTGGATAGGAATAATGGGCTTCAGTTGCAGCAAGACACATTTAGGGTAGACAGCAAGGAAACACTTCATAACAATAAAGATGATGAAGTACTGCCAGTGTAAGCTTGGATGTCTTCGTCACTAGAGGTTAAGTGGTCAATCAAGCTACTGTCAGAAATGCTTTAGCTCTAATTGATCTTGCATTGAAGATAGTAGCAAATGGATTACATGGCCTTGGTCCTTTCAGGTATATTGTCTATGAGGCATATCTGCTAGACCCCGGATTCTGCTTCCCAGAGACAAGGAGAATTTACCACTCAGAAATGGCGCATTGTTTGTCAACTTCTGATCTTCCAGCAACTAAACTGTCATCAACAAGGACAGCCTGTGAATGCACTTTAACAAAAATAAATAATCTTTTTGAAGAAGAAAAAACAGAATTTTACTCATCAGTCATGGAATCATAACATAATTCAGGTTGGAAAAGGCCTTTAAACATCACCCAGTCCAATCACCTCCTCCAAGCAGGTACAGATGTGCACCAGAAGGCTCTAATTGCCCTGTCCGCTCTGTAACTGTCATTCTCTGTAACCTCTTTGCTCAAGTATCAGCTGCCTGTGTCAAAGTCAGCTATGCTATAGCACTGCTGTGAAACGCTGGGTCAGACTTCTGTGAAGGCAACTAAGTTGTGAAAAAGAGCAGCGAGAAGCCTCATCTGGCTTTTCTAACCATGCACTCACTGCACACTGGCTCACAAACCGTATTTAACCTCAGGCCCTTGCTTTTCATCCTTCTTTGTGCTATTATGTATGCATACTGTGCGTGGCCTTGTATCTTGTTAATCCTGGCCTTGCTGGCTTTACTTTCTGGCTTGACCTCAAACATGTTTTGTCACTACAGACTTCTCTCATGATCACTCAGTGAACCTGGCTACCACCACCAGATCTGCTCACCTCATTTGGGTTCTGTGGAACTGTGTCCCCTGTCTGCAAGGGAATGACTGGTCTGCAAGAGGTAATTTGTGTGCACTGACTTTTGTCCCATCAGTGGGCACTGCTGAAAAAAGTCTGGCTCTGTCTTTTGTTCTCTCCCATCAGGTATTTACAAACATAGATAAGATTCCCCCTGAACATTCCTAAGCACTAAGCCTCACCTCATATGAGAGATGCTCCAGTTCCTTAATCATCTTCATGGCCCCGTGCTGGACTTGCTTTAGTATGTCCATCTCTGTTTTATACTGAGGAGCACAGAACTAGACACAGTACTCCAAGTGTGTTCTTACTAGTGCTGAGTGGAGGGGAAAGATGACCTCCCTTGACCTTCTGGCAACACTTTTCTAACTGTATTGGGTATAAATGCCAAAGTTCTTGGAGCAGGAAGGGCTTCATAGGTAGTCTCTTTGGGAGGAGGTAAGGGGCTTCTCTGTGCTGCTTGCAGCTGGTCCCAGCCAGCTCCACATCAGACCCACCACAGGACACAGCTGAGGCCATCAGTGAAGCTGGTAGTAATCCTGTACCAACATATTTAAGAAAAGGCAGTAAACACCATGACAAAGGAACAAGGCCAGAGCAGTAGAAGGTGCTCCACAGTGGAGATGGTAACACCCCAGAGGGATTGCAGCCTGTAGATAAGCCCATGATCAAGCAGGTACAACCATGAGGAGCCTGTGGACCATAAAGGACCCATGCCAAAGCAGGTACATCACTGAAGGGACTGCAGAATGTGGAGGACCACCACCAGATCAGAGGAAACCACTGAGAATGAAGGCACAGTGGAAAAAAATAATAAGAAGCAAGTAGCTGCAGAAAGAAATTGCTGTGTAGTGAGCCCAACCTCCTGAAATGTCCATTGCCTCAACTGTGCTGGGTTTGTGTCAGTGATGCGGGTTTTTGGTAGCAGGGGAGGGGGCTACATTGGTGTCCCTCTGTGAGAAGCTTCTTGAAGCTCCCCCAGCTTCAAGTCAGACCCACCTCTGCACTAAGGCCAAAGCAATTAGTGATGGTGGCTGCGCCTCTGTGAGAATGTATTTAAGAGCAGGAACCTGAGAGGAGTTGGAGTTGTGAGGAAAAGTTGCGAGAACATCTGTGTGGACACCAAGGTCAGTGGAAGAAAAGAGGAGGAAAGTGAGGGGAGGTGTGCAGGTGCAGAGAGTCCCCCTGTACCCCGTGGTGAGACGGCAGGGCTGCCCCCCAGACCACCCATGGAGTTCTACAGTGGAGCAGATGCTTATCTGCAGGCTGTGGAGGAGCCCACACCAGAGCAGGTGACTGCACCTGAAGGACGCCAGGACCCTGTGGGAAGAAGAAGCCTCCACTGTTGCAGTTTGGTGATGGGAAGACTGCAACATGTAGGAGTGTCCCGTGCTGCAGTAGCATGGGGAATGCTGTGGCCCATTGTGAGATACCAGTTGTAACTCCCTGCAACCAGGACTGAGAAAAACAGCCTGAGAAACAGATAAAGGATGGGAGGGAGTGGAGGCCCTCCAAGCTGAGGAATGTCTCAAACACTTGCAAGTAACAAAACTATAGTCACAGGGTGAATTATGTGGAGGCTGAAGCTGATAAGGCAGCCATATTAGCACAGGATGAAGCTGGGTGGAAGGAGTCTTGTGAAGGCAGGACAGCTCTGCTCTGGTGCATCCTGTAAAGTTTCAAGGACCGCTGCTTCATTATCCATGAAATGCACACTAAAGTTGATGCCCCTGAATATGTTAATGATATTAATAAAATCATGTTAATTACATCATCCCATGAAGCATCTTAGCCCTCCCCATACATGTGATCCATAGGTATGTGGGTTGACCTAGGGGATAGACCCAAGGAAAGTGTGTATAAATTGAGGGGGGGTGAGGAGTAAAAGCGAGCAAGCAATAGATAGAAGCAAGCAAGCAGGATGGATGCATCCCTGATGAACTTGGACGGGACCAATGCAGGAACCTGGACTGGTGATCTCTATTTCTCCATTCTCTCTCTCTGTCTTCTTTTCTTTTTCCCCTTTCCCTTATTATCATTAAGTAATGCAAGGCATACTATATCGCTTGCATAATTCGTTATATAATTAGCCAATTCACATGTATCCAGTTAGCACACTGTGGGAAATTAATAAATGTTTGTGCATGAACTTTGAGACTTGTCTCACCGTTGTGCACTCCACTGGTGATCTATGGGTCTAAGTCAATTGTCTCCCTCATCTGAGCAGGATGTAACACCCGTAAAAGAGACTCATGTTGGAGAAAGTTTGTGGAGGGCTGTCTCCTGTGAGAAGGGGACCACACTGGAGCAGGGGGAGAATGCCTGAAGTTTCCCACCCCCCAAAGGTGGAAAAACTGGCAGAACTGACTGCACCCCCCATTCCCAGACCCCTGCACTGTTGGGGAGAGGAGGTAGAGAAATCAGGGGCAAAACTGAGCCCAGGAAGATGGGAGGGGTGGGGGGAGGTGTTTTAAAGACGTAGTAATGCCTCTCACTGTCCTGCTTTGTCTGTTAAGTGTTGTTGTTCTTAGTGTCTGTAATAAAATTATGCTCTTTTTTTCCATAATGGGTAAGTCAACCCTCCCTGTCCTTATCTCAATCCGCAAGCCTTTTGCTTCATTTTCTCCTTCCCAGCGCTCCAGGGGGAGTGAGCGGCTGTGTGGTGCTCAGTCGCCCTCTGAGCTCAAACCACGATGTCAATGAAGGGACTGAGGTGAGTGGAGACTAGGAAAAGGAAAAAAGAGGTGTCTGGAGTAAAGGTGACCATGGGAAAGGGTTTTCTTTAAGTGTCTAAATGTTTGTCTTTTTTGTTTCCTAATACTGGATCAGTAATTAAATGTTTTAAATTGGTTTAAATTTCCCAAGTCAAGTCTGTTTTGTCCATGACAGTAATGGGCAAGCAATTTCCCTGTCTTTATTCTGATTCATGAGTCTTCTCACTCTGTTTCTTTCTATTTTTCTCCCTTGTTTCACTGTGTGTGTGTGTGTGTGTGTGTGTGTGTGTGTGTGTGTGTGTGTGTGTGTGTGTGTGTGTGTGTGTGTGTATATGGGAGGAGTGAGAGATCAGCTTGGCTGTTAGCCAGAGCCAACCTATCACACTAATGTAGTCCAGGATGCTGTTGGCCTTCTTTCTTACAAGAGTGCACTGCTGGCTCATGGTCAGCTACTTGTTCACCAGGACCCCACATCTTTCTATGCAGACCTGTTTTCCAGCTGGTCAGCCCCTGTTCATACTGGTTCATATATGGGGTTATTCCACTTCAGATGCAGGTCTCTGCACTTCCTTTTGTAGAACTTTATGAGAAATCTCTCAGTCCAATTTTCCAGAAAGTCCAAGTCCCTCTGAATAGCAGCACAACCGTCTGGAGTATCAGCCCTTCCTTCCAGTTTTGTGTCATATTAAAACTTGCTTTACTCTATTCCATCATCCAAGTCATTAATGTAGAGGTTAAACAGTATTGGCTCCAGTGTCAGCCCCTGAGATACACCACTAGTGACTTTCCTCCAAATGGACTTTGTGCCACTGATCACAACCCCCCTGGTCCTGGCTGTTTGGCTAGTTTTTAATCCATCCCACTGTCCATTTATGTAACCCATATTTTGTTAGCTAATCTATGAGGATGTTATGAAACACAGTGTCAAAAGCCTTTCTAAAGTCAAGGTAAACAATACCTACTGCTCTTCCCTCATCCACCAACCCAGTCACCTCATTGTATAATGTGATCAGGTTGGTTAAGCATTATTTCCCTTTCATAAATCCACGCTGACTATTCCTGATCACCTTGCTATACTTTACCTTCTTGTGCTTCTAGTGACTCAGCACTTGTGGCTGCAACCCATCAGGCTGAATGGATTTCTGTATGTTCAGTTTAAGTTCTCCCTAACATGGTCCTCCTCCATCAAGGATAATTCTTCCTTGCTCCAGACTTTCCTCTGGTCTCAGGGGCTTGTGATTCCTGGAGGCTGATCTTACCAGTAAAGACTGAAGCAAAAAAGGCACTGAGTACCTCGGTCTTTTCCATGCCTTTTGTCAGCAGTTCTTCTTCCCCGTTCTGCATTGGGGACAGGTTTTCCCTAGTATTCCTTTTGCTGTTTAGATACTTGCACAGTCCTTTCATTTTGTCCTTTGTATCCCTTGCCAGATTCAATTCCAGGTCAGCATTGGCTTTCTTAACCCCATCCGTGCATGATCAGACAGAAACTTTTGCAGAGCAACCCACTCATGCTGCTCCCTGGCACAGAGCTAACTTCCAAGGCTGGAGCAGGTTGCTCAAGGATTTGCCAAGTTAAGATACTGCAGCATCTCTGGGCAACTTGTCCCTGTGCTTAACTGCTCTCACTGTGAAGACATTTTTGTGTACCTCCAAGAGTCCAGCTCCATCATCTCTAACCCCATTTCATTAGGGGAAGACCCCCTTAGACTAAATAAATTCAGCTTTGCAGCCCCTTTTCCTACATCCTTTAAACACCTCAGTGGCCCTCAACTGGATTCTCTCCAGTTTGTCGATGTTTCTCTTGTACCAAGTACCCAGACTGGGCAATTATAACTGGTTAATAACAAAGCATTTAAAATTATGGGCATCTTCAAAATTTTCTCCTCTTCTGAGTAATTTTTTCAATTAAAGAAAATAACTTCTGAAATTACTAAAGGAAAAACTATGCTGACATACAACAATAAAAAATTAAACAGTCTAATCCATCCTCATCCCCATATGGCTGGGATGTGAAGGGTTGGGATGGATATTTAAGGAACAACAGAAATAGGAAATTGAAACAACAGTTTCAGGAAACTGAAACTTGTTAATTGGATTAGTGTAAGGCTGAGACATTCTCCTTGTTTAAACATCCTTTCCACCTCCTCAGACTGTGAAAATCTTGTGCATCTGTTTGTTTATTATTTCCTTTCCAATAAGAAGGAATGGACTGCAGTGATTCAATTTTTTGAGATGCTTTCAGTCAATGCTATAGGGTTCAGAATCAGAGTTTCTATTTCCTTCAACAAACCCCCCAATAATCTAACACAGCCTTCTTTTAACATGAAATTATATGCATATAACATCAGCATATAACAGAATTATATGCTGATTGCTGAAACTCATGGAAAGAATCAGGAACAAAATAAAGGAAAAAACCCAAATGCATGTCATTTACTCATATAGAAATGGCTGACAGCACTATTGGTAATGTTCTAAAATATAGCAATAAAAATAAAATTAAGCAATAAAAATATATGTTTAAATAACATTTAAAGCTTTAGCTAACCCTCATAGGCCAGATGATGGAAGCTTTAACATATTTTCTTCCTACATGTTACTACTACATTTCCAAGAAAGAGCTGCAATATATTACTGTGTAATAGTCATAGACCATAATAAAATGGTTAAAGAATGGAGTTTAAAATGCTAATTTTGTATTCTCATGCTTTGTGTGAAGTGGGCCCCTATGTGCAATATGCTTATGATGAGAGAGCTTCCTGACAACAAGAAAGATTTGCCTATTTTTATAGAGGTAATTAAGAAGCAAAGCAACAATCAAACAACATTAGTACCATGCAACATTTCCAGCCCCTAGTCTGAGGAGAGCAACTTCCTCAAAACATAATTATTAGTTATGATTAATCATTCTCCCATACAGCCTGGATAGGATCAGTGATTCACTTCAGAACTTATCAGTTTATTGTCTCAAAGGACATCTAAGCCAACAGCAAACAGGTATGATGCTGAGGTGGAAGTGATGTTGAAGTATTTAAACACAAAAATATAATCAAAGCAAAATGACAATGTGCAAAATTTACATATTTGTTCTTGCCTTTCAACAAAGAAATGCAATATAACACCTGTCTTAAAAACTACTTGCTCCTTCCGTTCATTTTGCCTGTTTGATTTTATCTTTTAAAAATAGGTCTGCTGAAGGATGAGTCCATGATTAGCTTTCATGCTGAGCAAATTTTTTTGTTTGTCAGGTTACAAAAACTGTTGTACATAGACAGTCTGGTTAAAGGATACACATACATATTCACCTTTGCACTTATCCAAATAAAGTTTCTTCCTCAGATCCAGGGCAGATTATTCAGAAAACTCTATTTCAGTCCCCTCTGTACTACCACTACCATCTAGTTGATCATTTAAACAAACAGATCACATGACTGCTAGTACAGGTGAAGTCATCAAAAGCACACAAAACTTCAGCTTATGTTGCCATTGAAACAAGTATTTATCACAGAAATTAGTGGGTGCTAATTTGATATAGAAGTCTTTTTTGATGCATTTGGTGGTTAAGAGAAATAATTTTGCAATGATAAATCACAGGAATCATAGGCCATTGGAACAGAATTCAGCAGGGTTATCTTAAAATGAAATGACAGAAATGGGATCTGGGAGGTGTTCCAGTCCAGATCCCTCAGCCGTCATGATGTGGACAAACTGTGCACTAAGAAGCCAGATACTCTAGTGGCATGAACAGATCTTCCAGGGTGTTGTAGGCCATGCAGCCTGTTGAATTTAGCTTGTTAAAACTGGAACAGCCACTGAATTGACATAGGTCCCCAAGACTAAGACCCATTCCTTGCCAAAACCTATTGCTAAGGAGCAGCGAGAGGCAGGCTGCTCCACAGAGAGGGCAAACTGCAGCTGAGGTTATGCACCAGAAGTGCACACGCCCACAGGATCTGAGCAGGGTGAGCACAGCAGGGATGCCCATCACCATGGGTCCCACCCATGGTCCAGACAAAGCTGAGGTAACAAGTCATGTCTAATATCAGCCCAGGAAATCTAATCAACAGCTCAAGAACAGCAGGTGACAGGGCTGGAGAGAAGCAGATGAGGCAAAGCCTAGGAGCCCAGGCTTGAGTTGAAATGGGGCTCCTGGCCACAGCCAGAGGGGGGTGGGGGGGTCCCAGGTGAGGCTTGTCAGGGCACTAAGGCTATTTCACGAAGGGATTCAGGAGCCTTGGTAGAAGAGGTTTTCACTGTTAGTAAGAGGAAAATGGTCTCAGCAGGGCCTCTAAGCTGTCCTCCTACTTCTGTAGCAAAACATCCCAGTCTCATTAGAGTTAGAATTACTTTGGGTAACCGACTGTGAAGGAAAAGTAAATGACTGTAGACAGACCCATAAAACCAAAGAAATAATTAAATAGGTCCTTGTGGATAAGTAGCATTCCAGAAAACAGAGCAACGGTTGAGCCTATTTATTATTTGGTAGATGGTGTTCTGACTTTATTGGAAGAATTAAAGCTGCTTATTACTTCTCCCATTTTCAGTATTGATCCTAGTGTCGTGAAAAATTGTGCCTGGATTATGATGCCAACTGGTTAATGGGAAGGTAGAAAGTACACAAACTGTATGTTTCACATTTCCCTCCTGATGCAACCTCATCACCCATCCTGCCTGTTTGACCCATGATTAGTGTTAGTTAAATTTAAAATTAATAAAACCCTAGAAATATAGATTAAAAGAGACCTCTTGCTTTCTGACTCTAGACCCTTGCTTTCTGTTTGATAGTACAATTAATAAATGACTGAGCTTGGAGTATGAAGTAATTGGCACTTATCGTCACTGGTTTTTTTTTGAAGGATACTTCAAGCTATTTTTTTGCATACTCTGTAGACAGGATATGCAATTGTTAATGCTAGCAGGTCTTCCAACTAAATGTTACTGACAGATTTTTAAAAGAAATGGCTAATTTTATGACTGGCAGTATCAAGTTATTTATTTTATCAACAAAAATTGATCAATTCTTATTCTTCACTGAATCCGTAAGTGGAAAAGGAAAGACCATTACACAATTGGTAAGTAAACAAGGTCCCATTGTGCGGGGCAGGGATGGATCATCAGATCATTGCATTTTTCTCAGAAACATTACTGGACCTCTCTCAAAGCTGTTTATCAAGTTGAGTAAATGGCTTGATCAGAATTAAGGGCTTCACTTGGCATCCATATAGCACTGCAGTGTTGCAAATAACTCTGGCAGAGGGAATCTCCACCTGACAAAAATTCAAGATAGTTCAAGCCATAAAGTGAGATTTTTCTGTTTATGACTTTTGCTTCACTCTTTCTCCCTTCTCCAGCCTGTGGCAGAGACATGATAATACTTGCCCAATAATGGAATAACATTTAAAAGGATCCTCTTTCCTCCAGCCCTGCCATTTTTTTCAACTGACTATCTCCACTCTCTATTTATCTTCATACTGCTATGGCTACAACAGTACTACCAATTGTGAAAGAAGGTCACTAGAGTGACCTTAGTATTGGCAAAACAGTTTGAGTGCTGGAGTGGTGGATTTGCTATTTAAATTTGGATAACCTCAAGCTATTCTCATTCCCAGGAAAAGTTGAACTGGCTCTTGGCTTACCAGGATCTGGCTTTGAGCATAGCTCACCAGAACTCAAGGGAAGCTGTTTGGGCTCAAATAGTTACCCACTGGTCTTAGCTTAGTGTCTATTATTTAATACAGCTATACAGAATGTTTAAAAGGTAAACATCCCATGGAGAAAGGATAGGTTCTTCTATTTCAGTTGCCAGCTTTAACTTTGGATGTTGTGAGATGGATCCACATCTCTCTGAACACCTGCCAATTACTTTTCCATCAGGAAATCTGGTATAGTAAAATAAATAAATAAATAAATAAAGACTAGGCTAGTCAGAAGGGCTTGTAATAACTTATCTCTGCTCCTTAATAAAATCTTCATGTTTTCCCTTGAGCAAAATCACAATTTTACAGCATGAAAATCCATAAATTACATTTTTAAAACCTGAGGTAAAATTCTGAGGTGATAGTTTTTTCTTTCTTATATGAACTTTCACTGGAAGAGAGAAGCCAAAGTCACTACTTCCTTTTAAGAGAGCTGACCCTTGGGTTTTTTTTATTTTGTGGTCACGAAAATTTCTGATTTTTTTTACTAAGTCTGCTCCATCTGACTATGGAATTTTTTTTAAAAATAGTGTTTTATTTTACCTATATGGGATACTGTTGCAATTACCAATGTTTGTCCAGAACATCAGCCATTGTGAGATGTCCTACTGATTTCACAAGGATTAGTTATGTCAGTAATATTAAATGCATGCATCCATGACAACAGAGAGTTTAAAATAATGTAGTACATGAATTACTATATGCCTTCAAGCACTTCCGCAGTTAATTTTATGCATTTCTTATATTTTATGATGTTTTGTTGCATACTGCATTTGCAGGAAAGTCTACTGACAATTTTTTTTACAAAGCTTCAGTGTATGGATTCTGGTGATTCATGAGGGGCAAAAATATTAAATTCCTAGACCTAGGTAGCTGCAGAGAAAATTTTGAACATCTGAGATATAACACTTATGGTAACTTGAAGCAATAAAAGAAACCTCAAGTTATTTTCTGAATCGACCTTTCAGCCAGTTTTCTAAGTATGAAAGTCCTAACTTACTTTTTCTGAATGCAGTCTCTGTAACTCTGGATTGTAAGAGATCAGAGGGACTTTTATGGAGATCAAGTCAAAATGAAGGGAAAGGAAAGATGAGACACCTGAGCATTATGCTAGTAAATTAAATTTACTGAGAGAATTCCTGGGTCTTGAAACCAGCTGGCATAGAAAAGCCTGTTTCTATGCTAGTAATCGCTGTTATCCTGGGAAATCGGGTGGCTGTATGCAAACTATCTTTTGGCAGCCCTCACTGGAACTTTCCAACTCCAGCATTATGCCCAGGAATTCTTTGGGTAAGCTACTCGTGGCACATGAAAAAATGATGCCAAAAACACTAACTAAAAAGCTAAAAGCTTACTAGTGTAGGCAGTTGTATTCCAACACTCAGAAATGGCACTACATATTGCCTGAAGAGCTAGTAGTTTGTGTCCAGTATTAGCATTGCATGAAATATATATATATATTTAAAAAATTTTAGATATACATAAAATAAACATATAAAAAATAAATGCTGTAACAGCCATATAACGAGACAACAGCTCCTGCAGCTTCCTATGTACGTTACAGCCTCAAACACTACATCTATTCATATCGATTCAAATTTACATCATGTCCTTACATTGGGCCAATCTAATGCTACATTTACTTATTCACTATTCATCTCACACATTGATCTTCTATCCCAAGTTATAGCTAACAGTCCCCTGGCAAAGGAACCTGCTACATTTTCACTGAAACAACCCACAGAGCACAGCAGAGGCGAAATACAAGGTGTCTGAAGTGCACACATTCCTTTTGTCACATATTTTCTGACATTGTTTACAGCTCTGCCATTCTTCCAGAAAACCCTCTAACTCACTGTGCCATGATCACAGATCACGCTCACGCTGGTTCAGCTGACCCTTCCACTGTTCAGTAGAACAGCACCTTACGTGGTCAAGGCTGAAGTATATGGACCTGATGACCAGTAGCTATTAACAGGCTCCACAATAAGTATAAGCTATAATAACATACAACAGCAGGGAATTTATCCTGTCTAGATAAACTCTGCTGGTGTAAAGTTGGCAAAATAAAATGCATGCAAGGAACACAGCTGATCTCGACAAACAGAACTGTTCCCATGCAGCTCCAACCAAATCCAAACTGCCTTGAACTATGCAGCTGCACTGGCTACTTGAAGCTGACTGGTTCTATTATGCCCAGCCTCCGGAAGGTATTTTGAATGCACAGATCATGACCTCAAGATGAGGAAACTTATTGCTGGAGACTACCAAACACTACTTCTTTCTAACAGAAAACAGAAAGGAGAAAACTATGGCTCTTGTTGACCAAACCCAGCCATGATCATCTGTAGCTGTTTCCAGATGATTAACAGAGTGAACACTGTCTCAAGGCACAAGCAATTGTTGAAGGCTTTGTGAACAAACTGCTTCACAAATTGCAGGCTGGGACAAATGTTTCGGACCCAAAGAAAGTAAAAAAACATCCTCATATTTTGAAGCATTTTTCACCTCGAGGATGGAACATCAGGTTTGGGGAATTTACAAACCTGCCAGGTGAAACGGTCAAACTGATTTCCAGAAAAGTGTTTTGAGCAAGAGTGGTTCAATTTGTCAAATTTGGTAGTTCTCTCTGCTGACAGAGAAAATGTCAGGTGTGGTAGTGCAAATCAAACTACCTCAAGTAATGTTTGCATGCACGTAGCAGGAACAAAAGGGTTTTGTTATTACTCTGGGCTCTCTGACATAAAACTGCCACAACAGGGCCAAGCATGCTGGTTAGTACTAAGGCTGTGAGGCAGAAGCACTTGTATAAAAGATTGAAAGTCACATTTCTAGTCCTGTTTGTGCCATAAACCCTCCAAGGACTTTTGCGATTTTGTGAATATCAATTACACATCTCTGCCCACACATTCAAGTAATCTCAAGCTCATACTTCTGCCAACAATGAAAGAGTCATGCTGCTTTGGCCAGCACTGAAAGACCACTTCTTGTCCTCTGAAACAACACCATATATGTTGCTCTGCTAAGCCACAAATCTGCTTTGTCTTTGTTCAGAGCCTGCTATTGTTATTCAGAAAAGCCAATGCAGTTTTCAAAAGCTGAACTAATCCCTCCACTTCATGCAAGATACTAAACCAGTACAGACTAACAGTAAAAAAGTTGAATCCCTCAAAGTTTCTACATCACATCATGCAATGATACTGTGAATAGGCTGTATCTTTTGATAAAGTACAACAATGTGAATGAAACTTAATTCCAGCTTAGAACTCCATGCAGTCAGAATTGTTTTATATGCTTGTATTTTTATTTTTCCTCTTCATTCTATTTTCTCCTAGTAATTTAGATAGCTTTGCTTCTTTTAACTTGTGGCATCTGTAAAAACATGGCAAAAATCAATTTCACTAAAATAACACAAATTACATGGGTGAAAAGGAAACAGGAGAGAGAACTATTAAGATCTAAACTACCTTTTCCTGTTTTACTGCCATATGTATTGTAACAGCTTGATACCCTGCTCTTTGCAATAGGGAAATAAAAATAGCAAAAATAAATAAATAAATAAATAAATAAATAAATAAAAATATAGCAAAAACTGTTAAGTGAAAAACTTCTTTGCAAACATAAATTTGAAAAGATGACAGTATTTGAGGAATAGAGGACTCAAGTTGTTTATCCAGCCAGCAAAATAAGTGGGTTTTTTTGCTCACCCAAGTGCTTAAAATTTGTATCCTCATAATTTTTATAACACACACTCTAAGAGCTTACAAATATGGACCAAATACTTCCTCAAGGGAAGCAGTGAGTTTTCCTAAACCAGTGAGAATTTTCTGAAATAAATCTTTGCTGCACAGCAAACTCTCAGATGTTGTTAGATAATTTTTAATGAAGCACCCCTGCTACCTTCTGAGCTACTTTCTTTTGTTGAGATTTTAAAATATCTTACACTATTTCTAAATTAGTGACACTTGAAGCAATCACCAGGGGTTTCCTTGCAGGTCTCTCAGAACTGGTTGCTTCACTGCAATGTTGACTTCATGAACTGTGAAAAGATTGGAGAAACTGACAAATTTGTCAAGCCTTAACTGGAATGTAAAGACAGCTTGTTTGATGCAGTAAATCATGTGAAAGCTATTTCCAAGGAGCCTATTGACAAGCTGTCAGGACACTGGTTGGACAAATACTGGGTAGCGCTACTCAAGAGTGAAATGGTGACAATGGCGAGGAAACTCATGTCATTTCAACTCTGTATTCCACTTCTTGAGAACCAGTTGTCATATGATAGAAAATATCCTTCCTGTCAGATAGATTTTCTGTTCTAAGGCTCTACAAGCTGGCTGCCTAAAAGGTGCACATTCACAAAGTGTAACTTCAGGCACAAGATCCTAAACTATGTAGGTTCCTTCCTTTGCAAGAAGTGTGTCTCTTCCACAGACTCCTTCAAAGATCACAGGTGAAGTTCCTTTCATGAATTCACTCTAAAATGGCTTGTCTCCCGGGTTCTTGTGGATCCACTTCTCTAGCCTGTTGAGGTCTCTCTGACGGGTAGTATAACCTCTACTCCTCACAGTTTTGCATCATATTCAAATGTGCTGAAGGTGTACCCTGTCCTGTTGTCCAGGCCATTAACAAAGATGTATTGTCCCCAGTATCAGCTCCTGGGGCACACCACTAGTAACTGCCCTCCAGCAGGACTTTGTCCTGGTGATTGCAACCCTGTGAGCCCAGCTCTTCAGCCAGTCTTTAGTCTACCACTACC
The DNA here is from genome assembly GCF_018691265.1 of Tyto alba. NCBI lineage: Eukaryota > Metazoa > Chordata > Aves > Strigiformes > Tytonidae > Tyto > Tyto alba. The sequence continues at coordinate 66,692,034 of NW_024881282.1, read as the reverse complement.
CACTTATCTAGCCTATACTTAATCAGGCTGTCTCCAGAGACATGCTGTTAAAAGAAACAGAAGCTTTATTCTCAAAATTTCTCTACTTTATCACAGATTATCACAAGTACCACAAAAATCACTGCTAGCCAGTATAACTATGATTAATAAAAAAAAAATAGATATCAAGCTGTTATAAATTATTATCATCAACTGAGTAGCAATCAGTGGTATGGCACCAATAAATTATAGTAACAATCAGTAATAGCAGCAATCAATAGTATAGCAACAATTAATCATATAGCAAATATCAATATAATAGCTACAACCAATAACAGCAACAATCAAGTAGGTATATAGTATTACAGATTACTAGAAACATCATTAGTGAAGAAAACTCATAAAAAAATATAACATTCATGTTAATATACTTATGAAAAACTACTTATATTGACATATAATACCTGTATCAAGCAAATTAGACAGATTTCAGAAGGGGGCAAGCCACACTAGAGCAGTCACTAATCACCCCAGAGGTGGGAGGACAAACTGAACTGACCCCAGAAGTGTGGACCCAGAGGGGGACCAACAGAATAACAGATGGAGCCTCAGTGCAGAGATGATCCATGCCACAGAGTCAGCCAGGCATCCCCAGTAAGAGCCCAAGATTTTAAAAAGTTTGTGTGAAAAATACAACCTGTTTAGGAAAGGAGAAGTATGTGCAGCATGGGAAGTTCTCGGAGAGAGGCTCCATTTTGGGTAAACACTAACTTACTTTTATATCAGAGACATTAGAGGGCATAGAACACCACCACTTTGAGCAGACAATTGCTGCAGTTCATTTTTATTTTTCAGGTGGAACAGACAACAGATGATTATATTTTCTATTTTCTCAGACCAATTATTAATTTTCCAGACTGTTTTCCTGTTCTTACAGTTAAAACAGCCAATGGCAGTTACTGATTCTTAGTTTCTGAGGGTGTTTCCCCTTTTTGTGGAAAACTGTGAACAATTTTCAGCAATATTTAGAGAGTATAATTATTACTGCATTGATTTAAACAAAAAGCATTATGTCAGACCCATAGCCCCGCCTGATGAGCTCTGATGTTTCACAAGATCCACCAATAGCTGACGTCCTTTTATAAGAACCTTATAAAATTTTAAAGTCTACTGTAGGGATACCTCTCCTTGGTTAAAAATAAACTTCAGATATAACTGTTAGTCTCCACTTTCTTGAAGTTCTTAATCATCCTAGTTTATGCCCTAATAGAGATGGTAGAGATTTACAGTAGATTATGCATGTCCGGACAGATAGTAAAATGTTAAATGGATCTTTTATTGGTTTTATAGCCTTCTTTTTTTTTTATCCTGTTCCATTTCTACCTTGTTTTCCACTTCAGTTCTTATCACCTTTCTCTGGTTCTCTATGTAGATATGTGTATGACAGTTAAATAATTCATATAAGGATTGTTCACTACTTCCCATAAATATCCATTAATTTCTGGAATGACACTCAACATAGAGAGTCCACATCAATTCTCGGATGGTTACATGCAACACCTGTTGATATCAGTGGAAGCTGTGCTCTGTCATACATTATCATGCCCCCTGATAAACATTTTCAGAACAATCTGATTCTTGACATCAATGTAAGAAGGAAGATTTTTAATATTCTGAGCAGTGTGTGATACTTTGTTTTGCAAGCATATCACGGGAAATCACTCTATATTTCAGTGATTACTAAATTTAGAGTGAAATTATGGTAGTACACAGACTACCAATTAAACAATGCCTTATTATTATCTTGCCAATGATTGTCATCTCTGCATCTTTACATTTGTGAGATGTGCCAAACTGCAGTACCACTGTCCTAAGAAAACTCTGTAGAAAAGTCGTTTCCATAGAGGCCAGAGGCACTGACCCACAGAATACAGTAACCCTCATCTCCTTGTTTTCTTCTTCTGATCCCAGGATCATGAAACTACTATGAAGAAGAGTAGATGAGAAAAAAGGCAGATTTAATAGGTAGTGATGGCATTTTCAGAGTTTGAGATGTAAAAAGTAATTATCTTTAATCACTGCTTCAGTCCTTTTTTGCCCCCCCTTTTTTTTTTTTAATCTCTGTTTGCGATTTCTACTACCATTTAGCCAAACACACTAGCTGTGGAGTATTTGAATCCTCTGGAATGGTTATTGGATATCTCTCCCATGAAAGTAATGACCTACACTGTTCATTATGATCCTTTTTTTAAATCTTGTCCACCACAGTTCATGCCTTCTGGCTTTTTTTCCCTCTTGACTTTTTTTCACACATGGAGACTGGCTTCTGTCAGACCAACAGGAAAATGGACAGATGACTCACTAAGAAATTGGACTGCTGACCTTAGCAACACTTAATTTGCTGCTGTGCTAAAACCACCTCTCATCAGGCTGACCTTATTACCTCACTGGCCTTCTCTTGCCTTCTGCTGGTTGAAAGCACTTACTGTCAGCGGCTGTTTTTCTCTTCAGAACAATGTGGTGTTAGTTTCCGATAATGCTCGTGCTTACCACAGTAATAAACCTAATAAATAAGAATAAATGTACCCACCCTGAGAGAAATTTAAAACTGGAGGTCAATATAAACGATAAATTCTCTTTGTCAGTGCATAGCAATATTTGCTGAATATCACGTCAGACTAATAGCTATAAAATACACATTTTACATATTATTTGTTTAAATTAAAAGCCGTGAGACCAGCTGAGAAATAAGGAATGATGAAAGCTGATGAGAGCATGCAGAACTTCAAATTTCTGAAGATTCTATTCAGTTCTTAAAGAGTGATGATAGGATATGGATTTTCTGTCTGAAAAAGCAATGTGGATTAAAGTTTCTGTGTTGGTGTGGCAAGGTTTTGGTAGGGGTGAGTTGCAGGTGCAGCCTCTGTGGAAGGTGGTCAGGGACTGTCCTGTGCTGGACACAGTCAGTTCTAGATGGCTCTGGACCCATCACAGGCCAAAGTTGATCCCATCAGTGAAGTTGGTGTCGCCTTTGTGAAAACGCATTTATGAAAGGCCAAGAAACTCCAGAGAAAGGAGGAGGGAACATGGAGAGAATGAGAACAGAGATAGCAGGTGGGAATCAGAGGGAAACAGCAGGAGAACACTGAGCTCCGAGGGGCAGGTGGTGCTCTGTGGCAGAGCAGGTATTCCCAAAGGGACAAAGCCTGTGGAAGACCCACGCCAGAGCAGAGGAAAAGAGCCAAGGAGGAGCAACAAAAGGAACCACCACCGTGTCCTGACTGCGATCACCACCACCGCTCCACCATCGCTGTTCCTTGCTGCACTGAGAGGTGCCTGGTGTGAAGTCAAGCCTGGCAAAAGGTGTGGTGTATTTTTCCTAAATGTTTGAATGCTTTTTGCTGGTTTTGGTGTTTGTTTCTTAATACCTGAAAGAGTAAATAAATATTTGTATTAATTTGTAATAAAATAGTTTCCCCAAGTTGAGTCTATTCTGCCTGCCACAGTAACTGGTAAGTGACCTTCACCTCTTTATCTCAACCCACAAGCTGTCTCACTCCTGTTCTATTTTCTCTCCCGTCATGATGAGACTGGGGAGAATGAGGGAGCAGCTGGGTGGGTGCTTGGCTGCCAGCCAGGGCCAATCCAACACAGATTTTTTGGTAATTATCTTTTTGGTAATGTTGCTGACCTCTTCAGTAGTCCCTACTCTTAAAAATAAATTAACCTTGTTTAGAAGAATCCACCTGCCTAAGCCACAGTGAAGCTAAAACTCCTGCAATCCTCACTGTTGTAAATATTTCAGAGATAGCTTCACATTTGAGAAGACATATTCTGAAATGCAGTGTTTGAGCAACTGTAATGTTATCCCATGAACAAAGTAACACAAAAGATTCACATGCAACTAGCAATGAAATACTCATAATCACCAAAGTTGAGACAAATGTGATCTACATGACTCTTCTTAATGTGTCTTCTTGGAAAAATGTCCTGTTTTCTTAAAAAATGCCATCTTTGACATCCTCTATACAGCTATAAATGATATTAACATTAATAATCATAATGAAATGAATTTACCTTCTTCTCTTATAAAGGACTATGTGTATTACCAAGAGTTGCAAGCTCCAAACTTGGTGTGCTATTATACTCCTTCATGCTTGACCGCTTTCTTAAAAGATGAAGAAATCAGTAGCAGGAACCCTTGTCTATATTCAGTACAAATGCAGCATCAAACTGCAATTTTTCAAAATAATTAGATGCTTGGTTGAGCATCTAGTTTTAGTCAATTCGGTTGGATGCATGTGTAATTATGATATATCAGAAAATATTGTTTAGAATGTTAATTCCTTTTTGCTACTTATCAAATTATCAAATAAATGTTAAAATTTATTTTTGAAACCACTTAGCACTTCTTTTATTTTTATGAGATATCTAAAAGATGACAATTAAATCAGTAGCATTAAAACATACAAACCACAGAACTGAATGACACTGTCAATATACAAAAAAGAAGAAAGAACTAATGCGGCATGAAAATGTGGCAGTGAACAATCATGCAAGATTGTGTAAAATAAAACTAAATGACAGCTTTTAAGCGCATATTAACCACATCAAACCAAATAAAATGAACAGATACTAAGCCAAAAAAAAGGCAACAAATTGTAAATTTTTATTTCACAGTCTGCATACGAACAGACTCCCATCCCTAGCTAGTGATTCCTTTGTGTTCATGTAAACAGCTTAGAATAATGCCATCTGAGAATAATGCAGTTTTAAGAAGTGAATAGATTTAAAGTAAGTAAAAGTTTTGTACCAAATCTTATACAACCATAAAAAAATGGAGTTGAAATGACCTTCAAAAGGTATCTTACCCATTTATCTACTCTGAGACAGATCAGATAGTTAAACCAAATATTAACCTGGTCCAAAAAAATCATCCAGTAAAGCAAATTTCAGAAAAATTATTCCATGCCTCAACATTAGGTTTCTTTTTTTTTTTTTTTTTGGTCAGAAAGTCTGTCCTATTAAGACTAATTCAGTTTGGAATGTAAGCTGATTACTTCTCCTATGTACCACAGACACACAGAAACATTTCTTCTTTGTTTCTATTTTTTATATATCTCATGACTCCACATGAGAAAAACATATTCTTGACTTTAGACTAAATAACCCCAGGTCTTTTCATCCATCTTTGGAGGTCATGTTTCCTAAGCCTTTCATCATTCTTGCTGATGTCCTTCAGAACCTCTCCATCTGGCCTATGTTTTTCTTGACGTTTTGCGACAGAAACTGAACACATTACTTCAGCTTGAAAGAGCTCTTGAACAGAAAGGTTATTTTATGTATCTTACAGGTTATTTATGTCATTTCTTGTTTTTCAGACCAGAATGACATGGCTGACTCACAATCAGCTTGTGATTCATTCTTTTTTTCTCTACAGAACGGCCACTTAGCCAACTGCTTACTGTCACGTATTTATGCAGTTGACTATTTTTGCTTAAGTGCGGTATCCTTTGCTTGTCCCTGTTGAATGCATCTTATTTTTTAAAGCCATGTTTTTAAATTTGACAAAATACTTCTGTAGTAGAACAAAGAATTAACACCTTTAGTATCTAATATTATTTAAGAGTCTTTCTTAGAGTCATAGAATGGTTTGGAAAGGGTTCCTTAAAGGGTTGGAAGGGACCCTAAAGATCATCTGTTTTCAATCCCTTTGTCATGGGGAAACACGAAGAAATTCTTCAGATTGCCATGCTTCCCAGGTATGCTATATTTTAGCGACCACGGTAACAACTTTGTTGCCAAGGTTGTAAGAATATACCAGCATATTCTCATAATTCTGGAAGTCCTGATTGTCCGTTCTGACACTTTTATGGAAATTGAGCTCATGCAGTACCTCTCAAGAGCTCAGTAGTCTGATAAATAAGGTCTTAACAGAGATAGAAACTCCTTATTTCTTCAAAATTCCATGTGGCTTTAAGTCCCACTGAAGTCCACAAGAAAGTAAGACGTCGAGTACCACACAGGTGCACTCAAAAAAACATGGCCAGTAATGGATTAAATCACAAGTACTCGAGTTAAGCAAACTCTAGAAATAAAGATGAGTGCAAAATCATCACTAAACTGTTATATCAGATACTATCACAGAGGTCAGAAGTTTCTCCTATGCTTCTTGCTTATCCAGTTCCTGAGGGACACTTACATTTCAGTCACAGCCAAAAACCAAATGGCATGTTTTGCCTCAGTTTGAATACTTTGGCTGTTTCCAAATGTTAAAAAATGGTTTTGTTTACCATGTTTTGCAAAACGCTGTTTCCGTTTTTTTTATAACACACGGGATTCAAAAAATAATCACCTAGCCGAAGAAAATAAACAGATGAAAATGTTTGGAAAATTAAAGACAAACATCTTCAAAGTTATAGAAGTTTTAAAATAAGGTGGTCTGTCATTCATGGTAGAATAAATTCTGTTCAGTTTTTTATAAACACTGAAGCTAAAGAGGTTAAGAACACTGGATGCCTGATGCTTTAGCTTCGGGGTACTAAAAACCACTTCAGGCCCTTTGACTTAAAACCCGAGTTAAGCACTTCTTAGAATATATTCAGGATATCTCAGGATAAGAGGTGAACGTGACTAGTGATAAAGTCATTTTATTTGAGACACAGGTCTTTTCCCTCCCTTGTTTACTTTGTTTTGTTTTTCATTTATTTTTCCTTTTACTTTTATCTTACTGAAAACTTACAGGTCTTTTCCCTCCTTTGTTTACTTTGTTTTGATTTTCATTTATTTTTCCTTTTACTTTTATCTTACTGAAAGCCAAAAAGAAATATATAATTTAAAAAAACAAAACAAAAAAACATTGATGAAAAGCCAAAGTGAGAATTAAATTTTAAAAAGCAGGGACGAAAGGAGAGATGCTTTTTGTGCTTTTGTGGTATTTAATATATACCAAAAAGTCTGGGTTTTCTTAAATTATAACTCATTTTTCTCCAGGCTGGAGAATGCAATGATATGTAGAAAGCTGGCACCATTATCACACCAGTGAAAGCTAAGAAACTGAATAGGAATAGGCTTCCCAGTAGCATCTCTTCCCAAGTCTCTTCTTGCTTCCTGATATATTTTTTTTCTTTCAAAGTATCTCACTACATTATAAATTAAATCCAGTTCTAATTGTCTCAGTGCATTTTGACTATGAACCTAGCAGGGTAGAGACTGGCTTTTTTGTTTGCCATTTTATTGTTAAACACAAAAGGATTCCAGTTCGTGATGGCATCTATAGATTTCCACAGGGAGGACAACGATACCTGTGACAATAACCATAGTTAGACTTTAATTCCTTAAACTGAAGTATTTTAATTTTCCAAATAAACTGGTTCATAAAGAATTCTATTAAAAAAATCAGAAGAAAAATTCTCAGGTTTTACTATATGTCATAGAAAAGCAATTGCTTCAGTTAATGAAAATAGCAGAGCAAGAAACACTTTACCATTTTACAAGTAAAACTTAAATAGGTCTTATAGAAATAGTTCTATTTATCTGTGCTCACACAATTGCACCCTTTAATAAGTTCTTTTAATGACTTCCTTGAAAATATGTGCCTATGTTCCTGTCTGCTCTTGTTTCCAACTGAAGCAAAATTCACATGCAGTGAAAGGACAAACAAATGCTCTGACATTAAGTACAAGCACTTCAAAGATTAAACACCTCAGTGATGTAATTTTGTTTTTAATTACCTTGTACCTATAAATGTTGTGCTTTTCTTGCAGAAATATCTTAAGATATTCCTGGTTTTATTCCTGTGTTTGCAACAAAAGATCCATTGCTTCTGAAATGCTGGGGATTCTTTTCATTATCTTACTCCCAGGATATGTGTCATACTAACACATCAACTCCCAGGGAAATTATATAAATTAGATTTATTTTTGCATTAGCCTTCTTAGGCAGTATAAGCTTATAAGCATCAGTGACGGAAGCACAAACTTCTATAGTCAGGTAGCTGAGGTTTTAGAATCAAGAACAACATTTCAACATTCTTAGAGCTAGAGTATTTAATTTAAAATACAGAAAAACTACTATGCAAAGAGATAACAAATACCCATTATAGTGTCTCATTAGAAATACCCATATAAGTGCCTCATTAGAAAATAAAATCCTATTGCTAAGCAAATTAGCTAAGAACACAACCATGGAGCAAGCATACTTAATGAGTGTATTAATTTAGAAAAGAAAAATGTCTCTTTCTAAACAAAGAGGCACTTACTACTGGCAAACAAAAATCTAATCTGTAGTATCTGTGATGGTTTGATGCATAGGAAACCCTTGAAAGCAATGGAAAGATTAACATTGACTTCAAACAGATTTGGGTCAGGTTCCAAAATTTACACTATTGTAATAAACCTTTATATTCTATCAACATCCGTCTTCTTAATGCTCAAAACATGAGTAAGTTCTGAAGTAGTCATTAGGCACAGGAACTATTCCTTTGTGAAAGAGTCCACATATCACATATCACCTTCTTTTACAAGAAAACTTGGAGATTTTCAGATATATTTTACAGTTGCTGAACCACAGAATTGACACAAGCAGAATCACAGCAGTGGACCTTCATCACTCCTTTGCCTACATTTAGTCTCTTGCTTTTCATTGGATCTTCTCCCATTTCTTTTCCTTATCCCCTAAATATAGGAGAAAATTGTCTCCTGCCCAGAATGAGTTTTTCTTCACCCACTACTCCATTAGTGAGTTATTTAAAGCTGGCTTCTGCTTGTCAGGGAGCCAGTCATGAATCTGCTCTGTGAGTGAGCTAGTGAAATACCAGCAATAGTCTGTGAAAGTGTTCCACTGCTATCATAAAACTCGTACAATCTATAGCCTATACGATTTGGTCTAATAAAAGGTTTATCCTCCTCTGCAAATCTTGCTCCTTAAATTACCATAGTCTACCCATTAAATACTTATTTAATGTATACTCTATTTATTTTTACATCCACATAAGCTATATCCATGTAAGTGAGGTTCAATTACATAGAACACTAATATAACACAAATAGTAAAGAACTACATATTTTAGTACTTCATATATATTTATTTCAAAAGACTAATTCTGGCCTCTGAATTTCAGTTTTGCTAGCAGTGAAAACAAAAAACTCATGGGTCTGACGGCGTTTACAGAAAGAAAATCACTTAAGCACAGCACTGTTGTGAGTAGTATGCTATAATCATGATTTCTTATTGACTCATTGCACATGAACTATGTTTATGAAGATTTAATTAGTCAAAATACATTATTTGAAATAATATAGAAATTATTATACATTTATACTGGATTATTTCAGTATTTTTAATAAATCTGGATTTTTAACATCTATTAACTTATCAATTCTAACAAGCAACACATTATTTCAGATGTAATGCAACGGCTCTCTGCCTCATAACTGACTGAATTTGGCCTGTATCCATAAAACTTTACCAAAAAATCAAGTGCTGTCATCAAAACAAAGTTAAAGGAGTAGCAAAGGGATGCCTTTAGTTGTGGAGATACTTGGAAATAGTTTCACAATAGCTCTCAAATTAAATGAAAGCTGATCCTTTTTGAGACCTGCATTATTTAGAACCTGAGTATATACTTAACATTTAATGTTGTATCAGCATCCTGTGAAATGTCTCATGCTGAACATGGAAAACATTACCCCAAGAGAGCTGCTAATGGAGGCAGCTTATATTCCTATAGGACAATTCTCTTGCTGTTGTTTACTAAAATATTGGAGGAAAACAAGGTCAAATGATAGAATTTTCAGTATTATTTATGGACTTGACTATCATTGCAGTGTGCTTTTCAAAACATTTGAAAATCTTGCCCAGTATTTTCAAATGGATCCAAAAATTTGAAAAAAAAAAAAAACAAAACAAAACTTGAAGCCTGCGAAAGAGCTTGAGATTAGTTTCCCAAACCATTTAGTTTCCTGCCTTATTAAAAGAAGTCTTCAGGAGCTCGGGTGACTAGGTATTGGTTTACTTTATAAGGCTGATATTTCTGAAAACTTTGATTCAGTGTCTTATGCTACATCCATTCTCGATGCACTGGGGGAAATTTCATCTTGCTAAAGTGAATGGAAAGTTTTAATTATTTTCAGTGGGATCACAACTTCAGTTGTATTTGGGGCTTTCAAGAATTCCTAAACTGGTTAGCAGCACAGGCAACTGTTACCTGTGGACTCTCTTTGCAAGCCCCTCATTTTCAAAACACAAGTTTAAGAAACCAGGCTACCATGCTGTTATTTATTTATGAACTTTCGTTTAGTAGTGAAAGCTTTAAACGTGATTTATTGAAAGACACACAGTAAACCAATGTTAAGATCAGAATTCTGGGGTTTGAGGGTTTTGGTTTGTTGTTTGTCTGCAGAGCTATTATTTTCTACTATGATATGTAGAAATTGCAGCACATTTCAAGATTACAACAAGTAGCATGAGAACATACAGTATATACTGGAACATTAAAAATAACCTTCTGATGGAATGTAATTCAATATATAGTTTATCTAACTTCTCATATTGACTGTAATATTCTACTGGCAGAAACCGGATAATTTATTGGAAAAAAATAAGTAACTGAAGAGGAAGATGACTATCATTAAAAAAACAGTATTAGAAAATAAACAGATTTCAGGCTAAATTTCTGACAGACCCAACAACAGTTGTCAATACATAAACCAGGGATCTATCTTTATTTATCAAAACTCTGCTTATATCCAGCTTCTCCTTCATTTTTCTCTTGATTGTGCAGGACAGCACGTACAAAACTCAAATTCCTCTAGCTTTGAGATCACTTTATGAAATAATTTAATAGTAGATTTAGAAAAGGGAGATGGGAACAGAAGCAGCTAAAGATTAGAGAAGTAAGTTGAGAAGATCAAGTAACCATTTAAATTACTCAGGAGCGCAACTTGCTGCTTCCAAATGATTTTTAATTAATTTATAATGTATAAGCTTTCCATGATTTCACTTCACCATAATTGCTAAGCAGATCTTTCACAGACATGAAAAAAAAAAAACAGGAAAGAGAAGCACGTCAGTGGGTTAAAGCAGAGTTCTCTCGCTTTTCATTTTCAAATTTTCCATTTGTTTTTTTACTTAGTGATAAAGGGCTCTAAAAATGTTTAATTCCTGATTGTATCCTTCAGTGCTTTATCAAATTATTTTGCTGATACATTTTTAATTGTGATCAAAACTATTGCTTTCAAAATGTGGAATTAAAAATAGAGGTCATAAGAGAGGACAGACAGTATTACACCAGAAATGATTGCTTGACCAAACTTAATTGTCTAAAAATAAGGTTGATTTCTCCAAGCCTTTCGATAGAAAAAAAGGACTTGGGCAGGTGACAGCAATCTTCTCAGCCTATCTGCTCTGCTGTAGTTGGCTCTTGAGATGGACAGATCTTTAGTCCTCCAGGTAACCAGGTGAGCTTAAATTCCCAGCTCCATCTTAGCTCTGACTATGGGCTATTTTCATCACGCCTGTATGACAAGGTCTTAATAATATTTTTGCTTATAATCAAGCATGCTACATTAATACACTATGGAAGGTAGAGGATTAAAAATTAGTGAGAACAGTGATGATCAAAGAAACCTGTTCCAGAAAAGGCTGTCAACAATGAAAATGTGTACAAAGCATAAATGTCAGTGAACCCCGCTTCAGAGGCTTCCTGAACATGGATGGATTTAAGTCTCAATTTTTAAATTTGAATTCAAAGTGTAACTGAAACACTTCAGAGACTTAACTGAATTGAGGGATGGTTGTGAAGGCAAAAGATTTACAGGCAGAGAAAGGAGAAAATTATTTCCAGTGGGACTTTTTTAAAAAGGCACTAGGCAATGATAAACAAGAAAAGGAAAGGTGTCCCAGATACCCAGGACTGCAGAGATGAGGAAGGGGAAGAGAGCGAGTGCAGGCTGGCAAAAGACAAATCTCTGAGGTACTGGAGAGAGAAAGCTGAAATCTCTGAAGTACCAAGCCTTACTGTTGTGATGTTGAGCCACGTATGCTGTAATTTTTAATTGGTCACCACGGCAAATGGGGTCTTGGCATGTGTCAACTTGCAGCATCCAAACACGAGCAAGCCTGAGGGACCCCACGCCTCTGACAAGGAATACTGCTTTGCAAAGTCTGGCCTGACGCCTCCAAGTAGGACGGCTTTTTTTCTTCCCCCCCGCCCCCTCGTACTTTTTAACCTTCAGGTGATAGCTTGAACCAGGTCGCGGACTGGGCCCTGCCAGCACCGGGCACCCCTTCCCGCGAGGGCTGCGAGGCGGCGCTGCCTCGGGCCTACCCCAACCCGCCGCCGGCCCGAGCGAGCTGGGCCCGGCTGGGGGGAAGCCGCCGGCAGGGCCCGCACCGACAAGGCCGCCGGTGGGACACTCCGCCGCCATCCCTCCCGCCTCCCTCCGCCCCCTGCCCGCTCATCCGGTGAGGGCAGCGGAGTCCGTCCCGCGCACGGCGCATGCTCGCTCCGCCCCCTCACCAGCCAGGCAAGGCGCGCGGCGGCGCCGGCGCGCGTGCGCGGTGCGGCAGGTTAGGCGGGGTGGGCAGCCGGGAGCGGGAGCGGGTGCGGGTGCGGCGGCGGCGGCGGTGGTGGCGGCGGCGGCGGGCGCTCCCTGCCCCGCTCTGGGATGCAGGTACGGCGGCTCCGCGGGACGCCTTTCCCGTGGGGCGGCTGCGGGGTAGCGGCGGGGCGGGGCGCTCCGCCCCTTCCGCAGGGCTGAGGGGAGCGGGCGGGCAAGCGGGCCGGCTGCGGAAGAGGGCGTCTCTCGTAGCCCGGAGATCCCGCCGTCGCCCCGGCGGGCCCGGCCCGGCCCTGGTCGCTGCCTTGTGCCGCCCCGGCGCTCTGCTGGGCTTTGCTTTCCCCTGTCAGACCTACGGTTATCGTGCCCCGTCCTTCCCTCCCCGAGCTACCCAGCGCACGGTCTCTGCTGTGGAAATTGAGTCCCCGCTTTGACAAGCACAGTGCTGTATGGATTAGAGGTTTCTTTTCTCCTTTCCTTTACTGTTATTTTTTCTTTTTTTTTTTTTTTTTTTCCTTGTAGGCACTGACTGTACTGAAAATAAATATCTGGTGTTAATACGCCTGTGCTCGTACATCTGAGCACTTTGTTTTAAAGATCTCGGCTTCTTCCAGTTGCTTTATTGCCTCCCAGAAGTGGTTACAGTTCACATCATAAAAGGATCTGCTTTGTAGCCCTGTCTTCCAAGGTCTGTTTGTTTTGCCCTGTGTGGCTGCTTTCTAGAGCTGAAATACTGTTGAGATAACGGTAGTGTGAGACACTGTTTTTCTCAGGTAACATTTTGTGAGAAACAAGCTCGCGTATATCGAAGAAATGTTTTATCTGGGGACAATGTCAGTGGAGCAAAGAATACAGCGCTGGGCGCAGTGGTGCGCCCCCTGCCCCAACAGGGACTTTTTTTTATAGGGCAACCAGGAGATTTCACTGGTTGAGCAAAAAGGGCGGGTTTTCTCACAATTTGATTGTGGTCTCTTGCTCAGTATCAAATTAGTAAATTTTAGTCTGAAATTAATAGAGGAGATGTTGGGTTTGGCCATGGTTTTTGTTTGTTTGTTTGTTTGTTGTTGTTGTTTTTTGTTTTTTTTTTTTTTTTTGTGTGGGGTTTTTTTGTTGTTTTTTTTTTTTGAGAATTCTAGTTGTATTCTAGTGAAAGTTAAGTATCGCCTGTGTTATTAAGAGTCAGAATAGCCTAGGATTTATTTCCAGAAGTTAAGTGCCTGAAGATCTGCAGCAACAGCAAGCAGAAGCCTTGCAGCTGAGGGAATAAGATGTGTCACACTGATAACTTGGTTTCTCCTTCTGTTTTAGTTAACTGATGTGGTGTTTTCTCTCCTTGAGAATTCTCAAGGAAATCACAAGTTACAAGATTAGACTATTACAAAAAAATCTAAACTACAGAGTGTTCTTCATGAACAATTGATGTCATTAAGATTTCTGTATGACAAAAAATTTCTCTTGTGACTGATTGTAGGTTGAGTTTATGGTAGTTCTGTACTGACTCCTTTGTTCAATGGTGTAAAAGTTAATTTCTATGAGAAAATTTTGCATAAACTATATAAAGAGCGTATGGCTCTTTATGTCAAAATATATGTGTGCATTGCCTATTTTGTAATTGCTTTAACTTTTGCACAATTAGCCCAAATATTGCACTGAGTAGTATTTGTGTTTACAGGGGCTTCAGATATCTACCATTTTGTCTGACCACGTCAGTAAGATGCTGATGCTCTTGGCTGTTCATTCTTCATGAAACTCTGGTGAGGTTTCCTCCAGAGGTCCACACAGTCATGTGTTTTATTCTCTAATTTGTAGAATGAGTTTATGTGTGTCTCTCTAAGTAGCATCTGCTTTGATAGATAAGGAGTCTCCTAATGTGTCTGACTGCTACAGCGTCCTGTCCCCAAAATGACATTAAATCCCCTTTATGTAATTTTCATCTATCACTGAAGTATTTCTTGTTTGTAGAGAAGACAGTAATCTTTCCAATTTACTTATTACCTCATGTGTTTTCTTAGCTTTTCTGCTCCAAAGCTAACCTCTCATTAGGTCTTGAAGAAAAGTTGTGTTCTAGAGGAGGCTACAGTGGAATAATCCATTTGTTGTAGTGAGAGCTGCTATCAGGACCCATTAGTGTGTATTTCTGGTTTGAGCAAAGGCTTAAATGTTGGGTGGATCCGAGTAATCCAGGAAAAGAGGTGTTAATTACTTGCTATCCTGTGCACCGGATTGATGTACTATGATGATAAGCCGTAACAGAAGAACAGATCCAATTTTGACCTCCTCCTCCATTAAGTTAATTCTGGAGTCAAGATGGAGAATATTAATATGCTTACTTTTCAGACTTGTTTTTTTTTTAGGATTAGGGGCTTGCTGTTTTTACAATGGAGTTCTATTGTCTGTAATATTTCAGTTATACTTTGAATCTTTGGCAGCATGATCTAAAAGTGGTAAAGCTTGTCTTGAATCTTACTTATAATTTAGGGTGCTGTTGGAGGCTCAAGTTTGATTTTTTTTTTTTTTTTTCTTTTAAATATGTCTTGATGAATTTTTACTGAAGGAAATAGCAGATTTGTAATGTTTTGGAGAACTAGATGTGAAAGACAAATATGGTGGACTTATTCATCAGATAAAGACAATAGGGAAGAGTCTTGCTTTGTGATTTCTTTGTCCGCTTCCAGAAGATGCTTGTTTCTCTTGATCTGGAAGGAAAAAAAAAGTTACTAACTCTGACTGTCATTACCCTATTTTCCTTATATTATTTATTCTTCATATGGTCTCAGATATATGAAATTTATAGGACATCATTCCATTACTAGTGAAATGAGTTTTCTTCTGATTTGTTACCATCTGTGAAAGTTTGCTTGATCTTCACTGAATCCTAGAGACTCTCCTTGCTCAAAACAATTGAGCAAATTGTATATTCAGAAAGTAGATGGAGAGATTCCTGGTTCTAACAGGAGGCTGACTTAATCTTTCATGACTAATAAGATGTTTTCCACTGGCAGAATGTTCCCTGGGTCTTTACACTATTATAAGGCATGTTTATACCTTTAGTTTGACAGTGTATGAGAACTTTTTTGTATACTGAGCTGGCTACCTACAGCTTTTTGTACTGAAATCTTTTAATTGGCATAGAAAATTTGGCTATTTCATGTTGCTTAGAGAAACATGGGGGAAGGGGAGAAATAGTGATGAATTGTCTTGACGATAAGAACAAATTTGCCTTTCCTATGTGGTTTATTTTTCTTTTCTTCCTGTCTTTCAGTCATGTTGCGCTGCTGTTCCTGTCAACAGTTCCGTATTGTTTGTGGCTGTGTGGTATTAACTTCACTTGCAACTGCAGCTTGTGGTTTCTTAATGATTTTCAGTGTGCACTGAAGGGTGTTACGACTAATCCGAGAGTTTAATTTCTGGTGGTTTTCCAAACATAATTTAAGATTATTCTTTTTTTTTTTTTTTTTTTTTTTTTTAATTGTAATGAAAGTTTGAAAAGCCTAGAGAAAAAAGATGTAAGGCTTCCACAAAAAGACTTAAATGGTCAGGTTCTTCCTACCGCCCTGTTTTGCGGTCCAAAGCTCAAAAATTACAGTCTTTAAACCTCTTGCAGAGCCACTGTCTGATTCTATAAGTGTATAAGCCTTTGGGTGTATACTTAGTCTTAAATCCTGAAGTTACTTACCAGGCTCTCAGAGCCTGTATACTTGTAAATGGGGTAACTATACTTGTAAATGGGGTGTGCTGCACATAAAAGGAAATGCTGATTCTTTTGCTTTCTGTGTGAACTGATGAAAAGACCATGAGCCGGAAAGGTTTCTTGTTTCTTATGCAGGCACCCCAGACCATACTTAGTTGTCTAATTCAGGTCTGTGGATGTTTAAACTCTCAAGCTGCAAGTGGAAAGGATGAGGTAAAGTCATTCAGATGTCTTACAGGAATTTTTCTTTTGCTTCTGGACTTAGAGATAGAGGTGTTCTGTGACTGCAGTATTTTGATGGAATAACGAATGTCCTCATTCCAGGACAAAAAAAAAATGTAAAACGACTGCTTATTTCTGTAGAAGGTTAACCCTTGCTCAAAGCCTTATCTACTAGACAATTGTTTTCTGGTATACTGTGGTTTAAGATGGTTTTTATGCTTTTGTAATACATGTTTATATTCCGTAGGCAATTAAGACAGAACTAGTCTGTTGTAGATTGTTCCACTGTCAGAAATTTAAGGTCTACAAAACCAGGATGTAGAAAATCCAAGATAGGGCAGAGCAGCACATAAAAGTTCAGCCCATAGCCATCCTCAGTGTTATATTTCACTTGCTTAAGCAAGTGATACATATCATTCGTCTTCCAAGATATTCTTTGGGGGTTCTTATATAGTGTACATCCTTTCAAATAAGTCTTTGCTTTTTAAAATTATTAAGCTTTTTCGTTGCACTCTTTCCATATTTTTGTCACTTTCAGCTACTGGGAGACAAAAGGTGTTTGTAGTTTGCTGCCTTCTTCCTTCTACTGTGTGTGTGTGTTGTGTATCCATCCTGTTTCAGGAGTGTACCGTGAGGCTATCTTTCTTGCAGACTCCTTTTTTACCACCCATCCCTATGAATAGCTCTGTTTATGCCACTTACAGGCTTCTTGAGCATCAGACTTGGTTCTTGTCAGTGTTCTGAAGTCAGCCTTTTTTGAGAACAACAGACACTTGACAGACTTATTTTCACTTGGTTGCTATTCAGGAGAGCTGTGAACACCAAGGGCAGCACTAAAGATTATCTTCATGTAGATATGGGAAGCCAGTGCTGTATCAGTTTGGTTTTGAAAATTTACTTTTGTAGCTCTTAGAGCTGGATACTCGCATCCTTGTTTTTTAATTGCAGAGAACAAGAATCCAGGATCTTCAGTGGTTAGCAGTTAAAATACATGAGGTTTGTGTGTACAGAAATTTAAGATCTGGGAAAAAAAAAA
The DNA here is from genome assembly GCF_018691265.1 of Tyto alba. NCBI lineage: Eukaryota > Metazoa > Chordata > Aves > Strigiformes > Tytonidae > Tyto > Tyto alba. The sequence goes on along the minus strand of NW_024881282.1, from coordinate 66,674,546 downwards.
AAATCTTCTACTTCAGTACTATTTGCTTACATGTCCTAAATTTTAGGAGTATGCACTAAGTAAATAATATGGGCAGGTCCCACTGCATCAGCCTACATATGGCTCCTTTTTAGAAATTTTCCTTTGTAACCTTGAAGGCACATGTGGAATATTTGTCCCATTGCAATAAATGGCAAAGGCTCTTTTTAAATGAAAGCAAGGGGGATGCAGAATCTGAGGGTAATTATCAGAGAGATGAGTTTATAAACCTCAGTTCCTTTCTGTGTCTTAACAATGATGTTTGAATTGTAACAAAATGCATCTTGCTGTTAGACATCTTTGTGGGGAAAAAAACAAAACAAAACAGAAAAGTCTATTTAATTGCTTAAGTACCGTAACAGAGAACAATATAAAAAAAGTGTTAATCTGTTGTGTTGTACATCTCCCTAGCTCATTATAGTGTTGCTAGATGAAGATCAATACTGCTGATTAACTTTGAAGTTGACTGTTTCTAGGTGGAATAGATCAGCTTCTCAGCCTGGTAGAATATAGTGTAAAGTAGATACTTGGAACTGAAAAGCTTTGTAAGACTTCTAGTTGCTCTTTTCACTAGAGGCTTGAAATCCTAATAAGCTAATGACAATGCTATTGTGGTTCATGTTTTCAAAACATACAGGTAAAGGCATCATTTTCAGTTAGTGATATTTTATAGGAACTTTTGACGTGCGGAAAACAGACTCCACAATCTGATAGATTGTAAAGTAGGTATGTTTATTCAGCGCTGGGCACACAGGGGATCACTCCTCCTAATGTGTGCTACCATGTGGCACCGTTGCCTTAGATTTATAGAGCAAATGATTACATATTCATAATATTTCGCAGTACGCCTATACATATGCATCACCTATCCCCTCTTCGTATTAAAATTAGCATTTCCATGATCTCCTCCCAGTTGAGTCTGCGCAGTGAGTTCCTTTGGTCCTGGGCAGGGGTCGTGAAGGACTGGGTGGTGGTCATGGGAGGAAGTATCTCCTCTTCCTCGGTGCTGAACTTTTCACCCCGAATTCCTGCGCAGTCTCTGTCACCCCCTGGACCCGCAGAGCAGGTTTGTGCCGGTTGTGGGGTAATCTTCACTTACTCAGGGGTGGAGGAGGCTTTTTACTTAAACAGGAGATAGTGGTCGATCAACACAAACATCTTCACTTACTCAGGGGTGGAGGAGGTTTTTTACTTAAACAGGAGATAGTGGTCGAGCAACACAAACACCTCGTACAAGCTAGGCAAACTCTTATCTCGACTATTTCCCTCGTCATCCCCTTCTTGCTATTCCCATATTAACCCTTACATCCCCTGTTCCTATCTAGGCCCTGTATCACTTTAACTTCTAATACTTCACTAGTTAAAGCAGTCAATAGAGACAGAACAGCATCTGTATCTCTGCACCAGGCTTTTGCCTCTCCTTCAGCTCAAGTAGAAATTGAAACCTGTCTGGTATTGTACCGCCCAACTCTGTGCTGTGGTGAGTTGACCTTGGCTGGCTACCTGGTGCCCACCAAGCTGCTGTATCACTCCTCCTTCTCAACAGGACAGGGAGAGAAAATACAGTGAAAAGCTCATGTGACGAGATAAGGACAGGGAGATCACTCACCAGTTATCATCATGCACAAAAGAGACTCAAACTTGGGGAAATTAATTTATTGCTGATCAAATCAGAGCAGGATCATGAGAAATAATAACAAGTCTAAAATCAGCTTTCTTCCACCCCTTCCATCCTCCTGGGCTTAGTTTTACTCTCAACTTCTCTACCTCCCCTCCCCGAGCAGCACATGGAGGCAGAGAATGGGGGTTGTGGTTAGTTCATAATGTTTTATCTCTGCCACTCCTTCCTCCTCATGGTCTTTCCCTGCTCCAGCTTGGAGTTCCACCCATGAGAGACAGTCCTTCACAAATTTCTCCGACATGGGTTCTTCCCACAGGCTGCAGTTCTTCACCAACTGCTCCAGTATGCGTCCTTTCCATGGGGTGTCACCATATCCTATTGGATACGTTTTAGAGGTACATATTGGGTCTATCTGGGATGGATTTAACTGTCTTAATAATGGTATGTATGGTGCTGTGCTTTGGATTTGTGACTTAAACCACTGATGATGACACACCAATGTTTCAGCTCTGGCTGAACACCAGAAAGAAAGCACTAAGGCTTTCTCTCTTTCTCCCTCTGCTTCCCTCAGCAGGTAGGCTGAGGTTGGACAAGAAGTTTGGAGGTGGTGCAGCTGGGACAGCTGTGGAGATTCCACACCATATAGAGTCATGCTGATTAATAAAAACTGTGTTTTTTTATCAGGTCTTCCAAGGGAGCTCTTGGTCAGAGGCTGTTAGGGCACTAGTCTGCTTCTGAGAGGTGCAGTGCTTGTTTTGTGTTTTCTGGGGGTTGTTTGTTTTTTTTTTTTGTTTTTTTTTTTTTTTTTTTCACCCTCCTCTTTTCTTCGCTTACTAAACTGTCTTTATCTCGACCCATATTTTTTTTTTTTTTGCTTTTACTATTCCTGTTCTCTCCCCTGTCCTGCTGTGGGGTGATGAGTGAGTGGCCTGGGTGCCTATGAACTGGCCAAGGTCAACCCACCACAATAGCGCAGACAGTCAGAAGGCAGAACTCTTGTCCAGTGCATTCTCCAGCTCACTGGTGAGGTTACGTCAGGAGTGAAAAAATGTCATGCATGTTGCTGACACTTCACCCTTGATTAATGTGTTGTGGCCCACCCTGTTCCTCCCCCCTCCCCCCCCCCCCAAAAAAAAACAAAAAACAAAAAACAAAAAAAAAAAACCAAAACCCAAACCACTAGCATTGAAACCAAAATTGGTTGACACAATTACCGCTGGGTTTTGTGGGGGGTGTTGTGTTTTTCTAGCTCCTTGGCCATCAGATCTTATGAAAGAGAAGGGTATTGAGATTTCAATTAGAGTTTTGTGAACCCTTGTAAGAATTTAATATCTACTGTTTCATATCATATAATGACATTTGATAATATTTTGGTTTCATGCCAGTAAAAGAGTGAGATTTTATTTCTGTTTTATGATGTATGGAAGCTCCCTGCCCTGCTGTCCATTCCAGGTAATTGATCTTGTTTGTGTCTTCTGGGTTCCTTTCAGAAGAGTAAAATTCTCTATGAGGCAAAAGATTCAAAAGCTTAAGTAATTAGGGTTAAATTTGTCATTTATTCATTTGAGGTGTAAGCTAATGTGTTCTGCTTTGCAATTGGGACAGGTTACAGAGGTAATTACTGAGGTGAAGGTTGGTAATTTATAACTGTAGCTAATACTTGTCCAGTTACCTGTCCCCTAAATAAATTCTTTCTGCACATATCCTAGGTAATAAACTATTTGAGTCTTATCTTCTTAATAGCCAAGCTCTTAAATTTATTCATCAGTATTTGTTAAGCTCTGTCTGTTATTCTGAATCTATGGTGTTTTGGGTAATGGTACCTCCTGCAGCCTCTGCGTCTTCTAAATGTTGTAAGGCCTCCTTATTTCATGCATACTGTGAAGTTAGACAGAAACAAGTTGCTTGTTGACTTAAGTTATAAAGTAGGGGAATACATATTGTAAGCAGGGAAGATGCAGAGCAGTGTGGCCTTGTTATTTTTGTGTTCCTGAGTCTCACGAGTTCTTGGGGCTGCTTAGTATTTTGGAGTAGGTGAGCACCAGTTTTCAAAGTCCAAGCTACAATTTAAAATATTACTCTCGAGACAGGCACTAATGTTCTTCCTATTTGAGATATGATATTTATCAGACTTGGCAGAATGTATTTTGCTTTAAATGCTTGCTTTATTGAGTAGATACAATAGTTTAAGAAACCAGAGGTTCTTTTGTTATGACTGCTTTTTAACTCTTAAATGTTAAGGAAAAAAGCTAATATTACTAGTGAAAGGTTAACTAGTCTTCTAAGAATTGCAAATTTAAAATTAATGTACATTATGGCCAACATTTCACTTGCTACTGTATGTGACAAAGTAAAAGGTGCAGTCTGGGACAAACAACAAGAGACTGGTATGTAAACTGGAAGCTAGGAGCAAAACAAAAGCCAGTTGTTCTACATATAGTCATTTTGGCTGAGAGATCCTTGAACCAAAGTACTTTATTTAATAGGGTTCTCATTAGTGAATGTGAATTTTTGATAGTATCTATTGGACAAGAATAACACTGCTGGGGAGTTTCCTGGAAAATGGGGAAGGAGAAAGGATGGTCATTCACAGCTAGAGAAAGAGTCTTGAGTATTAATTGTAGTCTGTTATCTTTGGATACTGGAGTAACAGTAAGGTGGAATTTTGATTTTGCTGAACAATAAGGTGTTTTTTTAAAAATATACTACTGCTGAGTGTCTGCACCTATATGCATTGATTTATGTTTGTAACTTATGATCCAGTGATCTTTCCGTGTTTCAACGACTTCATGTTTCCATTTAATTGTAAGTGAATATTTTGTAAGAATTCAGTATGACTAGTACTGAAAAAGCACTTCTGAATTGAAATGAAGACATAATTTAAACTTTTGTTTAATAGAATACCAAGTTTTTATGTCCATCTGAAAGTATAGGAAACGTATATTTTTTTTTTTATATTCTTAACTGTCGTATAAAAATTGCTAAAACTGTCTGAAATTAGGGCTGTGGAGGTAATACTGCAAACTGGGTTTTTAGAAAACAGAAAGCATTTTTTGTGAAATTCATTAAAACTTACTGAAAACAGAAGATTGATAATGCTTTGACTTTTCTGTAGATACCTGCTTTAAATAAAACTTTTACAGCAGAAAACAAGATAGCCCAAGAAAAAGGACCACGTTTCAAGAAAATACAGCAGTAACTACTTATTGATAGAACGTTTCTCATATGTGTGACTTCAGTATAATAGACTACTCTTCTCCATTCTCAGTATTATAACAGTGATGTCACCAAGAATTTATTTCATTGACTTTTAGCATGGTGAGAACAATAGACAAGTCAGACATTAATAGTCAGACATTTCTTAGCTTTTTTCCAGTGCATTCATTACTTAGCAGTTTGTAGATGCCCTTCTTATTTTATTACTCTTTAGTTGATACTTCAATCAAATTTTTTAATCTGCACATAAGCATTTTTTGTTTGTTATATGTTAAAATGACAGATGTTTTACTTTTATGCAGTCAAACTGTCTAATAGGCAAACAGCTGAATATAGAGATTCTAACCATGTCCTGTTCTGGAAAGGAGTCATTCAAGTCTCTGCTTGGTTTTTAATGTGCATTTCCGTACATAAAATATTCGCATTGTTTATATTACCCTTTGCATTCATATTTAAAGTAATACTTTGTTGCCACGTGGAGTGCTTTGGGATGTTTGCAAAATAAAGTCATTTGGATGGCTGTCTATTGCCAAGGAAATGTTTCCTTCTTCCTGCTATTCACGGAACTAAGACATGATGCCAATCCCTCTGAAGATTTTTAGTCTTATGTAATTAAACTTTCTTATTATGAAATAGATAGATAAATACTCCTGAGTGAACTGCAACTTCTAGTAACTCTTAATTTGAACAAGATGAGTAGCTTAAGAGTCTGTATCATTTTTATTTAGATAAAGCAGCTATGTCTGTTCAGTTGCTGAAGATCATTAATGGAAAATCTGAGACTCCAATACCAAGCCATTTGCAGAAGGAGGATTTGAGACATTTGCAAGAAGGCTTTGATCATACCAACAAATACTTTGAGGTAACTTACTAATGAAAGAATTTTGGCTTACTTTGAAATAGACTCTGGTATATTTATAAGGGACCTCCGCATTCCAGCTCAGTTGGTGACTTGCTGCAGCTGTGTGTTTTTGTGTGCATCTGTTGCATATCTTAAGCAACAAAATTATGACCCTGTTGAACTCTGTTGCATGTTGCTATTGTCTTCATTGATTCACAGTTCTGCCCCTTCTCTTACATTGTCACACTTAAATTCTATAAGATGTTTTCTTTTCTTAGTTTCTAAACTCTGGACCCATTTAAAAACACATTAATATGTAGAAAGCTCTGTTGCAAATGGAGGGACTGGGGGAGGGTAAGTGGTATTTTGTTTTTAAAAATATAGTAATAAGCACCACCATGCTGTTAAAGATCAGATTTTGGTGTAATGACTTCTAAAGCAGTTTTCCTTTCTTGTATGAAGCAATGCAATATCCAGTTTTATGAAAAGAAGACTCTGTAACAACTACCTGCATCAAGATACAGTTAGGGTTTTTTATCATTGCCAAGTATGCATTTATATTTTACAGTAGTCCCGAAGTACAATCCTAGTGTACTAGTGAAATGCAGAAATATTTTTTTCATCCTGAACACAAGTATACTCTAAAATGCAGTGTCAATTCTTGAGGATTTTCTTTTTTAACCTGTTCAACTTTTTTTTGTGAATGGTTCTGAAAATCCTTTTAATCATCCTTGATGCTCAAGTGGCAGGAAATCAACATCATCCCAGGCTTGCCTTCAGTCTGTTACCAAGGGGGGGGAGGGGAAAAAAAAAAAAGCAAGCTAATTCTGTAGAAAACCTTAGGTGGCTTGAATTCTTAAAAAAATGGCACAAATATTTTAAAAATATGAGTTGAACTAGCCTAATGATTTTCTGTATCCAAAAACCATTTTTCCCCAGCTCTATATTCCCAGTTCCAGTTCTGGTGCTTATCTGACCCAGTGATTGAGTCCATTCATGAGAAATAAACTAGCAAAAGGCTGTCCATATTGATGAAGAGAGGGTAGTGCTCTGCTGCTCTTACTCTCTGGACTGGTTCATTATGGTGTCAAAGAGATGCCAGGAGTAGAGCAATTAGGTAAAACAAAGGAGCAAAACTGCCCTTTTTGGAAGTGGACAACAATAGAGTGTGATAGGAAGCGATTTGATTGAGAATGATCCAGCCTCCCTTAGGTCTTGTAAAGGAACAAATGGAAACATCAATAACCAATGCTGCTAGTAAACATGGATTTTATTCCTCAGGGTGTAGTTTTCTGTCCCTGTTCACCTGCAGGGCATATAGGCTTTCTTGCTTTTAAGAGCTATGTCTGCAAGCACTCCTGATATGAAAGAACAGGGATTCTTGTTCACAAAGGAAATGTTGAAGCAGACAAAAATGGATTATAAATTGGAAAATGTTTCTGCCAAAATAAATGTTTCCATTAGGAAAGCAGAACAATTATTACCAGGCTATGATTTAAAGCATACATGCAGTGTTATAGCTGATTGTTGAAAGAGAAAGCATATAGAAACTCTTTCTCAGACTTCTGCCTTATGCTAAGAGAACTTCGTGCTGCTGCCAACGTGGATTAGTAGATGACTAAAAAAGCTTGGCATAAAAACAGTGCAACTGGGGAGCTGATAAAGCTGGTGCTAATGCACCACTAAATATGTAGGAAAATCCAGTTCTGCAGGCCGAGCTTGAAGCAAACCTTAGAATGTGCTGATGTTAGGTTATCTTAGCCATGGCACACCTGACAAAATAGCGATCAGGTGCTGTTTTGAGGATGGAGGAAGGGAGAGTGGGATTTTTAAGTGTGTCTGGGAAACAATTTAAAACATCCAGGATGTTTCTGTTTGGCTTCTGTGCCTCAGCCTTCTCATTCTTCTGAAACTATTTTGCTTTCTGTCATCCATATGAACAATACAAATTTAAATTTGTGGGAACACAGCAGAGCCAATGTCCATACGTCCTCAGTCATGATGCCCATTAGCCAAACCTGATGCCTTGTCCCATTAATTCATGATCCTCTGGATTTTGCTGTGGTGAAGCTGGACCAAACCTGAAAATTAGCTGTTGGATGAGACTGAGGAATGAGGCTGCGTCAAGGAAGGAAACAGTTTTACTAGAGGGATTCCACATAGTCAGTTTGTGAGTGAGGCTAGTGGCATATGTAATGGGGAGGGGTTTGGAAAAGTTTGTCTATGGGCTTAATAAACAGTGTAGGATTTGTGGGGAGAGAGTGAATTTGAGCAGGTTTTGCTAAGGTGGGTTTTGTTGAAGTTTGAAGCTGTCATAGATGGAGTCATGCACTTCATTCATAAGAGAGAAGCAACAGTATACTTCATTTATATAAAGTAGTAAGTTAACAAAGTTCAATGGTAAATGCAACAGTGATTTAACAAGATTAGATGGCAAGGTATGCTGGATTATTTATTGCACAGAGGACAGAGTCAGACAAAACTGTCAGGGAGGCCCTGCTGTTGAGTCATGAGTTTCAGAATGGACCTCCTTGCTTTCTAAACTCCTCCTCAGAAAGGAGTTTAGGTGCAGCTGGATCCACTGCTATTCCCAGACTTGGTCAACGATTTATGTCTGAAAGATTATATATGCCCAATCAATCCTTTATATCACTTAGTTAAGATTTCAAAGTTTAACTTGCTATTAATCACTTACTGAGAGTCTGTTGCAGCAAGGAATCTCTCGGCCTTGAGGAGTGACCTTGAGAGGTGTCCCTACTCCACGGGTGATCCTGGCGTGCAGCCTGCTGCTGTGCAGGAGAGCTCAATGGGCCCTGGGCTGTCCACTATTTATAGAGTAAGGTGATTGATTTAGTCGTATTTGCATACCAGCAGGGTGTCTGGGTCACTGTTCCAGACAGGCTTTAGTGACCATGTTGCCTTCCATCCTCCGAAGTCCAGAGTAAGCTGTATGCAGGCATCACAACCCCCACTGGTGGTTATGGCTTAAGCGGGTGGGGGAAGCCCAAGAGTTTCAGGCATGTTGAGAAAGCAGTGGGTAGTAATTCTGCTGAGGAGGCAAACTAGTGTGTAGGTGTTTGGTATACAAAGGAAAGTGGTGGGGCCAGACTATTATAGCAAAGAATTGGGTCCCAGAATTTGAAAACTCATTGGAAGGTACCAGGGATGTAAAAGGAAAAACAAAAAGTAAAAATGGTCAGAAAGTAGTCTCTGTCTCGTTAATATATTCCACTTTTAAATAGCATGCTTATGCAGATTGCAATTTCTTTAGTAAGAAAAAAATATATATGTAAACACAGTGTTCCTGAGATGACTGTTTCATTGCAAAGACTATTACAAGAAAAATTCTGTACTATTTTATTTACCCATGAGTACATGTCAAGATGAACAATTTCAGCAAGAACAATTCTATATAAGATTAGAAAAGTTGTAATTTTGAAAACAAGTGGCAAACCTTTCTGTAAGTATTCATAGACAAATCTCAGAAGAACATTATTTTGCATTATATTACTAAAATAAGTATTTGATACTTAACTCTCCTTACAAAACTCTTTAGTCTTCCATCTAAAAAGTAGAAAACTGTTTAAAAACATTGTCATAATTTTTTGACCTACATTTTGGTCTTAAATTAAGCATTACTACTGTCTCAAAAGCAATAAGCAATATGGTACATGATAAACTTAATTCAATGTGCCTATTTTTTTAGTGTAATAAAACTAAAATTTTGGATGGAAAAAGATGATTTGTGGGGTCTTACTATTTCCTTACAAAACAGATAGTGAAATAAATTGTTGAATTTGATTCGGATTCCTCCACAGTTAATGTTGTAGGACTAATTTTACTCTGAAAAGCCTCTACGGTAACAATTCAGTGCTGTGTATTTTATCCTAACTTGGTTTAAGAAGTGTTTATTGACATTTAAGTCAAGCTTCCCACTGAATATGTGTACTGTAAGATCATTATGATTTACCTATCCTCTTAATGTTGCTTTTGTGCATTTATAGACAGATTGCCCCTGCTATCTCTTTACAAGAAACTTTTTATTTCCTGTGCTGTTTGTGTAGCTCTTAAACACTTTATGTCTGTTTTCAAAACTTTGTATTTTTCTTTATTGAACCAATTTCTGTGGTTTTATCCTTGAGAAGGATACAGTGCTTTGCTTGCTGTGCTGTGGAAGAATACATTTGACTGACATTTTTGCTACTGTTGAAGGACAAGCTTTTTTGATGAGATACCATCTTTCTAATAAAACACCTGTTCCTCATAGATGTTAACATTGCTGAAGTTGCTGATCTGTGATTTTTGTTTCATTGTAACTTCAACTTCACTATAAAGAAAGTCTTTCTACATAATTAACAGAACCTTTGCACCTTTTAGAGCATTTGTGTTATTGACAAATTAATAGGTTTATTGACAAATTAGTAGGTCACTAGTTTCAAAACTTTGTAACACTGTTCTCCCAGCTGTACCTTTTTTTTTATTTTATTTTTCGCAGATTATTTATCATCGTATATGTCTTTTATCTCTTGACTGTGATTTTGGTTTGATATTTATGTTACAATCTTTTGCCAATATTTTCTGAGACACTGCTGTATCTTTTAAGATTTTGATCACCCTACCTTTTTAGCTCCCTTTCAGGTTTTGTGATATTATTGTAACTAGTAAAAGGTACTTACACAGCTATTATTTCATTGTTTAGTCTAAGCTTATCATCTAGACAGTAGCATCTAACTAGTATTGATATATAATATTTTCTTTGTTATATCCCCCAAATATTGCTCTTCAGTGCTGTTGTTCTTTTTTTCAGAATTCAGATGGTAATTTGCACTTAGCACATTAATTCTACCTTTTTTAGTTTACAGATGTTTCAGCTATTATCCGTGCTTTAGCAACTCAGACGTTTATAATCTTAGTTCACAATATGTGTGTGTTTTTGTTTTTTTTTTTTTTTTACTTTTTAGGGAACAGTTATTCTTTCTTACCCATTAACAAAACTTGGAGATGGGACATACTTTTTCAAGATTGTTCTTCAAGGTACTATATTTAAGTATATATTTTAAATTTATTTTGTTGATTTTCTTGACGCTTTTTTTGACATCATGCTATTACATCACTAGTACCTGCTTTTCTAGTGTTCTGTAAAATGTTATATTTAAAAAACTCTCTAAAAGTGTTCATTCTTTACAAAAATAAATTGTTTTAAACTTATGCCAGGTAAGTTAGTGGGAACAGTACAGTCTTTATATTTCGGCTGACTTCTTGTTGCACAATCTTTTAAAATACTGTCCTGGAAATGCATTAGCTATATATACAACTTTTCTAGCATGTTTTTAAACTGCTTATCATAAAGAAGAACTAAGAAAAATGCACGCTTAATAGTTACTGTATTATATACATAGTATATGCTATATAAGTGCACATTTAATATAAGTCGGTACACTGATTAGCAGCAAAATATTTGTATTTCATTCTGGTGTAATCTAAGCAGTTAAAAAATGGAATTTCACCTCATTACTCGGGTATTTGAATATCAGTAGAAACATTAACACATTGAAAGACCTGAGTTGTTCAATGTGTAATTAATTATACTAAAAAATAATATGTCCTTTTTAAGTGCAAAGCTCATCGTCCCTTCCAGCCAGGAAGGAGAAGGATGTCATTAGTCATGAGTCTTATGTTGGATTCAGGGAACTTTCCATTTAATTCTCAGCTCCTTCCATACATTGGTTAGAGAATCATCACTTGCTCACTCTGAGCTTTCCTAATTCTACGAATTGTGACTGTGACTCCACAGCAGGCTGGGAAGTGCAGATCCTACCTGGTGTCACTGCTTGTGACGGGTGTTAGAGGTCAATAAAGTTGATGGCACCTGATTCAGTTTCTCTGATGGCATCAGGGTTCCCACAGAGGGACACAAAGCTTCCTTGAGTCTTGCTAATTTCATGTGTCTGTTCAGGAAGGCCAAGAATTTCTGCACATTCTTCACAGCCTCAAAAAAATAAGTCTCTGCATTTAAATCATTAGTGTTGTTTCTGAAATAATGAAAGGTAGAAAACTCTTTTAAAATAGCAACGTAGTTTCTGCTTCTGTCCTCCTGGAAGGCTATTTATTGATATGTCTGTGTGCTGGAATATCTGTAGAAATCTTTGTCATTTCTGTTTAATGTACACTGATATACAAGGTGTGCACATTTTAAAAGGTCTTCCTATGAAGAGTATTCTCCTTGATATAGTTAACATATAAAAGCAGTTGTATAACTATTTGAAAGGATTTTCTGTTTGTATTTGTAATTGTAATAAAAAGTGTTAGACTCTGTAGATCAGTTTATTTTGAAAATCTCTCCCCATCGCTGTTTTGTTTTGGTGAAGGTATGGTGGTTGGAATCACTTCTTCTTTTTTTCTTCTAGATTTGGATAGCTTCTCTTCACGGATCAACAGCATCAATATTTTAATCTATGGAAAAATGGCAGAGGATTGTGCAAGAGTTACACAACATGGGGTAAAATAGATGTACATTTTAATAGAAACATAGAATCATAGAATGGTTTGTGTTGGAAGGGACCTTAAAGATCATCTAGTTCCAACCCCCCTGCCATGGGCAGGGACACCTTCCACTAGACCAGGTTGCTCAAAGCCCCATCCAACCTGGCCTTGAACCCTTCCAGGGAGGGGACAGCCACAGCTTCTCTGGGCAGCCTGTGCCAGTGTCTCACCAACCTCATATTAAAGAATTTCTTCCTTATATCTAAATTGAATCTACCCTCTTTCAGTTTAAAACTATTATCCCTTGTCCTATCACTACACTTCCAGATAAAGATTCCCCCCTTGCCTTTCTTGTAGGCCCCCTTTAAGTATTGGAAGGATACTGTAAGATTTCTTCGGAACTTCTCTAGGCTGAACAATCGCAACTCTCTCAGCCTGTCTAAAATTTTCTTATTTTAGGAACTGTTTTCCACAGATGTATGTTGACTTCTTATCTTGTCTTTGTATAGTCATCACCAAAATTAGAAATAGTCTATTCAGTCAGTTCAAATCTGCAAATACGAACTACAAAAAAAAACAACCAAAAAAAAAAAAATATTTGTTTATGTAAATTCTGTCTAACAATGAAATTGAAGCAAATTCTTTTGTCTGTGCTTTTTACCTAGCAAGTAAAGGATCATGAATATGGATGACTGAGAAGTCGTTCATTTATGTTCATAATTTGAATGTCTGTTGCCATTTGATAAGACAGATTTTAGAATTAAATTGATTTAAAAGACAGTTACACTAAAAGCCTTCCAAAAAAAAATAATAATCACAACTATGTACAGGGTTTTCTTTGTTGTCTGAGTGCCAGTGTCCTGCTCTGTCAGAAATACAAACTTGGCTTGATTAGCTCCAGGGTAGAGGACATTGGCAAGTTAAGCTATGAGTTTGTGAGACAGTGTTGCAACTGAAGAAGAAAAACAAGCTGAAAACAATTACCTTAACTTAATAATTTTTATTATATTGCCTGTCAGTTTGCTGACATTTCAATATTAGCCATATAACAAATTAAAATTAGTGTACAATACATTATGAGCTCATGTTAGTGCTTTTCTATTTGCAAAATAATTTCACACTAAGTCACAGAATGGTTTGGGCTAGAAGGAACCTTTAAAGACCATCCAGTTCCAACTCCCCTGCCATGGGCAGGGACACTTTTCACTACAACAGATTGCTGAAAGCCCTGTCAAACCTGACTTTGAACACTTCCAGTCATGGGGCATCCACAACTGCTCTGGGCAACTTGTTCCAGTGTCTCACCACCCTCATATTAAAGAATTTCTTCCTCTTAACTAATCTAAACTTACCCTCTTTCAATTTAAAACCATTGCCCTTTGTCCTGTCACTACAGGCTTTGTTAAAAAGTTTTTCTCAATCAAAAAGATGGAAAGTTGTTTAGTGAAGAGAATAGGGATTGTTTTCACATTCCTAGAAATATTTGTTATGCACAAAAGGGCTTTCTCAAAAATAGAAATAGCAATGGCGTCATTAGAATTCTGTCAGGGTTTTTCAGTTCAAATGGACTAGTACACCTGAACTCTGGTGAGCTGTATGTTGAAAAAGGGTAAAAATTATAGCAGACCTTAGGGAGTGATATCAAAATATTACTTGAAGTCCAAGTTGCTCTAAATTGTTGGAACATTTTAATTTCAGTTCAGACACATGCATATTCTCTTTATGTAGTTCTACCTAAGGTTAAATAATGATGTTTTCTTGGTTCCCAGCTCTTTCTTTTTTTTCTTTTTTTTTTTTTTTTTTTTTTTTTTAAGAGGGAAAGATCTATTTATATTTTTTGAGTGTGATCTTGCTGTTTCTGTATAGTTGCTTACACCCTGAATTATATTTGCTTCAAAGATGCATGCATCGGTTCATGAGATATATGGGACCAAAGCTGCTAATTTAAAGAATTATACCTATAATTAGAGCTGAAGTGTTTATATAATGTTAGTGACCTACATTCTATTTTTATATAATTATGTGATTATAAATATTCAGACACTGAAAACTTTTGAATCCCCGTGCTTTCAACACTGTTAATATGAGTAAAGTAATATGGATTTGATAAACGTATAAATTAGAGAGAAGGAACTGATTGTTTAATAAATGCTTTTATCACGTAGACAGCGCTCAAACAGTAGGTAACATACACTGTCTGCCTCTTGAAATGGGTATAAAAAAAGTATTTTGCCCCAAAAAAGTTTAGTGTTTCTCTCTTTTTCAGCAGAGGTGTAGCTGTTGAGATTTGTATCACTTCTCAGATTTTAGTTGAAGTCAGTAAAGAGGTTGGGAAGCTACAGAACATGTAGGACAGACTGACATGACTGTAATTTATCTCCATAAAAAGCAAAGCTAAAGACATACCACTTATAAACGTTTAGTAAATAGTTGAAGAAATTTATTTGAAGTTATAGTTATGACCTAGTGCAGCAGTTAAAAAAAAAAAAAAAAAAAAAAGGCAGGATCATGTATAGGTGAAAACTTCCCATGGACATGGAAGATGCTGGCATATCTTTATAGACCCTTCTCTGTCTCTGTCACTCTTAACCTTGCTTTATTTCCAGTCATATATTTTGTTTTATTAAATATCAATACTACTAATAATATTAACAATAATTGATGTTAAATATTTAAGATCCTTACTGTCTTTTTAATGAATTTGTAAAATACTTCAGAAGTCTTGCTTAGCAATGTGGTTCCTTGTACTTTGCAGATTTTTTTCTGGCATCATTTACCATATGGCTTCTGTCAGCATATAGTCGAGCTTGTGTCATGAACCACATGGGTTAAAACTTTGGTTTTGAAGAAATCACTGAGTCTAAGAAGTATTTCCCAGCAAAAGATGCTTACTCTGACACCATGGCAGTAGAACTTCAGAAGTATACATTATGTATAGTGTGTAGTCTATTAAATAAGAGTCTGGGTGAGAGCAAAAAAAAGTTCTGTAGGATACCTTTCTCTGTTTACATCTGGTGTCTCCTCCAACCAGCATAGGTTTTGTGAAGGAAAAGTTGGTAACACGTCGTGATTGTGAATGAATGATTTCACAGATAGAATTCTGTCAAATTAATTTAGCTGTAAGGAATAAAAATTACCTGGATCCTTTTAGCAGAACACATTTAGAGATTGTGCTTTTAATTTAATCTTGAAATTGGTGCATGGCCCTTTTCAGCGCTTTGATATGTGTCAGCCTGAGGGAACAACATTGAGGGGCTTTGGGCTGGGTGGTAAGGCAGTTGGGTCAGAGAGCATACAGTTTTACATTGGATTCTGCTGTGAGTCAAAGCCTTGTTTTAATGTTTGTCATATGCCATACTAAAGAGAGAAACACGCCTTGAAGATCAGCAAAATCAGTTCAGTCTGTTAAGGGCAGAAAAGTCTTTTACAACTGTCAGATAGGTATAAACTAAGAAGTGACAATCTTTATACAAATTTCTTAATTCCACAGAATTTTGGCAATGAGTCCAGGATGAGAAGTGCCTAATTTGCTTATTTAGCTAATTTGCTAAATATACAAGCTGCAGAATCATTTTAAATTTAAAGAACAAATCAGTTTTATTGTCCTGATAAAAATACAAATCTTGAACTAGGCCCTGAGCAGCAATTAGATGAGTACTAAATTGATGAGCAGGAAACCACAACCCACAGGCAACAGCCAGAGTGCACTAAAACCAGTGTTCAGTCTTCCCCAGTGAACTGAACCTTCATGGTACTTTCCAGGTGTCTCAAATGAGATTTAAATTTTGGAAGAATATGAATCTGAGGGAACAATGATTTCTGAAATCAGCAGAATTGCAATTTGGCAGCTATGAAATAGATTTAATTTTTAAAAAAACAAAGTTTTGTCCATTAAAGAATTAGATCAGGAAAGTCCAGTACTTTTTGTTTGCTGCTTACCTTTTCAAACTTCACTATTTCGTAGATTTCCATATTCCACTTCCCATATTGTAACAGCTTTAGCTAATTAGCCATGGGGGAGAGCAAGCTATTCCCAAAAATGTGAATAACCATGTTGTTCTTGTCTCCTGAGAGTCTTCAGCTTCTGTAACAGAATAACCATCAGGGAAAATACTGTCTTTCCTTTATTTCTCACTTCCTCTGAATGAGGGGATTAGGATTTCTTTTTGCTATTTAAAAATGTTGGTCGAATCATGTAGTTTGAATAAATATGCAATACAATACTCTTCTGTTGACATGAAAATCCACCAATTTATGTAAATGGCTTTGATTCCCAAACCAATTATAAGAGAACTTCTAATAATTACTCTTAGCTAAAGGTGAAATGGAAACTAATCTAGTTTGAAAACTAATATAGCATTAAATTTCAAAGCACTGTGCAAACCTTATGTAAATTTTTTGCATATAAATGTATGTACTTTTTTTTAATGAAAAATGCAAGTCACTACCTGCCAAAGTTGACTGTGAATTTGTAACAAATCTGAGAATATACCTGTTCTTTCTACCTGTAAAACTAGATTTTGATGTTAGTGCTCTCTTTTCTTCATTGAAATTGCACAGTCTTTTCACAGGTATTTTTGAATGTCATGTTACACTTTGCCTATTACATGAGTCATCTCCAGTGATCTAATATTATTCACAAAAAAAGTTCCCGTTTAGTATCAACTTGTGTAAAGGCTGGAGTTTGTGTAATTCTAAAGTTTCCTCTGATTCAGGAGAACAAGTCAAGTCATCTGTACAGAGCTCCAATCCTGACTCAGCAGCCAGGTCCCAGAATCTTGTGCAGCCTGCAATCTCATAAAATGCTGAAATGGGAATAATGTATAGCAGGGCATAGATTTTTATCTGAAGGTTGATTCCACTGTTGAAGGAACACCACGAGTAGCATCAGCAACAGTGAAGGAAAGACACATGCTAACACCTGGTGTCTGCAAAATATCTGAGTTTCCTGAAGCTTGTGTGTGTGTGTGTGTGTTTGTGTATCTGGAAAGAATAAAACAACTTTAATGTATGTTAGCAGGGTGGTGCGGTCCAGGTCCAAGGAATATTCAGTTATCTAATTGTTCTGACCCATTTTAACTTACTTAGATCTGAGTATGGCTTACACTTTAGGTGATTTACATATTATCTTCTAGTATAAATATACATTGTATTACCATTTATGACACTACCTGAAAAGTACCATGCCCTAAGTAGTTTTTTTATGTATTAAATTGTCTGATCAAACGTAGGTTTACTGCAGTAATTATTTTTTTTTTGGAAAATCCTTTAATAACTAAATATATCACTGTCACTTGAACTAGCAACCTTTCTTGCACAAAACATTAAGGTTTTGGATCTTAAATCATTAGAGTATCACTGTCAGATTGCTGAAGCTGTGAAAAAGAGCCATCATAGTGCACTATTTGGCTAAAACTGTCAACTTTAATCAGTAAACTCTTTTATTTGTTGTAATCAAATAAACACATGAGCAGAAGTCATTCAGTAAAAAGCTTACAGATGTCCTTTTGGTAGAAGGTTGAATAGAAATAAGGTTCCAAGTCTAATGTGTTTATTTGAATGGATCACACTGGTACAGCCTTGCTATACATTCCTGGTACCAAAGGAGCTAACTATAAAGGAGTGTTACGTTGTATCAGAGTTCCCAGCATTATCTTTGGTCAGACACTTTTCTTATCATCCCTATCTCCTAAATGTATTTTCTATCTTTTTTTTTTTCTTTTGTTTTTGATAAGGTTGCCACTTAAAAAAGGTGAGCTGCTGCAGGGACTTAAATCATTTATACCTCGAATCATTCTTTTCTTGTTCAATTTGTGGTGTCTGAGGAACTTTATACCGAAGTAAAAATGCAGTTGCAAATGCAATGCCAGAAACTCAGGAGTGACATCAGAGAAATTTGTAATGTCTCTTTTGCTACCAGAAACTTACCTATTAATTGACCTATTTATTTGACCCTTAAGGAAGAAATTGGAGGATGTCGATCCAACCAAAACAGAAAATGTCTATAAAGAGAGTCTCTTCAAAATGCAGCTGTAACTCAATAAGAAATAAGCTCTGAGAAAGGAGTGTTTTGTCACTGCTGATCTGACGTGTGATTTCTTTTCTGACCTAGTTAAGCTTACCCAGAAAGAAGTCAATTTCAGTATATTCAAAGGGGAATGATTCTTTTGCTTTATTCAGTGTGACTATTCCCCTTTAGCCCTTATGAAAATTAGCACTTAGTCACAGCAGCATCAAGAATGCAACAATTTTAGCAGATTTTGAAAAAAAAAAAAAAAAAAATGCTTGTTGGCACCGGTTGGAAATATGAATTCCATGGGTAAAAGCTAAATTGGGAAACTTAAAGGCGGTCTTTAGAATCTGTTCAGGATTTTTGTTTCTTGAGTGTCTTGATATATTAGGGTGAAAATTCACATCACCTACTCTTAAAATATAGTATGTGGTACTGCCTATGTACTCACCTGTTTATCACCCTGTCCCCATAGGACACCTTAGCAGTTACAGGATTTAAGTTGACAAAATCACCTACAGCAAGTGAGGATGGTAGACATGGTTGCCACCTGGAGGTGTCTGAAGAAGCTGGATCAGCCATTTATGTACGTGGGTACCCAACTTTTTTTACCTTTTTTTTTTTTTTCTCCAAATACCAACATTACAATTTTGTTTTACAGTAAAAAAAAAAAAAAAAAAAAAAAAAACAAAACAAAAAAAAAACCAAAAAACAACAACAACAAAAAAACCCACACAATAAAATCTATTAGAATCCAAAGTGCTACGGATTATTTTAGCATGTTCATCAAGAAACAATCAGGACAAATTTATGTGTGTGTGCATACAGTTTTATAATAACCCTAACCATTCAAGGCACAAATTATCTCAGGCCTCCCAGGTAAATTTCTACTTGTTGAGTACAGAAATTTGACCTTAGTTGGCTTTAGATAAATCTGTAGAGCTGTTTAAACCATTCTTGTGCATAACACAATGCAACAATGCAGACAATTTAGAGGATACAAGACTGGTATGGTACAAGATGCAGTTCTATAATTTTTACTTTTTTCTGGTTTATGAGTTTGTACTGCTTTAACTCGTGTCATTATACTTTGCCTTTGCAATACATGGATTCCTAGATTATTAATTTTTAAAACAGAATTGCATCCTTTTTTTTCTGAGGAAAATACTTGTTCTTTTGTACTATTCTCACATCAATACTGTTCATCTTAAGTGCTTCCATCTTTTGAGATACGGGAGTAGAGATACCCTGTTCTGCTGCTGTTTCTGTTTGTCTGTGGTAATACATCAGTGCTTGTTGTGGCCGCTATGTCTTTTCTTCAAGAAACATTTGCTACCCTTTTTAAGCATAAGCATTAGTATTTTAGAAGTTACAGAAATTTCAGAAGTTTAAATACCAGAGGATTTAGGATATTATTCTACATTTGGAAACCTGTAGTTGGGAGCAAAGAAGGGCTGGGTATGGAATGAAAGTAAAGTTTCAAAAACTTTGTTGGACTCTTCAGTGGGATATTTGTAATATTTCTTATGAAAGTTATCCCAACAGTGATGGGTATCTGGTGAGAAAGCGTTGCACATTTTTCATCACTATAATTGTATACTACAGTGAAAAAGAAGGATGATAGTGTTGAACTGAACTCTCGGTGACAGTGCTGCAAACTCCATTCTGTAGTTAGTGAAAAAGAAAAGGCACCTTCACTGGAGAACTATATAGCATTATACTATACGGTGATTCCTTTGAGCCTATCTGTCAGATTATGAAACAGACTTGGAAATAATTATGAAAACTTAAACAAAAAATCACAGAATCATAGAATGATTTGGGCTGGAAGGGGCCTTAAAGATCATCTAGTTCCAACCCCCCTGCCATGGGCAGGGACACCTTCCACTAGACCAGGTTGCTCCAAGCCCCGTCCAACCTGGCCTTGAACCCTTACAGGGAGGGGGCAGCCACATATTTCACATATAAAAGAGATTTATTAAATAAATTCTGTGCCAGTGTCAAGATTTTAACTGTTGTCTGTGTAATTGTTGTCAATATTAACTTTAAATTTAAAATACTTTTTTTTATTTCAGAAAGACACTTTTTTTCCAGAATTCATTTCTGTAGATAATTAAAGCTTGGCATGCAGCTCAGTGAGAAACAAAATTAATTAAAACTATATTTCACACTGTTTCATTACATTATCTGTTGATAATGATGGTATATAGGTAGAAAAAGTATGTTTTACTGAAGATAATAGAGAACAAAACTGTGCCCTGGGTCTGAGCGAATGTGTCTAAACTAAACACACCGAAATTTTAGTCACTACATAAGACATGCAGGTGAGTTTTGAAGGACCTCATGACATACAATCTAATCCCAAGGAAGATGTGCAGCTCACTGAACGTCTAGGTTGTGCTGAGGAGGTGTCTGTCTCATCACTGACCACAGAATGGAGCTTGTGGCACTTAATTTACTGACATGTTGATTGAATGCTTAAAATTAATACAAATGATCTGAATTTTCTGTGCACTTCACTTTCTCAATATTTTCTCAATTCACTCAACTATTTAAAATAAATAAATAAATGGAAATAAAACTAGCTTCAGGAGTGCAGTTGGGGGTGGAGAGCGCAAGCAGATCCCTAGTGGGGGTCTGCCCTTCTGAGGCAACACGCAGCTGTGAGGTGGGACCCTGCGTCCAGCAGACAGAAGGTGGTGTTGCATCAGGATGGCAGCTGAGCCCTGCGTGTCTTGCTGTAGGGTGGGTGTGTGTTGACATTTCAGCAAAACACCACAATTAGTTCTTTAAAAGACCTTACACTGAAGGTAAGTCTGACTTAATTAACTTAAGTATGGCTCTAAAAGCTTAGGAACTACCTTTATATAGAATTTATTCCATATTGGTGAATTTGCCTTGACTTTGAGAGTAACAGAAGTCACTGAAGGTAGATCTGCTCTAAGCACTGACATGTACAAACCCTAAACCCATTTAAGTTCTCTGTTAAGCAAGTACAGTTTTAAATTTGTGGCCTCCAACTCTCAAATGGTCACTCTGCTAATGTGACCTTCATGTGCATTTCTGCTTTAGAAAATGTATGTGTTTAAAGCAGCTGTTGTCAGAGCGTAACTGAAGTAAATATTTTTTCTGTAGGATAAAATTTTGCTAGTTTCAGAGGTGATTCACATATCAAAATTGCCTGTAGTGCTGTTCTGTATTTGCTTATAACATTATATTTTCTTTAGAGTTAGCAAATGTTATATTTGCAATGCCTTCAATTTTGTAGTCAGAGAATGCTATTTTTTCTCCTCAGATTTATACTAAACCAAGAACAACTGCTGCTTCAGAAAAATCTGTGGTGAGTTTATATTTGGGATGTTTTTAAACCACGTGAGACTAACTGCATATAAATAAGAATGTGTGGAATTTTTTTTCTCTCCTGTTTATTTTACTTCCACAGTCTTATCACAGCGGTCATTTAGCTTTTAGTTTTGCAAATAGTATGCCTGGAAAACAGAATAAAATATGAAAAAGTCATACTTTTTTCTATACTTGCAGTATCGTACCCATCTCAGTTTCAAAATAGGCTACATGTTGGTTTAGGAAGTACAAAGTAGAAAGGTAACTATCATTCTAAAGAAGATTGTATACTTGTGCTTAAATAAATGGAAGTGTGACTCTTCCTTAGATTTAAAATCAGACTTCATGTACTGGTCTTAACATTTCTTTTGTTTACTGTTTGGAACAAGCTTTTATGTGTCTAAATTAAAATTCTACAGGAAATAGTATGTTAAAGGCATAAAAATTGGTGTATGAAATTTTATTGTTCTTTATCATGAGGTTAAAGATTTAGTACTGAAGATGGTGTAGCTTCATGTTAATTTTATGAAGAGTTTCTTTTTTTTTTCCCAATATAGTAATTGAAGACCATGGTTTTCAATCAGTTTGGCAGAACTTGTATTCTTTAAAAGAGACTAATCAACATATAATATAACCATAAGATGTGAAGAGAGTAGTCCTTAAATAGTAGAAGGTGGTTAAATGTTAAACACATTAAAATCAATCAGTAAAAAAAAATACTTTCCATCGTTCTTTGTTATGATGACTTTCATTCACCTGTTTTCATGTATTGAAACTTATTTGAACTGACTGGTTAGCTTATTAGAAGGAAGATGCAATCACAAAAAGAAATGGAAATAACTCGTGTGCTTTATTGCCTGTGAATATATATATATATATTTATTTTTAGAGAGTCTAAAGTGAATAAGATAGAAAGAAGTAGACAACTAAAGCATATTTGAGGGTGGATGGTGTTAAAAGACAAAATTCTGGGTGAATGTTTGAATAATTTTTTCTTCTGTTCACTAATTTTATCATGTCTTTCCAGTCTGTTGCACCAAAATATGTGTATACTCCTCTGAATTGTCTCAAAGATGGAACTATAGTGAATTTGTATGGTGTTGTGAAATTCTTCAAGCCTCCTTATGTAAGCAAAGGAACTGGTATGTACTGTATTCAAGAGACAGAAAATCTCTGAACAGAACTGTTCTATATTTGTTAAAAATCAATCAGAACAACAAATTCGTGTGATCCTTTGATCATGATTCTTCAGTAACATGAAGGAAACAGAACAAATAGGTGAGAGATATCAGAATCTGTTTAGGGAGGCTGGTGGAGATAGCAAATGAAGAAAGTATTTATCAAGCTAGTACTATCAGTACAAAACAGGGAAAAGGACCTGTACAAAAAAAAAAAAAAGTACAAAAGCCCTGCACCTGTCCTTGTGGGATTGTTGTGTAACTATGTGCAATTATTCCTTGAGATTTTGACAGTAAGTGTTATAATATGCTATAAATGCAGTGCCAGCATATTTGTTACTTCTAGAAGCTGTGCACCAACTGAATCATTTCTTCTCTCTGTGAGATGAACACTTACTTACTGTGCTAGTTTTGCTAGAAGATTGTACCATTTCACCAGGTGCTCGTTAAGCATGCAGCTGGGTGATATCCCTGCTGAATTCAATTAGGCAGTAGAATTTCTCATTGGATTCAGAAATAATCGAAGCATTTTCTGCTCAATATAAATTTACTGTGCATCTTAAAGATGTTTGTTCCTTTTTTTTCCCTTCTCAATGTATTTCTAATCAAACAAAAAAGAATAGATTATGGTGGTGACTGTTGATTTTTATGGTCTTAATTATGCATGTGAGTTTCCTGAATAATGTCAATAGCCATGAATTTGGCTTCTAAATACAGAAATTTAAGAAATGAGCATTAAGAAATCAGAATCAAGAGTTAGTGGTTTGTCTGCAAGACCTTTTGCAAGCAGATCTCTGATCTTACTTTCTCAGAAACTACCAGCACCGGTTTGAGGGTGATACACTCAAGATGTGCCTTTGTGACAGCATAGTGCTATTACCTGCAGTACCATCGCTTCCAGAATGAGGTCTGCTTACAGTGAGGCAGCTTGAAACATAAGTGAAATAGCTGAAGGCTGTACAAACATGGTGGCACACCCAAAAAAAGTTCCAAGTCCAACTAAAGTTTAACTAATGGCTTCACTTTTTGAAGACCAAGCAATTTTCAGCCTTTGTTTGAATCACTTTGAGAGTGTATGAGAGGGAGGAACATCTGGCAGGTCTGCGCAAATGTGTGGATGCTAGCTTCGGTATATAGTTCAGCAGAACTATACTGATGCAATCTGTATTGTGGGCATGCTTAATTACTTCTGCTTGGTGCATGTAGTATTCTTCTAGGTAAACACAATGCATGGGTACGAAAGACCCTACTGACAGGAAATGTTTGCTCTCACTTGTAGCTAAAGTGTGGTCTTATGCTTGCCCACAGAAGAGTCTGGGCTATTGTACAACCAAGTGTCACCTGTACTAAAGGCAGCCACCGGCTGAGTCAGCAGTCATAGTTAAGTTATACAGAGCAACACAGAATTTTTCAAGAGTTTATTAGATTAACTGGGTCCACAAGCTAATGAATAGTTTTTGGGAATTCAGCAGCGTTTTTACGTACTGTTGACCATGTCAGCAGAAGAAACATCATATCTGTAGGACTAGGGCTCAGTGCTCTGGTGTCTGCAAGAGCACAGTTCTGTGCTTCCCATACAGTTGGTTGTTGAAATGTATTCTCATTGGTGTTTATTATAGCAGATGACAAGGCTTGCTCCTAGGAAACCGTTCCTCTCTATATTCTTACTCAGTGTTGACAAGGCAGTAGTGTTCCCCAAAATAGCTCAGAAACATAAACAATAAACCAAGTCTGGAGAATATGGGATAATTAATTTAAATATTAACATTTAAAAATAGATGTGGTCATTAAGTTGGGAACTGAGCCAGTACCGGTCCATCTGTTTTTATAGCAAGCACAGTGCATGTTAGTTTTTTTTTTTCCATTTCAGGCAAAATTAATATTATTATATTCTACATGGTCATTGATACACTAAAGTTATTTTGCTAAAGAATAAATTGCAGATCTTTAAGATGAAATATTGTTTTGATTGTTTTGTATAGGAAAAAGCAAATGTTGTTATAGTTGTTAGAGAAAGTAGTGGAAAAGTTGGTTGTCACTATTTTTTCAGAAATTATTTGTTTTTTTATAATACCATAGCCCAGTAAAAGTGGAGAAGTACGAATTCCAATTGTTTTACATTATGAATGTTACAACACAATATTCCTACATGGAATTGAGGAATAATGATAAGTGAAAGTATGTACAGGAACTCAATGCATTTAGACTGGAAACAGAAAAGTGTTCTGGCATCTAATTAGAAATGCAAACATTCAAAAAATACTGAATTAAGTGTGTGAATAGCAAATCAAGTTATACTGCTAGCTTAGAAGTAATAGTAATAAAAATTATTCTTCCCCTAGAGCTGACTACTTATGGAACTGTCATGTGATTTAGCTACAGTTAATACTTAAGTAATATTTAGTATTTTAAAAGTGTTAATTCAAAGAAAGACTACAGAGGGAGGTCTTCAAAGGTTGAAGATGGAGTCGCAGGTAGTATCGAATAGGTGATGTTAGGTTGCTGGAGGCTGAAAGAGAAGGCACTGGGGCTGCCAGACATAAAAAAGGATCAAAAATGGAAAAGCAAGCTGTGTTGGTACCAGGGGGGCTGCGGGGGCCTCTGTGCGGGGAGGCCGGGGCTGCCCCGCGCCGGACACGGCCGGTTCCAGCCGGCTCCAACCCCCCCACCGCAGGGCACGGCTGGGCCCCGCGGCCGAGATGGCGCTGCCTCTCTGGGAAAACAGGCTTAAAAAAGGGCAAAACACTGTGTGGCAGTGAGGAGTGAGGGAAAATGAGAGAGGAACAGCCCTGTGACATCAAGGATGGAGTAGCCGGAGGGGAGAATGTGCTCCAGATGCTGGAACAGAGATTTCCCTGCAGCCTGGGGAAAAGACCTCAGATGAGCAGAGTGATCTACACTGCAACCCTGTAGGACTCACACGTGAGCAGGGTTATCCCAAAGGACTGCAACCCATGGAAGGACATATGCTGGAGCAGGAAAAAAGCTTGAGAAGGAAGGAGAAGGAGAGAAGAGGAGCTGTTACGGACTGACCGCAATCCCCCATCCCCACTGCGCTTGTCCGGGGAAGAGGGGAGGTAGAGATGTTGCGAATGAACAAAGTTGACCCTAGGAAAGAGGAGTGGGGGAAAATGTTTTAGCCTTTGTTTCTCACCATTCTACCCTATTTTTATTGGTAATAAATTAAATTAATCTTCCCCAAGTTGACTGTTTTGCCCATGATGGTAACTGGTAATTGATCTCCAGCTTTATCTCAACCCACAAGCTTTTCCACCTTATTTTCTCCCCTGTCCTGTTGAAGGGGAGTGAGAGATCAGCTGGGTGGGTGCCTGGCAGCCAGCCAAGGTCTACCCAGCACACATATATTGGAACTTTCCAGGTTTTTCATTTTCCCGTTCTTTGGGTTATAATAAAATGAGTATAAACCTGGAGAAGCGATCTTGAGAAACAAGTTTCCTTAGAAGAAAAAAGAATCTCAGGGGAATGAAAAATCTCTTTAGCTTAAAAAGAAGATCTTGAGAAACAAGTTTCCTTAGAAGAGATAAGAATCTCAGGGGAGTGAAAAAATCTCTTTATTTTAAAAAGAAGAGCAGTAATAATACATAGTTTTTATGCTTTCTCAAATGGAAGGCCCAAATTAAAAAGTTTACAGTACACTTCCTTTGCGTGGGAGATCTCATCACTGATAGTATTTCCTGCTTTCCCTACCACTAAAATCTGTAAAATACTTCATTGTAAAGGTGCAAGTATAGTCTAGACCTGTAGACAGCACAGTATTTTATTTTTAATGTAAAAGATTGATAAATCATTTTAATACTGATTTACTCTATTTGGTCTTTTCTGCACAGGCTGCCAAACAACATCTGTCTGTCACTGTAGTGAGCTTCTCAAAATCTTCATTTTGTGGTGGTGTCAGGTGATTGCTTACTTATGCTAGACCTGTTCAAATGCTATCAGTCTTTATGATATCTATATTGTGTATAGATATATAGAATACATATATAAATATATATATATTTATTTGAAAAGTTGGCTGCTATTCTCAACCTGCAGTTGTAATAGGTTTCTTAGCTGTGTTTTTAAGGAACTGAAAAGATGAGCTTTATCTGTAATAAATTCAGCATTTTGCCAGTGGTGAATGGAGTACATTCCTCTTGAAAAATATTCTAGGTTTAAAACTCAATCTTAAAAGCAAACAAACAAAACAAAGCCTACAAATATTTTAAAGGTTTTTTTTCTTTAGTTCACATAGCTGACAACAAAAAGGGCAAGAAGGAAATGAATCAAATGTAGAAAGTACTGCTATTACTCTTTGAGTAAATCATGGAAGGGCAGTTCTTGAAGGATCATGTGGTCTAGATGTCATTTGTCCAGCTGCTTTAACAAGACTTCAGGGACCTGAGGACTTTGAACATCTTACTTAGATAAGCACTGATTATTAAGACAGCCATTCTTTCCAGTTACGTAAAAATAGTAAAGTTAAATACACTGATTTTCAAGGTAATATGTGTCTAAAGGAAATAGGACATATTTTTGCAGCTGAGTTATTTGACAAGCTAATCACATCAGTTTCATAATTAATAGAAATTTAGTAGGGAAAATGACGATTTACTTAACAACTAGTCCTTGCCTAGATGTCATTAATAACTTCCTAAATATTTTCCCTGTATATTTTCAGTTGGTAATACTAAAAGAAACCAACACGACAATATCAGTGGAGATCAGGGACACAGTTTGAAAAATTTCTTATTTATGAAGACAGTTGCGGTTCACTTGCCACTTTATCATGAAAATCTCTAAAACAGTTTTAATTGATTAGGGTTTTAATGTAAAAATATTCACTACTCAGTTAAATATTTCAGTGTTGGTTATTGTTTTCTTTACACAATCCAGAGTTATGTCTGCTTGAGAGGGTGCAAAATGCCTGATGATTGCTTTGGATTGGCAGGGCATGAAATGGGTCCTGTCTGAAAATCCTGTAGTCACATTACATCTGGCACAACCCTGCACTAACACATTCTGTTTCTGACACTGCGTTAATTGAATCATACAGTTTTAAGCTGGTACCTGCTGGAAGCATGGGCAGTGGAACCCCTGTACTTAATCCATCTGGGTCGCTCTTCACTATAGAGATATGCCCCTAGATATGAGATATTGCCCCTTTTTACATATATGAAAGCTTAAAGCTGAAGCTTTGCACTGTATTCTGACTGAAAGCAAGCAGTACCTAATTTAGCCTTGTCAGTTCATATAAACTAATAATTAAATGATCATCATTTCGATTACTGTTATTGCATTAGAAGAATGTTAAAACACTGATGAATAAAATGAGTTTTCAGTATGTTCATAAATTATTTTCTATTCCAGACAAAGTTGTTTTAACTGAGCATGCTTCAGCTCAGGGCATATGGTTTGGAATGTCTATACATGAGAATTTTATGTGTTCTGAAAACTGTCCAAGGAAGTACTTCAGTTCCTGATTGGTACAACAGGCAGATGGGTTTCTGTCTGCTGGAAGGTCTGTTGGAAGTGTTCAAAATTATATTCTAGCTTCCCTTCCTGAATAGTTTAAGAGTCTTAGATATTTTAAATTTTTTAACAAAGGTGAATCTTTCCTCTCTCCCCTCCCTTAAGCTCAAGGACATCTCAAGTATTTAACCTGAGTAAAAACCATAGTGTCCAATTACAGAGATTATGTGCTTGACCTTGAAACCTTTGTGACATTACAGTGTGATGCTACTCCTTCCACAACTCCTTTTTTCCTGCAGGTATTAGTCAGTGTTTTCCATAATGCAGGGAAGAATTGTGGCAAGAAGAATCCTTGCTGCTGGTTAACAATAAATCATAGGAGTAATGTCATATTTTCCTCCACCTAGCTTGTTCTCTTAGATATATGCAGTATATTCATATGTCATGTGTTGAATTAAAATATCATTTTAGCCTACCTAAACATGCATGTGGATGGTAACTATTTTATTTTTACAAAATATTTCTTAGCATCAAAATTAATAAAGGGTAGCATTCTCAGAAAGTACAGTTCTAAAAACCTTGAGCAGTTCTAGGCCAGCAGTTCTACATGTCCAAAATACAGCTTAACCATAAATCATATTCTTAAAGGTATTTTGACACCTAAGGTTTTTTTTTCCACTTTAAATTTTTATTTGATCTTGGGCCAAGTTCATTAACATTCTTAGCCTAGAATTGGTTGAAAACTATGTAGCTGAAAAAGCATTAAACTGTAGCATGTGCGCCACTTCAATTAAAGAAGTCAATTTTTAGTAAGAAATAGCAAACCAACTTTAGAGTGCAAAACAAACCAATCACAGACTATTGTAGTATCTGATGGCATGTTTGTGAGCAAGCAGACTGAGAGTTAACTCTGCAGTAGTTTTGTTCTTTAAAGTACTGTATTCTGTTTTGTTTTTTCCAAATCAAAATTTTGAGGTTGTATTTAAATTTTGCAGAGCAGAATAAAAACTATTGCAGAGGTAAAGACAGGCATTTCATTTCTGGAGCCTAAAGATGAGAGTAATGTTCTTTTCTTACCTGTTCACAGTGGTTTGTATGTGTTGTTCCTGTTTTTAAACAATTGCTGTTTCCTATCCTCTAATATTGAAGATAAATAAAAGTTAAAAAAAAACTTTAAAAAGGAAATGAAAAATTAAACAGTTAAATAAATAGTTAATAGAAAGAAATCTCAAGACAGTTACTTTGATCTGCCTTTACAAATGATGGCATTAAAGCATCTGTTTAGCCAGATGCTTCTGGTAGTTACTGAATGTATCTCTTAAGTGTATTGCCATGTTAGAAATAGCAAGCTGCAGTAAAACATCCTCAGTTTGATTCTTTAGAGGTTTTGTTTTGGACTTCTGCAATATCTGTGTTTGTATGTGCATATGTGTACACACACGTAGGAGCGTGTGTACATTCATGTTTTTCTTCTTGTTTTTTTGTTGAACATATTTGATAGGCTAGCTGATTCAACTCTTGGTTTTAGTACAAAGACACTTGTGTATTGAATGGCCTGAGTACTTCTTGAAAACAGTGTTAATGTTTGTAGTTTTGAGGAGAGAATAATTTGCTACAACAATCTCTCTTTTTTTGTGTGTATTGAAATAGAAGAAACAGAAGGCAGTCTCTATTTAAAGTCCCTCATTGCCAACAGCATTGCCAAAAACCTTTTTATCTCTTTGCAGGGGGAAGTTATTGATTCAGGATAGTGGGTTTTCCACTTAAAATGTTACTCAGGAATACATATGTGATTGCCCAAAAGGGGATATGTAATTAGATCGATGCTTTCTACCTTAAAAACTTACACAAGCACATTTGTTAGGAACTATTGGAGTCCTCAGTAAAACTAAAACAAATGTTTAATTAGTAAGTACTAAATGCATTCCTACAACATCAGTAACTACTAGTCTAGAAAGGAGGTAGCAATTCTGGTTTTCTTAAAATGACTGAAAAATAAATTTAGAAATGAAGCTGTGGTTTTGGGGGTTTTTGTTGGGGATTTTTTATGTAACTGTACACTGTGGAAAGACGCTGACTTTCTGAGTATGCTAATGACTGACATAACAGTCCATAAAAGAGTGGAAATGCTATGGCATTTATAAAAAGAAAGCTATAACCTGAAGAATGAACCAAAACTGTCATCACAATGAAGAAAACTTTAGCTTTTCAGTGTCTGTTACAAGGCTACAAAACATTCATATTTCAAACTGTTTAAAATCAGGACCTAGAAGCTTGGAGATCAGCCTTCTTCATGTAGTTAATGTAACCTTCTGCTGATCTTGACTTGGAATTTTATTGATTTTAAGATAGTCCTTGCAGTAATAATGAATTCCTTCTGTTGCTGTTTTATCACACTGCTGTGAGTTTTTTATGAGATGAAATAGAAAACTAAGTAACAAGTTAAAGTAATTGTATTTTAAAAAACCAGTAAGGACTAATCTGAAAGGATGTAAGAAGCATGCAAGACAGATGAATCACTCTGTACTTCCATTTAAACAAAATGTCACTTTTCTCTCCATGTTGTTTTCATAAACATCAATTCTGAGGTGTTACAAGCATCCTTACAGATAGTTGTCCATTGCTGGTGATCCCTTGCGTGATGTTAAACCTGAGTGAGAATACCTCTTAATATTAATTAAGTATATTTAAAGAAAACATAAATGCAGTTTGGAGCTCTGTGTACTATCAGCCTAAAACCAGTGCTTTTACTGAGCCAATCTAGTATGAAAGTTAAAATTGTCTTTTGTAGTATATAAATTTGCTGAAATGTGCATCCACGTAAAACATGTGTCATGTGTCATGTTTTTAAACCAGATTATTGTAAGTAAAAATTATTAGTGGCAAAATTTCCTTTCTTAAAGAAAAGTTAATCAGTGGAGTAAATTTATCTAGTAAAGGAAGACTGACTCCAAAATGTAAACTTTCTTTTTTTTTGTTATTATTGTTTAGCTTGGTAACTGAGAGATTTTGCTTCATTGGAAAGTATATTGTGAAGAATCAAAAGTTTGAGCAATGACATTTATTGTATCATTTCCTATAAGACTGGGACATTATTTAAATTCAGCAGTACTCTTTAGAGTTTGACTCTTTATTTGTGCAGAAAAGTGAATACAATCACTGAACTATAATGCTGCCATGGAAAGCAGAAAGCAATTTTCACATTCCAGCTGGTGAAGGAAAGACAGGTGGCTTTTTATTTTTAACCTTCAGAAAGGACTTGCTGGATGTCCTGGTTTCAGCTGGGACAGAGCTAATGTTTATTTTTTTTTCTTCCCTTCCTTCTTAGTGGCTAGAACATTGCTGTGTTTTGGATTCAGTATGGGATTTTTGTATGAGAAGAATGTTAGTACACTCATGTTTTCAGTTGTTGATAAGAACTCAAGGACTTTTCAACTTCCCATATCCTACTAGTGCACCGGTACACAAGAAGCTGGGGGAAGTAGAGCCAAAACAATGGTCCCAAACTGGCAAATGGAATATTCCATATCATCTAACATCATGCCCAATATATAAATAAGGGTAGATTGGGAAGCTCACTCTGGCTTCCGGGAGTGTGGTTTCAGGATTCTCTCTTCTCTGGCATCACTATCTGGGAATGGGCTGGGTGTCAGTCAGCAGGTGGTGAGCAATCACATTGTGCATTAATAGTTTGTATTTTCTATTATTACTATTAATTTAATTTTATTTCATGTATTTAATTGTTTTTATCTCAACCTACAAATCTTACCCTTACCTCTCCAACTCTTCCCCATTCCCCAGGGATGGGGGAGGGTGAGCGAGCAGCTGTGTGGTGTTTGGCTGCCAGCTGGTTTTAAACTATGACCCTGGATGAGGATTTCTTGAAAAGAAGATCAGTCTTTAGGCTTTGTTCTTGAAGAGCTCTATTTTAATTAGGTTTATTGTAGAAGTGATGTTTTGAGGTGATAGGTAAGAATGGAAATCTAAAATCACAGAGAACCTATATTATGTAGAAGATATTCCCTGATATATGAAGCAAGTATAGTATTTCATACTACTTTGAGTAGGATGATTGTTACTCTTTTGACTATGCTCATTGCACAGAAGAGAGGGAGTGTGTTAACTTTTTCCACCTTGAATAGGCAGCTGCACTTGTATGAAGCTGACTAGTTTACAATATCACAGCATCAAAGAGTAACCACAGTTTTAATGGGGAATGTTTTTGTTATTTCACTCTTGATTCCTATGTTGGTTTATATCAGTACACTGTAAT
This sequence comes from Tyto alba, assembly GCF_018691265.1. Taxonomy (NCBI): domain Eukaryota; kingdom Metazoa; phylum Chordata; class Aves; order Strigiformes; family Tytonidae; genus Tyto; species Tyto alba. The sequence continues at coordinate 66,642,095 of NW_024881282.1, read as the reverse complement.
GTTATCCTGCATCCTCAAAGGATTGTAAGTCTACGAAAGATACAGGGTTTTTCCTCCTTAATTGCTCATTCTGCTCATACTGCTTTGCAGCTGAGCTGTTAAATTAATCTCTAGAATTCATGCCCAAAGAAATACAACAATCCACCTTTGGGTTATGGTAGAAAATACTTGCAGTTTCGTCAGCCACTGACTAGACTTTATGCATGTCTGCTTATCCTAGCACAGAATGTCAGAATAGGTGCTGTATGACGCCTGACCTCGTGTCTTTGGTGGGAGTGTGCAAAAGAATGATGTTTATATTTTTAGGAGAAGTAGTCTTAATTTTCTTGGTAAGCCTTCAAGAGATTTATTTTTTCAAGACTTCTGTCACTCAGATCATTAGAGAATGTAAAAGTTTAAGTTTAAATGATAATAAAATGTAAGGGTGTATTTGCTGGAAACAGCAGAGTGTTTCTTTTGAAGCCATAGACAGTGCACATACAAGCATGTATTTTAATCCAGTCTCACGTATCTGTCTTCATGTTTGGGGAATCTGTTCACAGAGTTTACATATGACAATTGTCATCTTCTGGCTGCCTTTTTATAGCTTTTATACAAGACAAATCTGTCAGTTTTAGTAGACTGGTAGTATTCTCTTTCAAAGTTCTGTAGCAGCAGTTCATGTGTCTGTTTCTTTATAAAAAGCATGATGGAGATTTGATGGATGTTGTTTTAGTGCTCTGAGATCTTTGTTCAGTTCCCAGATACCTAAACTCCGGTTTAGTGTCATTATCACGAACTGCCTCATAAAATTATTGCTAAGAGAAGTTGTGGGTTTTGATGTGTTTGGATTTTTTGCCTTTTTGTTCGGGGTTTTGGGAGTTGAGAGTTTGTCACAGGCAAAACAGATTTGATTTGGGGAATTTAATTTATTGCCAGTTAACATCAACATTTAATAACTCATTCAGGTATTGAGAAACAAAGAGAAACTTTTAAGTGCTTAGAGAAAACACAGTTCCAGTTCCTCCACCCTTCCCTGGCTCAGCTTCACTCCAGATACCTCTCCTTCCACCTTCCTAATCTCCACTCCCCTCCTTGTTGCAGGTTACACTGTGTCTTTTAGGAGGGCAAAGGCTGGAGATTGGAGTTAGTATTTATCAGTTTCTTTCTGCTGCTACTTGTTTTCTACTCCTTTTTTTTTTTTCTTTTTTTTTTTTTTCTTTTTCTCCGCTGTATCTTCCTTCTTCATGGTGTCCTCTGCTCCAGTGTCAGAGTTCCCCCATGGCTTCAGTCTTTTGTGAGCATATCTGCTGTGGCACAGGCTTACCCACAAGCCACAGTCGCTTTGAACTTGAACTGCGTTTATAGTCTTCCAGTATTTAATTTCACCATTATAGAAATTGAGAAAGCTTACACCATCAAATAAGAAACTTCTAGTCAGTTGTTTGAAATGTCAGGTTTATGTATTCAGTTTCTGTAGTTTGTTCAGAATTCATAAGCAGGTTTATTCATTGCTTGTTAATTTTGCTTCTTTACTGTTGACCTGGTGCCTGCTGAATTATGATCATGTCTTTGTGTGTTGCACTGTTTTGACAGTTTTATATCTTGAACAGTGTTCCCATTTTTGGTACCTTAAGAGAGTGGATGTAAGTCTTCATGTAAGCTTGTTTCTAAGAGTTACTACTGTCTCTTTACAATGTTGAGATTCTGCTGTTGGTTGTTACCAAAATGCAACATTAAAATTGTCAATGAACTTTTAGTTTAAATGGGGTCCACAATAGTAAGATTACAGGAGGAGTAAATGGGTTCTGTGCAAAGAGGAACTATTCTTGCTTCTGGATGGTACATCTGCATTTTATATGCAGGTCAGCAGTGTGAATAAGCTAACTTTTACAATGAAAACTTACATTCTTAAAATAGGATTGTGAAAGCAAAAATGTGAGTTAAAGTAGATGGCACTGGAAAATTAAGAGAGATGACCAAGCATTTTGGGTAATTCAGATCCAGTGGTTTATACTTTCTTAGTCAGAACGAATAATAGCAGTATCATTTAATTCATTATTCTGGTCTGAAAGCACTGTGCGTGCTGCAAACAGTTTAGATATATCCACTCTTTTCAGAGTACAGAAAAATGCTAAGAGAAATAGTAAGTCAGTGTTATATTAGTGTGAAAAAGTACGAAATTATCTGATTTAAAATTTTCACCACTCCTATTAGTATTGGTTTTGAGCTTTCTCATTCTGACATTTAAGAATGATGCTCAAATGGAAAATCACTGGAGAGTTCACCATTGCTAGAGTTCAAACTTTAGAAATTTTAAATTGTAAACCATTGAGTACTGCTAATAAAATGCCTAAAAGTTGTGCTTTTTGCTCGAGGATCTTGCTAACTCTTTCTAAAAAACAAAGTATCGTGCACGTAAATGTATCAAGTTAAAAATAATAGGTTATGATGTCATTGCTCTACTGATCTGCTGAAAAAGTTGTAATTCGGCCTTGAACTGTAAGTTTCAGTAATAAGTATCTAAAACAAAAGCACTCTGTCTTGTTGATTAAAAGCAACTAGGACAAGATATGTGGATGTTTGAATTTCTAAACATACAGCCAAGTTGATATCGGGTATTTGAAAAGTTCTCAGGCAGGTTAACCAGCTACCATGCTGTGAAAGAGCAAATGTACTCTCACTACATTTTATACTTCTAAGATATCTGAGCACACGTGCTTCTCTAAGGTGAAATGGAAAATACAGGTTTCATTTGTCATCTGCAAATACTGCTCTATTCTGGGCTGTTTTGTTCTCTTGTATTTGTATCTTGAGTTTACTTTTCAGTTCTTTAATAGAAGTGAAGTTCTATTAATGAAGTTTCACTTCCAAGGGGCACATTTCAGATTATTACTATGCGTTTTAACTACCACTGTGTGACTGTATCTTTGCAGTATATATCTTGCATATTTTGTTGAAGTGAAAGATAAGTAATTTATGCTTTAATTTGCTTTTAGAACTTGTAGAACTCATTACCTCTTCAGAAGACAGGGCAAAAATAAGTCCTAGGAAAGGATTGTACAAGATTGTATATATGCTCCCCATTTTATAGATGAAAGCGGAAAAAATAGCATGCCTGTTGCAGACAGAAGAAAAAGTTTTGTGTGTTCCTGGCTCACAGACCTGTGCTTAATTACCCATTTCATTTTCAGTTATTTGGGCTAATTATCAGTAAGATGGACCACACTTCAGTTGTTACTATGCTATGAGTAAGTTGACGTTGGAAGATCATGTCGGATCATAGCAGAAAAAAATTGGCCATATGGTTGTTCATCCCAAGTTTAATATCTGTGTATTAATAACTTCAGAATGTCTGTTATTCATTCAAACACTTTTATATTTTCCAGATTATTGCTCAGTTGTAACACTTGTGGACCAATCAAATGTGAAGTTAACGTGCACTCTTTTTAATGGAAATCTAGATTTTCTACCAAAAATTTACAAAGTTGGAGATATTGTTCGATTTCATAGAATAAAGGTATGTACTAGGATGTGGTGGGGGGTTTGGGTGATTGCTTTTTTTTCAGTGAGAGGACTATAGGAATAATTTAATTCTTCATGTACTGAAATTAATACGTGGAGACATTGGGTAAAGCAGTTTATTGATAAAACAGCTATGGTTTCCAAAACTGTAAATAAACTATCAATTTTTTTAAACAACAACAGAGAACTAAGCTGCTATCTCTCTTCAAAGCAGCATTATTTTTTAAAAAATATTTGTTAAACTACGTGACAGAAATCAAGTGGTAATACTTCTAGATGAACAGAATATAACAGTCACAAATGTGCACAATTTATTCCTCTTCAAACTAATTGAATTGAGGGATTACTTCAGAGCTTCTGTTGTGGAGCAGTTTATATCATCTGGAGTTACTCAAGTAAATGTAATCTGTCTGGGGTTGTGAGTGTGCACTGTGCTCTAGCTGCTTCTTTCATGTTTTCCTGCCTTACTCCATATTTATCTGTATCAAAGGCCATGAAGGAAACAGTGTTTATAGCTTTGATACTGCTTCTGCTGGATGTTTTTCTTATGCCTGCTGCAACTGTATAGGGAAGAGGAACCACACCACAGAGACTGAATGGAAGTCTTGAAATGCTGGACCATACTAAAAGAGGTGCAGAATAATACCAAAGGTTTTACCATGTTACATATTAATGTGCAAGATTAACCATACATAATTATATATTTTATTTTTGATTAAAATAATTGTAGCAGAAATGAGTAAATGTCCTGAAAGAGGACAGTTTAAAAAAAAAACAATTTGCATATTTGAACACTTGAGAGACCTAGGAAACTTAAGATTGTACAAAAGGATAATGAAAGGGATAAAGGTGAGTAGTATTGAGCATGTACGTTTTGATACGCTATAGCAGAACAGATTAAAAAACCCACAACAATAAATGTACAAAGTGGTAAGATTTATACAGTAATTGAGATTTGTACCACTGAGATTATTGAGAAAGAACTCTTAAAGTCTGCAGCTATGCATGTATATTATATATATTTACAACTGAGAGAGAAATTAGCTAACGTGTTCTGGGTTAGTATAAACCAAGATTCCTTAAGGTCATCTTTATTTATGATTGGAGTAGAATGAAACTAGATTTAGATTTTGAAGCTTGTGTTGCTAATCAGTACCTGAGATGTGTTATTAGTCTTAGAAGCTCATTGATTTGACTTCAGGTGGGGAAGTCTTATGCTAAATTTTAAATTCTCTCTGAATCCAGCAGGTTGAGTGTTACATAGCTATACTTGTTTCTGAAATTCAGTGGAGGCAGAAACATGTTTATTCCTTCTGAAATCAAAATACGTATTTTATCATATATGTGTGAAAAAGGAGAAAGTAGAAAGGAGCCTGATTAAAGTAAAAGAATTGAAAAGGTACATGTCTGTGGTAGGTTAATATTGGAATTTTTTTGAGTTGTGGGAAGCATAGGTTAAAAAAAACAAGACCATTGTCATGGAAGTTATGTATGCACCCTCTTTTATACAAATATAATAGTGTCTCAGCTCCACTAATTATCTTAATATAAACTTATTAAGGAAACCTATTGATATAGCACATAAAAGGAACATCACCATTCTGATTTGGCATCAGATTTTTGAGGTTATCATTCTAAAATCCTTGTCAGCTGGTACTTCATCATTCTCTAAGATGATGTTTCAGTATTTAAAGATAGGGTCTGTTAATTCCCTCTCCACATACACTTTTTTTTTTTTTTCTATCACAGCTGAGCTGTTTTAAGTGGTTTCCAGCCCTAACTGACCTCCAGCTGCTCAGAATCCGTATCTCCTCAGATGCATAAGCTGACACCTTAATTACTTTCAAAGTTAGAATGATCTAGAGTCACTCGGTTGTCTTTTTCTGGGTAGGAATGTTTTGACTACCCCACGCTAACAAGCAGTTATTTTGGAAGTTTTCATATCTGATCCGCATAGGTAAAAATCTGACATAGAAGCCTGCTGGGAGTGAACTGAGAGGGGGATGAACTCTTCCTCTCTTTCACCTACAACCGGCATAGTATGTGTGATAGCTGTGCAACACAGTTTCAATTAAAAAAAGAAATCAACTCTAATTAGAGTTCTAATTCCACTGTCTGCAGTTCCTTCTTCACTCTCTTCTCCTTTTGTCTGTAGGCCTTATCACCTTCTCTTAGCCTGCTGAATGGAAAGCCATCGGCAGTGGCAGGGGCCATGTTCTGTCAGAGCTCTGCTTACCACTGCGGACAGATATATGTAGTCCTTACAGCACGTATTCACATTTCCCTGACCCAGATATGTTTTTGAGAGACTTCCAAGAAGTTGACATTGATAGCAAACACATTTTAAAAATGACTGCTCCCAGCTACACTCTCCGCTGCAAATGAGTAACTTCTCTTCATAGTAACACAGGTGTTGGCAAGGCCCAATGATTTGGAGCTAATAAGAGGTTAACAGAGAGGATTCTCTTGGGATTACTCTGGATATAGAATAATTTTATTTGCTCAGTATTTGTTGCAGAGAAAGAAAATTTTAAGTGTCTTAGTAACCGAACTGAAAGATTCTGTTTTTAATTACATTTCTGTTAATATTTCTTGAAGGGCATTTTTATGATGATTTCTCATAAATTATAGTACTTACTGATTTGCAGTACTGTATTTAGGCCTTCAACCATGGTCAGTGCTCTGCAGAGATGACAGTGAGGGGGGGATTCCCCAACCCCCAGTATAAAAACTAGGCCTGTGAGCTAATTGTCTATCCTCCCTCTATCTTCGTGGCAGAGGAGGAGTTATCTAAGTGGAGTTTTCTTGGAATTTTTTTCTGTTATTCACTGTGAATGCTCTTAATATCTTAGACATAATGCCTAATGTTTAAGCTGTTACAGAGAAGGAAAAGGCAACCTGCTGGTACTGAATAAATCTGCAATATTTTATCCTCACTTGACTTGGGAGTTTTGGCTTGTATCCTGCCTTTCTTGTATTGCTCAAACCCTGCCATGGCGGTAGAATTGTTAATTTACTCATTGTCTTTTCTCTAGTATTCCTTATTACCTCTGAGTGATTCATAAACAAGACTTTATTTCCTCACTCACAGTGAAGTGAATTGGTATTTGATTTCCATTTTAATATTTGAGAATTGGGGAAAAGTGAAGCATATTCTTATTTAGGTGTTCATCTTGTTCAGTGTACTCTAGTTGTCTGATACAATCACTGTCTAGGATGTGTTTTGGTGGGTCTTCTTCCAGAATACACAGCATTTTAGAGCTGTGTAATTCTTGTGGAACACTTGAAGAATGAAGACCAAAGGAGTGACCTCTCATTATAAACTTTACTTATATGACTTCCCTAGCATAATGCAATCTCTGTGGCAGTTGCAAAGTCTTAATTCTCTAGATTTCTGATTTAGTGATCTTGATACTATTCTCCTCTCTTGTGCCTTAACTTCTTCTGTATGTAGGCTCCCGTTGCTGTAACAAATGAAGTAGGAGTCTTAAAGATGACAGCTTCTTTGTTACACAGCAGTAATTCATTACCACTGCACTTCTCAAGTCATGCACTGCATAGGAAAATGTCCTGTAGAAAAACAGGGTAATGGAATGGGGTATCATAATATAAATGCACCATAAGCTGAACTGTTTGCCCAGACAGTAACTGTGTAATCTAAATACTTTGGAATAATTATGCTTTGTGGTTAGGTGCAGCATCCTAGATCTTTAGAATAAAAAAATGAAGAAAAACAGCAAGAAAAAACAAATCCCTTGCATGCCATCAATTTCATATTCCTCTGGTTCAAACTCCTTAGATTTACAATATAAACACATTGCTTCTTCAAGCAAAAGTACTGTATAGCCATGATAAAGATGGCTATTCCCTCCATAGGTCACAGTTGGCAAGTATAAGATATCTGTTTTGCTACTGAGTTTCTAAGCTGTTTGCCTGTCCACAGAGGAGTGGGAATCTGAATATCAAGCATATGGAGCGTGGCTTTATAAAAACATAGAAGGATCAATCACATTTACCTTTTTGTTATCCATTAGTTCTGTCCTGTGTCTCTGTACATCACTACTTAATCTAGTAATACTTAACATGGCATTTGTTCCACTAGGTTACTTACTCCATCTTTAAATCAGTCTGCTGTTATTCCTAGAAGCAGTCTTACTTCCGCACTTTGCTAGCAGTTTCCTTGTCTCTGTGTATTCCCTCCTTTAGTTTAATCCAGTTTGTCCCATGAAAGTTGATTCCTTCTCTTTCTTTCCATTTGATGCAATATGGAAGGCACTGAGGGAGACACACAGGAGAAGTATCTGCTCGTTTCTTATTCCTAGGCATCTCTGGCTGTAGCTGTCAGGTTGATAACGATGAGAGGGGAAAGTCTGGAGCTGAGATACAAAACATACTGAGGGAACATTAAACTTCGGCAGAATTTATCTGCCAGACTCTTAATGTCCTCTGAGTAAATCTGGTCCAAATATATAAATATGGCCAAAGTTAGGTTTGAAACCTTTTGCTAAAAAGGATGTCAAAGAACACGTCCACAGCACTGCAACCCTGTTTTCAAATTTTTGCTCTGAAGAGTGGAAGCAATTAAAATTTTTTTAGTAAACAATTACGAGATTCTTTTTAGCACCAACATTTTTCACAGAAATATCAGTATTGCTATTGCTTTTGGCTTCCCTTCAAAAATTATGTAAGGCATGCAATTCACTTTGAAGTTTTGATGGATTTTAAATTAAAAACAAGTTTTTGTCCTATAGTGATTAATGTCAGGAAATACGGACTGTAGGCAGTGATACAATTTCTCTATAATTCAAAGTCTCAGAATTTTGCGTATATGTTTTCTGAAATTTTCATCTGAGTACTTTAGCTCAAGTTACCTGATGATGTCTTAAATATACAGGAAATATTCCAAAACTATAATTTGTTACTTTACTAGAATTTTCTCAAATATTCTATGCCACTTTCTCTGAGGAATATTTCTAAAACAGTATCACAGTGCCTGCTTGTTTTTTAAAATTATTATCAAAACAGAAATTATTGCAGATGGTTTCATTATATATGCTTTTTACATAGAGTTTTTTTCCCACAAAATAATTATAGTATGTTCAGGTGAACTGGTAAATGGAATGTACAATGTATTGTTCATTTTCTTCTTTAATTTGTATTTCCATTCCTGCAGACATTTCTGATTATCTTATTTTGCAGACAGCAATTCTCAGGAATAGTAGAGGATAAGCTGTAATTTATGGTCCTAATGTCTAGATGTATTTTTCATGTCTTCATAAAAAATCATTTTACTTCCAGATGACTAGCCTTGTTAACTTTCTTTTGGAAGGTGCTTGCAGATTGTTTTTGTATTTCAGTTTTCTTATTGTTATATTTAAACATCTTTGTAAAATGATTTATTTTATGTAAGGACCTCTCTGTTCATACAGCTGGAGGTACATGTACACTAGGATTACATTATTAAAACAGAAGAAAATATAATCAACATACTGTATTATCCAAACTTGTTTAGACTGAGATTTACTCTAGTTAATGTCAGAAGACATTTACAAAATATAAGGAAGTATACCAAATGCATTCAGGTGGCTTTTTGACAGAAAGCTTTTTTTCCTATAAGTAGTACCAGTGACAATCATCAAACTTTTACAAATAAATTAATCTCTAGATCTGCTATGGTGTTAAGGCTTTGGTTCAGTTGCCTAGCATATTTTTGAGCAATAAGGTATTAAATTAGTAACAATTTGAACAAATCATAGCAGGTTTTTTTTTGTATTGGAGTATTTGTCTGTTTGCATGTTCTGTTACGGGCTGCGTTTATCATTCAAATGATTGATCTGCAACTTTGTTTTAGCTTGGAAGTATGTCTTCAAGGTTCATGGTGTTTGTTTTTTTTTTTTTTTAGCCTTCCATCCTGTCCCACTCTCGTGCACTGCATGACACTCAGAATGGAAAGCAAACATTTCCTGTTTCCAGATTAGTTTTAAAAATGTAGGTTTCCATATTGTAGGACTGAAGTTGTTCTCATGTTGCCAAGTCTGGACAGGGCTAGTGAGAAATATCTCCAAAGGTCTTACTCTAACATTTAGCCTCTTCTTACTCCTGTGCAATTCCTAATAAAGCTCAAGAGTTTCAGCAGCATTGGAACAGAAACAAATTAAGGGGATTAATTATTGATATCCTGTAGGTGATGCTGGACATACAGTATAGTATATTCAGGGGCTACAGTCTCTGCAATGAACAAATCATCATAAATCCAGGACTTTGTTTTTTTCTCTAGGTCTGTTACACAAAGGAACAACTCCCATTTGATAGAGAAGCCATTTAGGAATTAAACTGTTGAGGCCATTTATACCCGAAAAGACTTCAGGACAATTCTTTTGGTATTTCAGACATTTTAAATAATAGAATTTAACAGGAGAAAGCAACCTTTGTTTATAACTCCTCACTGCTAAAATGGCAAGCAATATCTATGGGGTGTTTCCAAGTTTTAAAAGCTCTACGGTTCAGTTCAGACAGGTCTGAAGCCCATGCTATCTTGCACCAGTCGCTCTTAGATGCCATTCCATTCTTTGTTGGCTTTGTTGGCATTCTTTGTTTGCACAGCCAAAATAGAAAGGAAAGAACCAAGGAAATAAGCTAAATACCTGTCTAAGTGAACTAATTGTTTGTCTTAACACAATGGAAAACCTATGTTTTATTTGTTTGTGTTTTTCCATCAAGTATCTGCTCCAGCTATTCTAGACCATTTTTCAAGTTAATGTGCAGTAATCTGTGTCTAAAACTTTGTCTAAGGTGGTGAGTGAATGGGGAGAATTGAAGGTCATCCCTTTGTGACTTGAAACCCCCATTCTCTAGCATAAGGTACATTTTTTATTTCTTCTAGAAAGAAGTCTTTTTTCATAGCCATCATTTCTAAGAACAAATTAGATGAGTGTGTGACACCTAGTATATTGTGGGGATTTTTTTTTTTTTTGCACTGACCCAAGTTCCTGTCTCAGTTTTTGGATAGAGTTTCAGTTGAAAGATAATCCATGTGTAGGTATGTTCCCCAAATTCCTACAGATCTTTTTAAACGTTCAATACAATCAAAATATTTAGTAATTGGTGTTGTGGAACCTTATGCATCTAGAGAGGATGACACTTAGTATGGCAAAGGGAGTGTTTCCTAGGATGGTTGTGGACTAAGAGTAGTGTGGTATTGAAAGAGATTATATGGGGATGTTTTGGAATCTCCATGCTTGGAATTTTTCAAGGCTTAACTAGCCAAAGCCTGATGGTGCTGACAAGATTGCTGAGCTGAGGAAGAGGTTGGACTTCATGATTTCCAGAGGTCTCTGCAAACTAGAATTCCTGTGGTTCTGTGATCAGGCCATAACTTTCTAGTACTTGGACAGTATCCCTTTTCAGTACAGCCACTTGTAACTCAGTCTATACCTTCATAAAGTTTTTTGCTCCTGAAGGTTTGTGATCAGATTTTGTGTTTGAGAAGGAAGGGATTTTTTTGGGCACTGCTTATTTCATAAGTTACTTTGCTTCTGTGTCAACTGAACCCCTTAGTGTCACACAGAGTGGCTTGTGTTTATATACGTGTTTAACTGAGGGGAATACATTGCTGACCACAGTACAATAATTCTTGCAGATACATTGCCTGTAGACAATTTTGCACTCTTCCTTTCTTTTTTACTGGCATTTCACATATACTACATTTCTGCAGTTAAGAGCAGACTTGGTAGCAGCATGTGAACATTGATCATCTCTGATTTTGTTGTCAACCATGAATCACAAGGATCATAGGTTTTTTACTTCTGCTTAGGTAAAAGATACCTTACAGTGAGGTCCTTAGCTGAATGTATACTCAAATTGGAATCGAAGTTTTGACAGTGCATTTCAGACGATGCAATAATTCAAGTAAAAAAAAAAAAAACTCAAACTACAGTGTCTTGAAATAATTTTATATATATAAATAATAAGTTTTAAGCTTCATGTACTCATGTTTCAATATAGTATCTTAAACTCCTGATCCTTCCACAAATCAATGGTTAAATTTCTTTTAGGAAATCTTCCTTCATAGTATAAGAACTGTGTATATTAGCTTAGTATATGTTGTTTTACAAGATATTTTTTTGATATTCTAAGATGATCTGTGACTGCAGTGGTTTCATATTAGTCCTTTGCTTCTGCAATTTAACAATCAGTTTTGATGGAAAACTACCTTGGAGATGCTATTATTCCAGCCTCATACACTACTTACTATTGCACTTTTCCATTGAGTGAGATGAATAACACCAGCTTCAGTGAAAAAAAAAAAAAAAAAAAAAAAATCAGGGGGTTCAGGTTGCTGTAAATCTACTTACAAATATTTTAAGACTAGCTTTTTTTCAATGAGCATATTCAGGATAGAGTTGTACCCCATAGAAATCACTAGAGTTTCTTGCCCATCCAGTTTGTTGAGGTGACATTTTATCTTTTGTTCTTTACTTTATAAATACTATGCCAAAGACTCCCGCAATACATATTGGAATTTACTTGCCCACTTAGAACAAGCCAGATACATTGTATCGGCTCCCTTTTTCTCCCAGAAGATATTTTTGTTTAGCAACCATTATTTATTGAATTCATTTAAAATTGTCAGGGAATTTTTAAAGTGATAGTTACCTGCCCACCTTCCCTGTTCTCCCCGCCCTGATTTTTAAAAAAATCTCCAAGTCCTTGAGAAATTACACAAAATCTACTGAGGGAAAATTGTCATTATATACAGAAGTCTCATATTAGCTCTTTTTCCTAATTTTAATTCAATTTTTAAATCATTTGTGTGTGGGAAGTATAGCTAGTTGACAGTAGCACTGCTTAACTTGATCTAAAATCTACTTAGAGTGCCATAATGAAACAACATTTGCCCATGGATGTTGTTCATTTTACACTCCAGTGATTCCTCATCACTTTAGCAATGATTTGTTTTTAAAGGACAAGCCTGGAGATTTTCTGCTGGCCGTCATCTGTTCTGTGGGTCTGACATAAGTAATTTTCCAGCTATGAAATATTTTGTTCTGTAACCCATTCTACATTTACTTTTCCTGTCTATTCTGTTGTTCACTAAATAATGTTGAATGCTGTTTACCTTTGGGACCACTCAGTGGCTTCTCCACATGCATATGCCTAAGGACATTTGGTTTTGCTTCAGGATCATTGGTAATTTTCTCATCATGACACTTCAGGTTTACCTTCTTACATATTTTATTTCTTTTGCTATTTTATAACTGCCTTTCCCTACATTAAGGTTGATTTCAAATTCACTAAATAGAGGGTATTAGGAGATGTCAAAAGTACCATATGTTCAAGCACAGCCTCATAATGCTCAAAACATGACATAAAGGATTTGGGAAATGGGGAGAATAGTCAATGGTGAATTATTAGCGGAAGCCCAGGAAGACAAAGTAGTTTCTTGAACTGGTTTCCTGAAATGTTTCGAGCCCTCAAAAATAGGCTAGAGGTCTAGGACAGAAATTTTATTAAGAAAGAAGTCAAGACATTTGATGATGATTTAAAAGAATTAGTGAAGAAATAAATAAGTAGGTAAATTGGAAACTAAAAAACTTTGAGAAACATTTGACATGTCAGACAAGATACTTAAAAATATGCTTGATGTATCTTTTGATAGCGGATGAATGAGTAAAAGTGATGAAAGAGTTTTCCTCCCCTCTGGATGTTAACTGTTTTGAGAAGCTATGGACTATAATGCCAGGGGCACCAACTAAAGTAAATCTGTGTATTTTTATTAGATAACGTCTTAGTGTTATAGCAGAACATTTTTTTCTAGATCATGGGTAATGGACATGAATTGATTATGAAACAATGTATTTTCCCAATTTGTCCATAAGCTTTTCTTGTATTTTCAAGATTTAAACCTAAAGATTAAACGACTAAAGCTTTTCAGTGTTACAGTGAACTAAAACTATACCATAAATTGATGTGCTTATTGGTCAGGTCTGGAGAATGCTTAAGAAAATGAAAGTTTATCATAGAGATAATCCTTAGTGTGTTTATGCATTATATCAAAGGAGCAGGAATTAAAGGAGTTCCTGTCACCAAGATTGAGCTGCTTTGTTTATGAATTTCCAAGGAATACTTATTTCTGTGCTTTTTAAAATTTCATTGTGTTTATAAAATATAGGCCTAAATAGCTGGCAATGTTTTGGTAAAAAATGTTGCTGTCTGGGACTTCTGTGACATCTTTAAGATTTTGCACTTTTTATCGGTAGGATTTTCAACCATTTGAAAATTGAGCACTGGAAATCCTAACCTAGATCATCTCACAAACGTTATATTCAGATGTCTTGTTGCTTTTTTGGTTTTGATAAGCAAAGTTTAATTAAATAGGGGTGGATCAAAACAGCCGGTTTGAGATTTCTGGGTAATGAGACAGATATATGCATATGTGTGTGTGTATATATATGTGTGTGTGTGTGTATATATATATATATATATATATATATAAAGTGCAGGGAACAATAAGTCTAGACTAGATTCTTGAAGGAATGCTTGACTTTGAACACTGTTTTTTATGTAGTAGCACATACACAGTTAAATCAGCAGGATACAGGGGACCTGTCATGTACAGGGCAGTAGACATAAGAGTAATTGTGAAAGCTGTATTCATAATTCAAGGGATGAAAGCTGGTCACTGTTTGCTTTATAGATGAAAAATAGCTCCTAGAACTGATATTTTCTTTTTCAGCTCCATAATATCAGGAAACGGGGCTATTGTGAGAGGTGGAAAACAGGAATCCATAATAACTTTGCTCCGCCATCACTCTGTGTGTGACCCCTAAAAATTAATTTCTCTTGTGCCTCAGTTTCCCCATCTGTAAAAGCAATCCTGATGGGTTCCCCACACAAACATTTTGAGATTTGTGAGTAAAATACTCCATGTTGATGTTGTGTATGTGCAGGTAGGTTTTAGTTTGCCTCTTCAAAAAATTTTTTGCATTAGATTATATTTTCCACTTACTCAATTTGTTGTCTTGTTAATGTTAATATCCTTTTTTTTGCTTTGTTTTTATTTTGACTACATTCTCCTGATAGTACCAGGACCAAAAATGATCAATGGTCCGTTCTTCATGCACATGATAAAACAGAAGCATATGTATATTTCGATGACAGTTCAACCATTTTTTATTTTTTTTTACTTCATATTTTGTTACAGATCAGGGAATACAACGGACAGATGCAGGGAATTACCAGTGTGGGATTTGCATCCTTGACATTTGATGGAACAGTAGGAGTGCCAGTAGTTCCTCGAACCTCTAGCAAAGTGTACACTTTCATGGATGAAGAACAGAAAACAGTAGAAGAATTACGTGTTTGGGCAGCCAGTCATCTTTCCATCTCTGGACCAGCAGCAAAATTGTCTGGTGTTCAACCAATGCTGTTTTTTGACCTCACTTGCCAGCTGGTGGGAAAAGCAAAAGTGGATGGATCTTCTTTTCTTCTAAAGGTAGATGTATTTTTTAAAAATAATACATTAGTTTTATTTTTTAAGATATTGTGATTCAGTTTTCAATAAAATATGCATATTCAACAATTTAAATAATGTTATGTAGATAAATATTTAAAGGTTAAGGAAATTTATGATCCTTGACCGTTTTATTTCTATGAAAACAAAACAGAAGTCCTAGTTCTCGTTAAAGTTGTTCATCTGATTTATTTCTTTAGAGAGGTTTTGTAAGATGGCTTTGATATGGATCATCGTTTCAAAACCATTTGTAAATAAATGTCACAAGATTTCTTAAAGCTGAAAAATACTGTTTGTTTTAAATTCTATCCTTGTTTCTTAGTTAGCAGCAATTACTGCTTTTTTTTCTAGATCTGCTGGATATAATTAATGCAGTAAGTAGCACTATCTAGAAAATTAATTAATGGATTATGTTATCTAGCTTGATGGATTTTAGGTAGCTTCTTTCAGTTATATCTAAGTGCTTTGTGAATCAGTGCTCACTGAAAGTACAAAATGCTAAGTGCCACACAGCAGGAGAGTATTTTCCAAGGGTGATCCTTAACATCAGCTAAATAAAAAAGAGGGCTGCATGATTTCCCTCGTTTTAGCTTCAGATGCATCAGTCTGGTGTTATTGTGAAACTCCTCTGTATTTCTTTTTCTTTTTTTTTATATGTTGATTGTTAAAATGTGAGTGATGAACAGCCTGTTATTTTCCATTTCCAAAATTATTTATTTGTTCTACTGTATTAAGCTGGATTGTTAGAACATTTTTAGAAACATCACACTTCATTATTCCTTCATTAAAGCAGCAGAGATTTTTCTCGTGCAGAACAATGCATGCACTACACAGAAAAAAACCTTAAGTGTCATCCTATAATATGCTTTGCAGCTGTTACAAATACTTCGTTTTAATTATCCCTTGTGAAATAGATGTCAAATGAGACCCAGCAAAATTTCAGAACTTTGTGGACTGTAATTAAGTTGTTCATTAATAAGTATATGTTCAGCATTGAAGGACCCTTTGCAAGGACAGACACAAGTGCTTTCTTAAATTATGAATATTTCTTCACACTCTTTTCTGTCTTGTAAGATCTGAAGTTGTTGTCATTTTTGTATAACAAAGATAATGACTCGGGGGAGAAAACTTAGGATAGACTTAGGAAGGTAAAAGTTTAAAATCAAATAATGATAGATCAGTTTTTCTGATACGTAATTTCTTTGACAGTATATATTTTTTTTAATAGTATAAAATATTAAATACTTAAATCCATACTAAAATCCATCAGACAAGCTTAAAAATGGTAGATTGACATTAGTACACTGTTGCTAATTTCCTCCTTTCTCAAGCATGGCAAAATCCCTTTCTCATATCAAATGTTGGTCATGATAGATGAGAAGCCTTTATAAAATATTGTAGACAGATATCTGATTATTTTGTTGATTCACTAAACAAACAAAAAAACCCCAAATTCAATATCGGCTCAAGTGGAGTGATCATTAAATAATATTATTATTACATTATTTTGATTATAGGTTTTGTAATAATGATTTAAATTTATCATGTCATTCCAAGTATATTAGTTATATTAATAGTTGATTATAATATATAATGATGATTTTAAGCATTGAGCTCATGCAACTAGTGGGGATTGCTTCAAAGACAACTGAACTGAATTTCAGTGATTTTGTACATCACCCATAGCATAACTTTTAATATTACACTTGATCACTTGCTAAATTGGTTGGGATATGCACAGCACCTGAGGCTGGCATAGCATAGAGACAGCGGAGAGAACTGATGGAGACTAAAAAATTCACACTAGAAATTATTCTGTCATTTATGCCTTGTATAGGATTTTTACTATTCTTTTCTTCTGTCAGTTAAATTCTGTACGTTAAGCTATGTCATACAATTAGCATACTCTCCCGAAAAGAGAAATGGGTTTCATGGTGTCTCTCCCATTTCAGTGTTTTCCCAACCGTGGTGATCAAAGGTTGTCTCTAACTATTCCTTAGCTCCAGTCTGTTTGTGACTAGTAATGGAAGCATTTGCTGTTTCTTATCCAGAATAAATTTAATCAGTGTTGTTTTTTAGACCAGTGTTGGTTTTTGAAACCGGGGCTTCTGTGTTCTCGTCCATAGTTTGAGTAAAGTGAAGCTGGCAAGCTCCTGAGGTAGAGAGCTTGATTTGTTTTCATAATTGTGCAAACAAAAACCAAAACCAACTACTTTGCTAACGATTATTATTTTTCTTGTAAAGAAAGCTTACTGGCTTACAAATTCCCCCCAAAGGTGCCCTGACGCTAGCCCCGCTAGTTCCTCCAGCAAAGGACATTGTGAAGCTAAGTAATCATCCTTGTATCTGACAGGAAGTATTCAGGTTATTTCAATCCATTTGTCAGATCCATCTCATTAGTGTTGATCTACCAAAGTGTCCCAAGTAAAGCCAGTTGAAAAATAACGGGAAACTTGATAAACTTAACGTTATTTATTTTATCAAAGTGACAGAATTCATAATACATATGCACTAAATCTATGTTTCTCAAGCTTAGTTCTGGAAAAAGTTTGATAAAGCAATGGGCAACATCTCTTTCAAAGGTAGTTTTAAGTACTTCGTGGTAGAGGATCAGAAGATAATAGGCTTTTCTTAAATCTGTGGCAGGATATACCACCTCATTATCTGGGTCCTTCAGAATACACTCTTATTTGGGAATATTAATTAGATATTATTGGTCATTTTCACTCTGAACAGTTTTCCCTTTTATTGCTTGATTTGGGATGAGTATTTCAACCATGAGTCATTCTCAGTGTATTTACACATGGCTTTGCTGATTCTTAGATCTTTTGCTGTGGGTCCTTTGATCCACAGCAGTTAAACAGAAGGAGTAGAAGCCCTTTAAAAATTAAGCTTTGGTCTCTTGTTTTTTTTTACCCCTCTGCAGTGCCTAACTCATGGGACAGAATGCCTTGGTATCACAAACTGTCTGAAAAATAGCTTCTATTGAATCTATATGCACAAAATACTATGAAATGTAGCATTTCAGTCTTACAGTCCAAATGCCTTTAGTTTTTTCTTTTTCTATACCAGTATTTCAGATCATTATTTCTGTTGTCTTTGAGAAGAGTATATCTTCAGCAACTGAGGAAACCATAGTTTACGGAATATATCATAAGCAGCTATCACTGAAATTTTAATGTTTGGTTTTAGTAGTAAGATTTTGGTTCCAAAGTGCTAAATCTGTTGGTAATCTTACGTTTTCACAATAACTTTGATAATTCTATTTATACTTCAATACTTAAGTGCTTCAAGAATTTAGCTTTAGGCAAGCAGTTTTTAGAATCCTTGTTATTAAGTATATGTTAAATACTGATGCTTTTTCTAATATGTTCTGGGTAAATAGCAGTGTATGATGATGTAGGAGATATCAGTAATTAAGGGAGTATATGCTGTGTACTCAGTCTTCACATATTGTAGCTTAAGTAGTTTAATATTTTTATCCTGCTATATTTTTTTAATATAGACAGTTCTGCATATGGTGAATTCTAGTGGTTGTAACTGCTAGATAAACAGTTGAGGTTTTGCTAGCATTGATTTTTTTTTTCTTTTTTTAAATACTAACAAATCCCAGGTCTTAACAATTGATCATAGTCTTAATGGAGGTTCTTTTATAATCTGTTAAGGAATTATTTTTCTTTTAATCCCATAAAATCTAATTTAAGTATTTTAAGGACTTTGAGACTCCATTTAAGGTTTCTTATTGTTATCAATTTTTAATCAAACAAAAATTTTGTTTAAAAAATAAGTTATTTAAAATATCAATCCTTGACTATTCTGAGCATATTGAAATAATTAATTTTCATTTCAGGTATGGGATGGCACAAAATGTCTTTACCCAACATGGAAGGTGCCTGTGGAAGCAAGAGACCTAGAAGGAGAAAAAGTTGTTCTTCATCAGCTGCGAAATCTAACAGTGGACATTCTAGTCTATGATAACCATGTACAACTGGCAAAATCACTTAAGGTAATGTACAGTTTGGTATTTCTAAGTCTCATTTTGTGGCCTATTTTCTGCTTAGAGATCACTTCCGAGAATGTATCAATTCATTTCTGCTGTTAATTAGTTTCAAACATTCTTCATTATCTTTCACTGTATTTCCCATACCTTTTATTTGAATGCAAAATTCCTCCAACATGTAAAACAGCCTCATTATCCTAAAATTGCCATGAAAAAAATTCTTCCAATTAAGCAATTCTTTCCAGACACTGCAGTATCATGTATAATCCTGTGAAAATAATGCACTCTAGAAAATGTATTCTATGCTTTAGAATTGTTTTTTAAATGATATAAAGTGGGGTTAAACTTGTAGTCCTATTAAAGGCCTGTAATTCTAAAGTCAATAAAAGATTTTCAGTTCTATAAACTTCTGCAATTTGCAGTGCAATCTTCATTTAGTGGGTCAGTAATGTTGATTATGCTTAGATAGAGAAAACAACAACATAATTAAACATCTGATCTTCAGCAATACTGCCATCTTGCTTCTGAATACAGTAAATTAGCAAAGAATACATCTTTCATCCTATGCTTTGTCCTCTATACGCAACCATCATTTTTAAGAAAGTGTTTACCAGAAAATAAAGTCATAGCCTTCTGTTAGGCTGGGGCTATCAGCTGACATTAAATCAATTCGATATATTAGTGCCTATTCCGGAGTAAATGACAGCAAAATAACTCGCCTTTGTGTAAGAATTCATAACAAAAGTTACTCACAGAAGTATTCAATTACTTACAGGTTCTCTTTCAGAATTTTTCTCTTGCTAACTGTTGTAAACTATTGATATAAATAACTGCTGATGTTCGGTGAAGCAATATGCTTTGAAAATTCAGGGAAAAGATATTTTAGTAAAACGTTTTTTCTTGAGTAGCTGATGATACTCCCTTTATTATTCTGCTCCATTTATATTCAGGAACTCCTGCTGAATATGTGATACATGGAATGTGTCCTTCAGTTCTCTCAATTTTTTTCCTTCCTGTAAGCGCTTTCATTTCTCTCTCTAAAGTATCTGTGCCTTTGCTGGCTACTGCACTGTGTAGCAGAAGCTCTAATGTCAGAGGAAACTGTTAAGAAACCTGGTTTGACCTACTGAGCAACACAGGCAGGTATTCTCCTTTTGGCTGTGTCCAAAGTTGCAGTACTTTCACTCATGCAAGCTGTAGAAGTTACATAATTTTTGAACTCCACTTTCTAGTGCATTGTCTTAGTGGAGTTATTGAAGAAAAAGTGCTGATATCCTAACAGTTAAACTTCAGAAAGATTTATTAAGTTCAGGTTGCAATATGTGCAAATAATTTTATTTCACAGAACAATATAAAGATAATAAAATGTTGAGGGACTCTTCCTAAAATGGAGGATTTAATAAAAGGTTTTTAAATACTATGGGAAATCATGCCACATTGTAAGAAAGTATAATTGAAATATTCTGTATTAATCTATATAATATTTTATTTAGTTCAGGGTTTTGTTAGCAAAGATTTTTTTAAAAAAATGATAAAACTGAAGAGTGTTTAGTGTATGCATGTGCACCTTCCCGACTGTGTACACAAGAACAGTGTGGACAGAAACTCTTCTAGGTGTTTTGGCAGTTTATGGTTTCAGAAACAATGAAACTGTACTATTTTTCAGCCATCTCTTCTGCAATTGATAGTAGCTTAGAACTGCCCTTTTCAATGCAAATTGTTATGGAATTGTTTGGTTATACTCTCCCATGTTGTCATGTACCATTGCAATGACAGTTGCAACTCTGAAATGATGTTTTATGTAGGAACAACCTGTTTTACACAGCCTTGATACCAAGAAGGGCAGGCTGAAGGAAAAAAAAAATCCTTTAATATTTGTTCTTATTTTAAAATTGTATCTGTGGGCACATGTTCAGACAAGGAAGCTCTGAGTAAGCACTACCGTCTAGAGAAAGTGGGTAATGTATAACAGTGAACTTTTAGCAAATCCTGGAGCACAGTGTCAGGGATAGATTCCTGCAATGCTTTGTTAAAATCTCCTTGTTTGGATTGTCTGTCCAGCGAACACTGAAGATATGAGCATTTTATCCTATTTTTCAAGACAGTCAAATAAGATTTACAGTTTCCAGTTGAGAGAATTTTAGTAATATTGAAGGTATGCTGCAGTTGATACTGTAAGTAGACTTGTCCCTTGTATTTACTGGCCTTCTTTCCTGCTGGGAGCTTTTCAGTATTTGCTGTCTTACCAGAACAAAACCAGAATTTTCAGAATCTTATCTCTGAAGTAGATTATATCCTGGGGCATAAAGACACAATCAAGAGTTACAACTAAGCAAAGACAGTGGTGTTCACTAGTTTTCCCTGAATTTCCCTCTTCCTCTGGCTACCTGGGGTACATGAGGCTTTCTTTTTACTCTAGGAACCCCAGCCTGCATCTACCTCTCCAGACTACAGTTGCGCCCCATAGGCTGTAGTTTGTTATTCTTCAGCCTTTCTTATTCCATTTTTTCCAGAGGTTCTCAGGATTCCCTCAAACCTTGCCATACAACTCGGGAATAGATCTGTGACATGGGTGTCTCCATCTGGGGCATTTTGCTAGGTGGTGAGCATCAGTGGCCAGTCAGTGCACAGTAGGGGTCCAGCTCTCCACAGCTGGTTGGGCATTTTCTTAGGTACTGTCATTCACTGGATATGTGGTACTGTGCATTCCTCTTACAGCTTGATACCATCAATTTTCTGTTGCCATGTGTTTTCTGGATAATACAATCAAAACAACCTTGAGCATGTACGTAAGTCCTAGTCTGCAGTTTCACAGTATCTGCTTTGTGTTATGCAGAATTTGAATATTTTCAGCTGTTCCTCCTGCTGTATGCAGTGTCATGTCTTTTTTGATAGTATCTTGGATTAAGAAGTCTTGCTTGCTCTTCAAGTGTCTTGAGTCACTTTTCCAACCTGAAACTTGAATGAGTTACAAAGCTGTAATATCTAGCTTCATATTTTTCAGGCTTGGGTAGCATTCCTTTAACCTGTCGGTGGTATTTTCCACAATTCTGTCTTTGTACTCATTAAAAGGGAAAAAAAACAAACCACACCAGCCACCATTCAACCCCCAAGTTCTCCAAATCTTTTAATGGATTTACATTGGTATTTTTATTGCAAAGTACCACATCCAAATGCTGTAAATATACGTCCTGTCATTTGCAAAAATTGTGTGCAATTTACTCAGTAAAATTAGATCGTTGCTATGATAAAATGATGACAAAGAAATCTCACTGAAGCCATAAAATAGGCATAAAAATTAGTACAGATGGTTTTAAGTGATTCCTTTAGACAGACAGCCTCTTGTCATGAATATCTTTCTGGCCAAATGTGAACATTTAACTGCCATGATAAATGACTGTTCCAGATTCATCAGTGGTCTTAAATGTGAACACAACCCTATGTATTTTGATATAATTACGAGAATTTACTATGCTTAAGAGTTGATTTAGTTGGCTAGGTACAGGGAACTGCATATGTGACTTCTTAATTTTAATTCTTTTTAGCCTTAATGTGTATTTTTAAAATAGCCATATTTGAATTTGACTGCAAATAGGGTATTAATGTATTTTATATTACTGCAAGAAATGTATTCTTATTGCTTTAATTTAATTTTAAAT
Organism: Tyto alba; assembly: GCF_018691265.1. Classification (NCBI taxonomy): domain Eukaryota; kingdom Metazoa; phylum Chordata; class Aves; order Strigiformes; family Tytonidae; genus Tyto; species Tyto alba. Next base: position 66,619,420 of record NW_024881282.1, on the reverse strand, counting down.
GAACTTGCTCTAAATGAAGTAGGTACTGCAGTTCTGTTTATGAACTAAAGTCAAGTAGGGAGTTGGCCTTGCACTAGATTCTAGTGATGGCTCTGTAAATCATGGTGTTTGCTTTAATGTAGATTAGAATTTCTTCTCATTCAAGTGTATAAGGCGTGCTCAGTCTGCAGGCATTCTGTAAACAACAGAAATACAGTAACAATTTCAGCCCCACCGCCGCCATTTGCAGTTAACAGTGGGCAATGCTGCCACCCAGAGGACTTCTCGGAAATTGCACCCCGACCTGCCCGGTCACATCTGGGGGGGCCCGTGGTCACACGCGTCACCTTCCGGAGTGTTTCAGGATTTGGCAATGCTGATTAGAATGTATCTCTTTAGTATAGTTCTAAGCTATATTAAAATATATAAAATAATAACAAGTTCAGAAAAGGGATCTAATAAAATGCATATATAGGAAGGTACATTTTTATAGTGATCATAATGAGCGTTGCACTAAAACATGTAATTTGGTTGACTTTTGCATGAATTTCAGCACGCAAGTTTAGAAGGCAAAACCATCATTTTGTCTTCTTGGCTTCTGGGCTCTCCTCTGTTTAATGTTTTATGTTTGTACATAAAGTAAATATTTAAGTTTTTCATGTATTGTTTGTGAAAGACAGACATTCTTCAATTATAATAGATTTTTTCCTGCTTATATACAAATTAATCTGAGGAAGAAAAAAAGTTTGGCACTATTATATTGACATCAGGTTATTTGATAAACAGAAATTAGCTACGAATTTTTAAAAAAACTTTCTCCAAAAGCATTTCTCATAGCCATTAGATCAGTTTTATAATATGACCGTCCCTTGTATTTTTGGATATTGAACATAATTAAGTGAAATTTAGTATGTGGAAAGAAAAAAAAAAACAAAACCTCCAGACAAGCTGCTTAACTGCCATCGAAATGCACAAGCTGTCCTGTTGATGTGCTTTGAATGAACAAAATGAGTGGCACCCTAATGGTGCAGATCAATTAAAACTCTGGTAAGAGCTGCATGCCAGAAGCAAAATAGTTGCAGACTGAAATGCACTTTTTATGTCCCTGGTGCCTAAATTTGAACATATGCTGCCTTTATGTGTGATTATTGTTTAAAAGAGCAGTTTGATACCAGCATTACATAGTCATCGTTTGTTCCTTGATACAGAGGAGGATTCTAGAGTCAGGATGCTGCTCTGTCTGCTCTTGTGAATATATACATGTATTTAGAAGTGTCATACTAAGACCTTGCCAATCCAGTCTAATAGGAATACTTTTTATGTTTCTAGTGGTTAAAGCAGAGGCTGGAGCTGCAATAAGACTCAACAGACTGGTTGCTGTAATATTGATGTTAATTGAAGTCAGTTTAAAATAATTTCTCATTTATATGGGACTACTTAAAAGATACTTAGAGTGAACATAAATCCAGGTTGTTGAATGAGTGTAACTTGCCAGCTATCAGCTGGATCTTAGGTTATACTTTAAAAGAAGTATTTGGGTGCTAGTTAATTTGATTCAGGGCCTTTAAAGCACATCAAAGGGAAATTAACTATATAATTATGTCTGCAGATTGTCTACCTTGAGGACCTTGGTTTTCATTTGTGTTTTTTGGGAGGTGGAGGGGAAGCATAATGGGAGTGGTATTTTGAAATAAAAGCAAAATTGTAAAGATGTCTTCAAAGTTCAGCACTCCGTCACTTGTCTCTTAATAGATACTGGTATAAGTTAGACTAAGTCCTTTTGTGTAACTTGACAAAACTGCTTCAGAAAACACAAAATAACTCTAAGCAAAACAAAAAGCATATTCTCCATGTACCCAAGGAGAAAATCTAACAGAGATAGGAACTGTGCCAGAATCTTTGCATTTCTAACACGTGTTGCCTTTTGTCCCGATGCGGTAAAAATGTTATCTGTAATGCAAGATATGATAAAGAGATCTGGGTAAGCAGATGTGTTTCATGTATACATAAGCAGATAATCAGCCATGCATGATGATGGACATGAGGTCAGTTGCTGAGCGTGATCATACATGGACAAATCACAGCAAGTCAGTCTCTGGAGGGCTGCGTTGTGAATATAGAAGACAAACTGTGCCCTCAGGAAAGGAATATATTGGCTCATTTGATCTGTCTTCTGAAGTCTCCTTGAGAATCACATTTAGTAAGAAGGTTTATGCTGGTTCTGAATCAGCCTTTGCTGCCAGTAATGTTGTCCAATAAAGCAAAATAAGCAGGTCACCCAGAGAGGTTTTGGAGTCTTCAACTCTGAAAATATTCAAAACTCAGCTGGAGACAGCCCTAAGAGAAACCTGCTCTAGTTAACTCTGCTTTGGGCACAGGGGTTGCCAGAGGTCCCTGACAGCTTCCGCTATTCTGTGATGCTATGAAAACAGGGAATAAGTTTTATGAGGTCTAGAATTTTCCAAGTAAATAGCTAACTTTGTGTTATCATTTCTTTTTTCTTTAAGATTGGAAGTTTTCTGAGAATTTACAGTATTCATACAAAACAAACAAGTGCTGTTGATGAAGATGTGTCACGTATAGAATTCCACCTGCATGGTGGCACCTGTTACGGTCGAGGAATAGGAGTCTTACCAGAAAGTAACCCGGATGTTAAGGAACTAAAAGCGTAAGTTCTATATTTCGGGGTTTTTTCTAAATTATTCTGGAAAACTCTAGGCTAATGTAACAACTCTGCATTTTAGAATTGTAAATGTATGTAAGAATCAGAAACTCTGGAACAAAGTAAGTCTTTAGCACCACTAAGATGAACAGTAAGTATTTGGGGAGGATAGGTAAATAAAAGGTAATTTTTCAAATTTGAAATACAGTAGGGATTATGATTTCTGTTTTATAATGCTTTAATAATAAGGCCTGGCCACATTAACATACTTACTGTGTTTTATACTGATCTTTTAAAGATAAAAGCTATGGTTAAACAAATAAATTGAGCACATTTTAAGCATGTGCATATATGTTACCTGAAAATGCTGAGACTTAAAGATGTTCAAAATGAAGCATACAATATAAATGCTTTACTGAACTGCATTATATACATAAGGAATCATAAAACCATTTAGGTCGGAAAGGACTTTAAGATCATCAAGTTCACCACTAAGCCATGTCCCTAAGCACCACATCCACGTGTCTTTTAAATACCTGTAGGGATGGTGACTCAACCACCTCCCTGGGCAACCTGTTCCAATACTTGACAACCCTTTTGGTGAAGAAATTTTTCCCGGTATTCAATCTAAACCTCTCCTGGTGCAACTGGAGGCTATTTCCTCTTGTCCTATCGCTTGTTACTTGGGAGAAGAGACCAACATCCACCTTGCTACAACCTCCTTTCAGATAGTTGTGGAGAACAATAAAGAGAAAATAAGGAGAATAAGGAAAATAAGTGGGTGATTGGTGACAGCCAACATGGCTTCACGAAGGGCAAATCCTGCCTGACGAATTCCATGGCCTTCTATGATGGTGTTACAGTGCTGGTGGATAAGAGAAGAGCAAATGATGTCATCTGTCTGGACACGTGCAAAGTTTTGACACTGTTCTGCATGACATTCTTGTCTCTAAATTGGAGAGGCATGGATTTGGTGGATGAACCACCTGGTGGATAAGGAATTGGCTGGATGGTTGCACTCCTAGAGTTGCAGTCAACAGCTCAATGTCTGAGTGGAGAACAGTGACAAGTAGCATTCCTCAGGGGGCAGTGTTGGGACCAGCGCTGTTTAACATCTTTGTCAGTAACATGGGCAGTGGGACAGAGTGTGCCCACAGCAAGTTTACCGACAACACCAAGATCTGTGGTGCAGTCAACACGCTGGAGGGAAGGGATGCCATCCAGAGGGACTTTGACAGGCTTGAGAAGTGGGCCTGGGCAAACCTCGTGAAGTTCAAGGCGGCCAAGTGCAAGGTCCTGCACATGGCTCAAGGCAATCCCAAGCACAGATCCAGGCTGGGCCATGAGTGGATTGAGAGCAGCCCTGCAGAGAAGGACTTGGGAGTGTCAGTGGATGGAAAACTGACTGTGAGCCATCAGTGTGCACTCACAGCCCAGAAAACCAACTGTATCCTGGGCTGCATCAAGAGAAGTGTGGCCAGCAGGTCGAGGGAGGTGATTCTCCCCCTGTACTCTGCTCTTGTGGGACCCCACCTGCAGTACTGTGTCCAGCTGTGGGGACCCCAAAATAAGAAAGACATAGACATGCTTGAGCAGGTCCAGAGGAGGCCACGAAGATGATCGGGGGGCTGGAGCACTTCTCTTACAAGACCAGGCTGAGAGACCTGGGGTTGTTCAGGCTGGAGAAGAGAAGGTTCCAGGGAGACCTTATAGTGTCCTTCCAGTACTTAAAGGGGCCCTACAAGAAAGCTGGAGAGGGACTTTTCACAAGGGATTGTAGGGATAGAATGAAGGGTAACAACTTTAATCTGAAAGAGAGCAGATTTAGATTAGACGTAAAGAAGAAAATCTTTCCTGTGAGGTTGGTGAGGCAGTGGAACAGATTTCCCAGAGAAGCTGTGGCTGCCCCTTCCCTGGAAGGGTTCAAGGCCACGTTGGATGGGGCTTTGAGCAACATGTTCTAGTGAAAGGTGTCCCTGCCCATGGCAAGGGGGTTGGAACTAGATGGTCTTTAAAGTCCCTTCCAACCCAAGCCATTCTATGATGATGCTATGATATTAAAGAGAACTGTCCCCAGTACTGAGCCCTGGGGAATACCATTTCTGACCAGCCGCCAACTGGATCTAACGTCGTTCACCACTGCTATTTGAGCCTGGCCATCCAGCCAGTTTTTTACCCAGGGAAGCGTATGCCCATCCAAGCCACATTTCTCCAGGAGAACGCTGTGTGAAACAGCGTCAAAGGCTTTACTATATAACCTAGGTAGACAACACCCTGAGCCATTCTGTCATCCGCTAACTGGGTCACCTTGTCATAGAAAGAGATCAAGTTAGTCAAGGAGGACCCACATTATGTAAACCCATGCTGACTAGGCCTAATCACCTGGCTGTCTTGTACATGCCACATGATGGCATTCAAGATGATCTGCTCCATAACCTTCCCTGGCACTGAAGTCACACTGACAGGCCTGTAGTTCCCTGGATCTTCCTTTCAGCCCATCCTTGCAGATGGGCATCACATTTGCTAACCTTCAGTCACCTGCGACCTCCCCAGTTAGCCAGGACTGCTGATTGATGATTGAAAGAGGCTTCGTGAGCACTTCTGCCAGTTCCCTTGGGTGGATCCTATCTGGCTTCGTAGACATGTATGTGTCTAAGTGGTGTAGCAGGTCACTAACCGTTTCCCCTTGCATTATAGGAGCTTCGTTCTGCTCCCTGTCTTCCAGCTCAGGGGGATCGTACCCCAAGAACAACTGGTCTTACTATGAAAGACTGAGGCAAAGGAGGCATTAAGTACCTCAGCCTTTTCCTCACCCTTTGTCACTATGTTTCCCCCCCTGCATCCAATAAAGAATGGAGATTCTCCTTAGCCCTCCTTTTGTTACTAATGTAATTATAGAAACATCTTTATAGTCTTTTATGGCAGTAGCCAGGTTAAGTTCTAGTTGGGCTTTGGCCCTTCTAATTTTCTCCCTGCATAACCTCATGGCATCCTTGTAGTCCTCCTGAGTCGCCTGCTTCTTCTTCCAAATGTTATAAACTCTCTTTTTTGCCCTTAGGAAATGCTAAATAACCAAAGTCCGTGTTCATTTAGCAAGAATTCTCTTTCGTGTAGTACAGATTTCTTTTGGCACTCTATTGTGTTTCGAGTTCCAGAGGTTATTTGGAAAGTAGTGTCTTATGTGCATCATTAATATACACTCCTGCAGCTTCTGGCTCAATTGAGTTTTATGTTTCTGCTGGAAAATTTATGTCTGAGCATTATACCTGTGTATTGATAAACCCTAGGTTTCATGTAAGTGTATGTATAGTCCCATATATATGTGTGTGTATCTGTATATATGAAAGACTTCCCTATGTTATAAAATATTGTTTCATTGAAGTGATGAATAAATTTAGTAAGAGCTGAATCCCCTTGTGTTCTAGCCAGTCCTCAAAGATTAGAGGGGCTAGGGGTGGCTAATCTTATCTCTTACAGCCTGTCTGCTGTAAGTCCAGTCTCACTGAAAAGAAGCAGTCAGGCTCGTGAATAGTAGGGTTTATTCTTATGCAACATCTACAGATTTTCTAAGATTGCCAGCAATAAATGCACTAAACTGCAGAATGGCTATATAAGTCTACAAACAAAAGCCTTGCAATCACAAATTCAGTTTCCCTGGTAGTCATTGGTGTAGCCAAGGTCACATATCTTACCAAAAGGCATCCCTTCTGGGGGGAGTGAGGAGAACAAACCCCTCGATCTGTCCCTGCGATGTATCAAATTCTCATCCCCACGTTAGGTACGAACTCAGGGTAGTATTTATCCACTATTGTGTCAAGTGTGTCAGGTGTGTGTGCGGGTGAGACTGTGGTCAAGCCACCGTTCCTTGAGCGGTAGTACAGAACATTTCTTGATATAACTTCTGAGCAGTTGTGCAAAACATTTTGTGTGAAAAGCGGAAGAATGGCCCTGCATGTCTTCCACCTTGCTTCATGTTCCTCCCTGGTGCCATGGCAACACAAACCACTGCATCTTTACCCCATCCTGTGTCTGCTCAGGGCACCGGGTGTTCAGGAAGTGTGGGCTTTGCACTTTTTCACTGTTTTGTGCTCCAGAAACTTCCAACAAATATATAGTAATTTATTTTTAGATGCTTAGAATCTGTGGAGCTTGCAGTCAGTCAGAATGTGGAAAGCATGTCTTCAGTGGAATTAGACGGCACCTTTAGCACTGCTACAGGTAAGAGCAATTGAAAGCTGGTTTGCTCTTTCTTCTAACGTATATGTGGTCGAGATAAGGTCACAGTTACTGCTTCTCCAAGTACATAATGTTACTTTGACATACAAAGCCTTAGAGAATTCTTCTGGATTATTAGACTGGAAATTGACATTACCCTATCCTTCTGTCTCACAGCAGAAGCCTTTCATATACATGGAAGAATACTTTCGTAGGAGGTAGTGAATAAATTATGTCCATAAATTACAGATGGTTTTCTTAATCATACTGTATTAGATCATAAAGCAGAGAGACATAACTCCAATTCCTCAGAGACACACACTGATAACACTACTGAACAGCTGCTTCCTGAGGAGCCCCTCTGAAGCCATTGGATGGAAAGTTGTGTCAGTCGCAGAGTTGCAAGATGCAGTGCCATGGAAAAATAGTGTCTTACAGACAGTCCTACAGATTCCATATTAATTTTTGAATGTTACTTTTAGCCCAGAATAAGAATAACTAAAAGTGAATTAAACTCTAAAGCGGGTTGGACATAGTCTGCATCCTTGCTTACGACTTTTTAAATCCTGTGTTACTTGGCCATTATTAACATACTGTGACAGGATATTTCTAAAAGGGTGCAAAGTCAATAATAAATAAATACTTAATGTCCAGACCATAACACTGAAGATTTAGAAAGAATTTGCACATATTTACTGCACTGTGTATGTGTAGTAGAAGTTGTTCAGAGGAGGGACCAGGCAGTCCATATGGTTTTTAGAATAATGTATTTAGGCTGTTGTCCAGAAGGGTTGCAGGGGGCTGAATGCAGTTTATGTCATCAGTATCATTCCCAGTATACTTTTGAAGTGTTCATTTTCATGAGCATTGCGATTTAATGTATGCACTAATTTCTCCTCAAATATATTAACTCTTGATATTTAATGTCTGTCTCCTGCTTACTTTGCTTTTTACTTTTGCTGTATTCTTTTCATACATTATTAGGATTTCCATTTTCCTTTGTTCAGCTTCTGGTTTTGCGTGTGTATCTATCTGCCTATCTATCTGGTTTTGTGTGTCCATATGATAAAGAGGAAAGAAGGAAGGAAAATAATTAGGAAATATTTCTTGATTCTAGATCTCGAATCACCCTTACAGAGATGTCAGGAGTTACCTGTTACAGGTAGGAAACATTTTGATCTCAAGGTGAATTTTATTTTTACTAGAGAACAAAAATATTTTTGAAACATCAGCTCAAAGGTTGAAATAATGTCTTTTACTTATTATAGGAAGAGCTATTCTAACAGCATAAGTTTATGAATGTTACATTGGGTTTATTCCACTTTTAAAGGAATAAAGCATATGCATATATTCTACTTTCATTTGGATTTTTCTACATGTTGAGTTTCTGTACCCTGAAGTACACCATGCTCTCACAGCCTGTTGTGATTTATCCTGAAGACTGCGGTAACACATTTTATTGATAAAACTGAGGCTTCAACTGGGAAAAAAAAAGCTGGGAATTAAGGGAAAATACATACCTGCAACAGCTACTTCCCCTGTTCCAAATATTATGGTGTTTAATAGGTATGTGTTAGACAGTATGCATGGCACTTTATTTTTTGTGTTGATATTTTGCAGTATTAACAGATCACCAGGATTTGAATAACACAGAACTGAAAACCATTCTGAACAGCACAGCTCCTCAACAGTATCGCATTAGAGCAAAGCTGAGAACTTATAAACCCCAGAAGCTTTATCAGTCTATTAAACTTCATTGTTCCAAATGCAACTCTTTGTAAGTGTTTCACACAATAAAAGTAATTAGGAATTGTTCTATGTGTTTTGGGATGCCTAGATTTTCAGTGTATTTTCATCCTTTTTTTTTGTGTAAAATAAGCTAAACGTAAATGTATTTGAGTTTGAGCAAAGATTTGAAACTTACTGGTAATAGGACAATTTTAAATCATCAGATGAGTTTCATTTACAGAATTCTTTGAGTGCTTTCAAAACAGTAATTTTTCTTTATTTTCACAATTTAGCAGTGCTGGTTTTCCCATACCAAAGTTGTATTTAAGTACCTGTTTCTGTATTGCAGTTTTAAAGTAGGATATGCAAAAAGGTATGATAGTCTCCAAGTGAATTAATAAAATATCTTTGACTAAAGTCTATCTTCCAGAGAAGGCATCATTTTAGGATCCAAAAATATGAGGGAAACACCATCCACCTTAGTAGTATTGTCTTTTTTCTGACCTGAGTCAGTTCACTGACAATTTTATCATTTTTATTTCCCCATTAACACTGTCATTGTATCAAATAATGCTCAGTCAAATAATCGTATGCCATTTCTGGTATATATTCATCTAACAATTAAAGAGTTTGTTTGAAATGGCCTATTTTTGATTAAGCTACTGAGTGACATGCATTACAGCACTATTCATGATCATCTGAATCCCATATCGCTGTTTTTTTGCCTGACTTAGCCTACCATCAGTCCCAAGCAAACAGCTTTATTGTTATTGTTGTAAACTGTTGCTTTCTTTAGCTGATGGCAAGTTAGCATTCTCATAGCCTTTTGAAACTTTTTTGCACAATCAAGATTTATTAGATAGAAACATCACTGAGTCAAGAAAATGCCTCTACTCTCCTTCTCTTAGAGCTTTTGGATGCAAAGTAGCATGCTTACAGCTTTAACAATATTGGTCTTTATCAGATGTTATAACATTCTTTTGGTTGCAAGAGGAAATGCTTCATCATCTTCACAACATAGAAGTACATGTTCTTTATTACCAAGAACAAAAAGGAGTAAATTACCAACTATCTCTGCCACTTTTGTCACTTGTTTGATATATTTGCCAACTCTGTATTGTAATAAGCAGATACAATTGATAGAATTTTGTTTGTTCCTTAAGAACTTTATCTTTATCCCACAATTTTCCATTACTACTATAGGCTTTTTATGTATTCTTGACTTATTAATGTCTTTGTTTCTGTTCACTTGAGTCTCCTCCTATTTCATGTATTAGTGCCTTCTCTTTGCCACAGAATTAGGGCAGACTTTTAACCAGATAGATCCGTGAGGCTTTAGTTAGCATATTTCCTACTACTGCCACCATATCCTGCTGCAATGACAGGACTACTTGCAGTGCTGTCCCAGAAGCTTAGTTTCCCTGTTCTCAGCTGTGTACCTCAGGTGGAAGGAATCAGTGAAATACAGTGGAGCTGTACTGCAGCCTGGGTTGTGTGAGTTAAGAGGCCCAGGAAGGAAACATGATTTACAGGCATCCATCTCTCCTACATGTTCTCCGGTGGTAGAAGTTGTTTCATGTTTTTGCATATGCTGAAGAGCATGCATGACTGAACAAAGTTCAATGCAAGTTTGATCCTTTAACACTTCATGCAGTACAAGGCATATAACGCTTGAGGTAAAAAATCCTTGAGAGATGTATTTTTGTTTTTTAGACTTCGACTAGAAACTTCTCTGTAAATAGCAAAATATCGGTGTCCGTGGATGTAGTTTTATTCAGGTACCCACGTTACAGAAGTTTTATTTCTCGTGTGTTGTTTTGTTCAAAAACAATTAATTCCATTTCTGCCTCTGTGGGAAATCTACAGGCAGGCTGTAGAGGCTGGAAAAGTTTAATGGATCTATCTAGAAAGATGACCTGTCATGTTAGGTCCATTGCTTTTGCATTTATAATAGTAATCCAGGAACACAGGTGGAAAGAGTTCATGTGAACAGCAAGTTCAGGTTCAGGAGGACCCCCTGTGTGCCAGTTCTACAGTCATAGAAGAATATAAAAGTTTGGTTTCATAGGCAGGAATTGTTTATTCACTGGTGGAAGCAGCTGCTCTTGGGTTTGAAAGTGAAATCATCAGAATAATCTTCAGGAGTTGATGGTATTTTTCCTTTAACTCCATTCTGAACTTGGCATATACTTTCTTTCAGTGTTTTATGAAATAGCCCAAGATTTTGCCTTTTTTTTTCATTGTCCTTTTTGTCATGGTTCGTATTCCACCTGAAGCCAGCAGGTCTGTCTTGCTTAGGAGAGAGCATTCTAATTAATATTTAATTTATGTACCAACCACTGGCTTTTTGCCTCTTGTTGGTTATACTGGTAAAATTTGGATGGCCTGCATTACTTTTTTTGTGGATGACAACTGGAAATTCAGGAATGGTGCACTCTGGCAGGACAGGAAAAAAACTGTGTGGTGTAGAGTTGAAGATTCTTCCTTTTTACAGTATATCTGTGAAGCTATTCTGCTCCTTTCCCCCCCCCCCCCTCAAAATAAGCAAAGTAAAACAGCCTAGAGCATAAAACTTGACATTATATGGTCTTTTCACTCTGTTGAAGTGGTATGCAGTTGTGTGGCCCTTTTAAGGCCCAACTGAAATCACATAAAGCTGATATTTTTGTTTTTCCATGGATTTACATATGTGTGGATGAAGCCATGTCATGATTTAAGCCCAGCCAGCAACTAAGCACCACGCAGCCATTCGCTCCTTTTTCCGCCTTTCCCCCAGTGGGATGGGGAGGAGAATCAAAACCAAGTAAAACTCATGGGTTTAGATAAGAACAGTTTAATAATCGAAATAAAAATTGAAATGTAATTAAAAGGAAAATAACAACAAGAGAGTGAAACAAAACCCAAAGAAGACAAATGATGCACAATGCAATTGCAGACCAGCCGCTGACTGGTGCCCAAGCCCGGATCCACCCTTCCCAGACACCCCCGCCCAGTTTATATACTGGTCATGACACCATAAGGTATACAATATTCCTTTGGCCAGTTTGGGTCAGCTGTCTTGGCTGTGCCCCCCTCCCAGCTTCTCGTGCACCTCCAGCCTTCTTGCTGGCAAGGCATCAGAAGCTGAAAAATCCTTGACATTATAAACATAACTTAGCTACAACTAAAAACATCTCTTGTGTTATCAACATATTCTCACACTAAAGCCAAAACACAACACTACTAGGAAGAAAATTAACTCTATCCCAGCTGAAACCAGGACAAGCCACTAGGCTGCCTCTGCTCCTGGGTAAGATTAGATTTCTTAGCATGTTTATTAACATGGAAATGAATTATCTTGCTATAATTTGCTGTACAACCTGGATGTTTTAGCTGCTAAAACATCAAAGTTATTTTTCCTGTATATTCTTTAACTCTTATGACTATATTTTAATATTTATTCATAGTACTGTTGTCCTTGTTGCTAGATTGCTTAAGGAGAAGCTGTTAGAATTTACTTACTCATTTTGGAAATGGTTTTAGGCAAGAAGTTCCAGATGGAGATGACTTTGACTTTATTTTACAAGGCTCTGCCATTACGTCCCCAAACATAGAATTACACAATACATCCTGGTATGAATCTGTAATGTGGACTACAGAAGATCAGCAACAACGGAAAATAGCTATCCATTTTGTAAAGCATGATGAAATGCTTCAACAACCTGAAAATACTTTGCTTATGATAGAAGGTAAGATAAATTGCAAACATACCACTTCCTGTGGCACAGTGTCCACTCTGTCTACAAAGTTAAGATATGTTGAAGTTGTATTCAGTGTAAGTGATGATGATCATAAATGCATCTTCAACAACAAGAAAAACTTAGCTGGAACTTTAAGTTACTGTTGTGCAAACATGGAAAAGTCATCAGTGACAGTCTTGTAAGATGCTTTTGTCTATTTTAAAACTATACCATTAAGTTTATTGTTGATTCTGAATATGTTTTTTCTACCTGTGCTTACTGGCTCTTTCTGATTTGAAAACTCAGTCTCTTCTAAAATAAATTAGTATTGATGCGGAAAAGTTTTGGAAGGCTTCTGCTAATACAAGCCTACAATTAACTTTGTCAGCCTCTGGATGTCAGTGTTGTTTCAGATTAATAGAGCATCTTGCAGCATGAGGATTTTTTTGTTTGTTTTTTATCAATTTCTTCAGGGAAGAGATACAGTCACTGAACTTTAAACAAAGCAATTTAGCAAGAATACTAATAAGGAGTATTTTAAATAGAATAAAAGAAATAATTGCATATAGTACCATTCTGAGTTTAAAACAAAGTCTTCAGTTGTGCTCAAGTAGTGGTGTGAATAAGCTAATGTAAGTCAGGTGGCCCTTTGTGTAAGGGTCAATGACAAAACCCCTTCTGTTTTCTGCTTTATTTTATATTCAACTAGTTCTGATAGCTGCTTTATATCTGACATGTTCCAAATGGGGGTGGGGGGGCTTGGGTTGTTTGTTGTTTGCTTTTTTGTTTGTTTGTTTGTTATTTTCCCTTTTTTTTTTTTTTTTTTAATCTAACCTTCTCATTGTGAAAACAACAGAAAAAAAAATATTTCTACTCTATTTTCCTAAAATAACTGAACAATATAAATTGGTCAATCTTTTTTCAGCTATTAAAGCGCCAGCAGCTAAGTATGTGTGTATGTGGATATATGTGCTTCATGCTGGAGCAGAAGGAAAAGGCATAATCAGTGTTTTAGCACCTTTTTCCCAGAACATTGTTCATGAGCCTTGCCAAAGCTACATGCTATTTTAATTTTTAAGTTTTTGGAGGTGAAGATTTTGAAGTCTCCCTAGAAATCTTCCCAGCACTTTTTCAGATACAGACAACCCTCAAAGGCCAAACACATTATGACTTTTATTAGACAGAGATGGTCTAGATTCTACTCGTTTATTAAATACAAGCAATTTGCTCCTCTGCACCACAACACTCTATTCTTCCCCATAATCATTATGCTGAAGCAAGGACTTCTTTTTGAGTGTGTGGCATCTATTGGGCTAGAACTGAGGGAATAGTTGGATAATATACAGAATTTTATGCAACCCTCCACAGGGAGTGAGGGGAATGCGTAACTGCTGCTACAGATTTGTCGAACTCAAGAGTGAAATGTTAGGTTAACAAGTAGATTAATGCTCCTTACATATCCTCATTATTTGTACATTAAATCACTGTGATTCGTATCACTGTCGACCCCTGGTAATTCTCTTTGTTTTATGCCAGTCTCCTAGAAGCCAGAATACATTTGCTCAGTGTAACTTTGTATTACAGCAAAGTTGAAATTCTGAAGACCTTTTAGCAATGTCAGTTAAGGCTACCCTGAACTTTGTGTGTTAATCCCTTGAATGAGAGTTCAAATGTATATGAGAAGCTTTACCTGCGTCACTGTACTTGGAGAACCTTTGTTTTCTAACCTCTTGGGAAGCCATTTAAAATATCCGTGGCTCTGTTTTCTTTATTTTTTTTTAGCAGAAGTTAAATTCACTGAGGAGGTTTCATGTTTTGCATTTTTTCATCACCAGTAAGAATGCAATTTTACTGATTTTGGTTTCTTCTCTTTTTGCATTGTCTGCAGTACAAGTAACAAATATATGCAATAAATATTGTACAATCCAGTGTCATAATTACTTGTCAGAAAGTCTTTGAAACATCTTAGTTACAGTTAATGGTAAACAACACAGTTGTAGATTACATTTATTTTTAACAGTTTATTCATATTTTTTTTATTGTGGCTCATGAGCTAATTAAATCATATACTTTTATAGAACTGCTCCCAAATAACTGTTCTCTGTGTACTAAATTAATAAATTTACCACATTTCCACTGAATTGGTGAAATATCAGAAAGATTCTGTAATCAGTTCTACAGTCCCTACTACAGAGACTGAAGGCAGGTGATCCCATGATTTATAATAAATTTGAAATAACTTTTTCCTGTCACTGGAATTGGAAAATCTCAGGGTTCCAGCTGTACTATACTAAATTTCTGCTGTGTTCCTAGCATGGACTCAATTTACTATCTATCAAATTAGCATGAAGTTTGGTGGTTCTGTATTTTCTACCTCATGTCAATTATGACATGGTTGAATAACTACTTTTTCATAAACTGCTGGTTAAAAATTAATATATTTTTGCCACTTAAAAGCTGAAAAAACAGTTACTTAGGAACAATTACAAAAAGCCAGTTTATTCTTTTTTTTTTTTTTCCCCCCAAGAAAATTGCTAGTTAAATCATAGGAGAAATTATATGACAGTGATGGTAACTAAATACAACTTCAGTGTATTTACAGTGTTACAGTGATGGCTGTGAGGAATATATTAAGGCATCTGCTCTGATAAATGTCTATCTTTTATTCTTTATTGACTATGTTGTTGAATAAGAGTGAGAAGGTTATGGACCATTTTTTCAGTTTTCAGTAGTGGGTCTCAGTTTTTCTCAAAGGTCCTGAAATCAACATCTAATCAGCTAAGAAATGGAAGTTGTTCAATTTTTTCTTGATTACAGTTTAAGAAAAACATACTTTTTTTTTTTGTTTTCAATAGGTGGAACACTAAAAGAAGTCTGGAAGCTTACAAAAAGATTTAAATGTGTTATTCCTGTGAGATCCACAGAACATGATCTTGAATTATTAGATCTATCAGCTCCTTTTCTTTTACAAGGGAACATAAAATATTATGGGTAGGTTAAAAGTATTTGTTGATATTTCTTCACTAATTCAAGCTGCAGTGCTTAAGGGATAATTTGCCCAAAGATTCTTTGATGCAAAATACATAACATGATCAGCTGTACTGAGACCAGGGATGAAATGCCGTACTACTACCTCATATCAAAGGACTCAACTGCAGCTGGACGTTATCTTACTCTATAAATCTTATGCCCTTAATTACACAGCACTCCAGGTTCAGTCTTGCCTGTGGTATGTGGGTAGATAAACTACAGAGACAGAAATGAACGTGTAAGTCTCTTTAGGCTGCAAAATGCCTAAATGTTCCTCTTCTAGTCCAGATCTTCCATTTGCTAGTCTTACCCGTTAGTCTAAATTAAACCAGTTTAAAACTGTATGCTGTTTTTTTTGGTACACGGCTAATACTTAGAGACCCAGAAAATAATTTCAGGCTGTCAATCCAGGTCTCATTATCTCTTCCATTCCTAGTGTTGGGAAGCCTTGGGTTTTGGAAGAAATAAGGGATTTTGGACAGCCGTCCTTCACCATTTGCCGTTTATTGAGATCCACAACACTGCAAAGTGTCTTACCTATTTGTGGATGTTAGTCACTGTAGAGGCAACTTAAACTCGTTCCTGAATTCCACATGTCCAAGGCTGTGGAATACAGCAGACACATCTAGATCTGGTATCTGTGCTGTGCCATGCAATACCGTGTTCCTGCTCGGTGGGAGCCAGCAGCAGTGCGTTCCCCAGCACTGCACAGCAGCATGCAGTTACTGAGCTCAGAAATACCAATCTACTTCATGCAAGCTGTTGAGTCCACCCTCTCAGCAGTCCTCATAAGTTCAAGCAGAGTGCTGTGTTGCACTGCTTCAGTCCTGTAGGCAGTAAAAAAAACTTCTGTGCAGCAATATTGCATGTTTCATAAGAACCCGAAAGTTTCCCATAAGAGCCTGTTAAAATTAATACAGATAATTATTTCTCTTTGTCATATATTGTTTTGACCTTTTCAGGTATGGCTGTCCACAGCTTTTTTAAATAAAGCCAATATATGGGTATTCCTACTGGGACTGGATCTTCACCAGTACAAAGTATTTCCCCTTGCACTTTCATAATCCGTATATTTCCCCAGCTGCACACAACTCACCTTTAGACCTTGTTCTCTGTTTAAATGGCTGTATTGTAAAAACCAGTGCGCTGTAAGATATTCCATGATTGCTTGTAGGATATTTAGGAAGGAACTTCACAAGGATGTTGCCATTTCAGAGCTTTGTTCCATGTACTACTTTTATGAGTAGCGCATACTTAGCAAAGTCAAAAAAAGATTCTGTATAGTGGAATGAAAAGCAGTGATATTTTTGCTGTAGGAATGAGCTTGAATACATGTATAAGTATTTATATGTGTGTGCATGTGCATGTATATTCATAAATATATACACATATAAAAATAAACACACAGACACACACTTGCATATAAAAAACAAAATTCACTGCAAAGTTCCTTTATTGGAATTCAGGTGTTTTATTTAAAGGAAAAGAACTTAATCAAGCTTGGCTTTGTATCACTTGAGCAGAACTGGTGCTCTTGACTTTTATGACATGTTTTGCATGTAATTCTAAAAGATAATAAATGCCTATTTTATGTTCTATCTTTAATATACTATCGCAGAAGCTTAATTTGGAAAAAATAGTTCTGTAATTTTATTCCTTGAGTCAAGTGAGAACAACTTTGAAAATGATTCTTCCATATTTTCGTCCACTTGCAGCATTTGCTTACTATGTCATGTGTAAAAGTTATAATTAATAAAAGAGACTGTTCTAATAACTCATAGTTAAAATTTTTTAATATAAGTAAAGCAAAATTTCTGCTCTAACCCTATTGTGGTTTTAGAGTGTGCTAGAAGTTCAGATTCATTCCTGCTTTTACAAAGTGAGATGTTTGTATTGCTAAACAACACAGTAGTGACAGATGTCACTGCTAAGCATATATTCATATGAATGTATGTTTAGCAGTGTAGTGATCTTAGATTCGAAGAACGGTTTTGGTTGGAAGGGACCTTAAAGATCATCCAGTTCCAACCCCCCTGCCATGGGCAGGGACACCTTCCCCTAGACCAGGTTGCTCAAAGCCCCGTCCAGCCTGGCCTTGAACCCTTCCAGGGAGGGGGCAGCCACAGCTGCTCTGGGCAGCCTGTGCCAGTGCCTCACCAACCTCATGATGAAGAATTTCTTCCTTCTGTTTGATCTAAATGGACCCTGTTTCACTTCAAAACATTGCCCCTTGTCCTGTCACTATGGGCCTTGGTAAAAGTGTCTCTCTGTCTTTCCTATAAACCCCCTTTTCATACATTGAAAGGGTGCAATAAGGTCTCCCCGGAGCCTTCTGTTCCCCAGACTGAACAAGCTCAAGCCTTGATGTACAGTTTTCCTCCTTTCTGTTATATTCACTGAGGTGGTCTTTTTCCAGACCAAAATGATTTAGTTCTTCTCGGGGACAATTCAGAAACAGCATTAAGGGTTTTGATCTGTTCTAAAGTTTGTCTGGTAAAATAATTATTTTAAATAGCAATAGAAACAGTTTTGCATTCTCACGGAGTAAGGAAATCAGATTTTTTTTTTTTAATCTGTGCAGAAAGCTTCTAGTATAAATAAACCAGTGTTTGGTTAGTCTCAGTATCTTGTTTTACATTCTAGGTGTAAACAGTGTTCAACTCCAAAGCCTATCAAGAATCTGAGTTCCATTGCAGCAGAACAACGACCAACATGGGAACCAACTGAAATAGCACAAGGTAACTGACATAATATTTTCATCAAATACTCTTGTGCCTTGATTCTGACATGTCTATATGAAATAGTTTGGTTTCTGTGTTGCAGTTTTGTAAAGAAAGCATGTAATTTATGGTTATGCCTGAGTATAAAGCTCTAAAATTTATTAATCTGTTACCAGTTGAAATAACATACTTACTTTTGAAACCATTACAGTATGAATTAAAGTGTCTTATATGTTGAATAGTTTATAGTCACTAGTAACACCTATCTTATGTGATGAATTTTTGGTTGCAGATGTCATTTCTAAACTGTGCACATGCTTGCAGCCTTAGAAGTTAGTTTTGCTTTTCCTTTTAAAGATACAGTTTTCCTGACCCGAACTAAAGTCTTCTAAAAAACTAAATCTTATTTAATGACTAGTACAAATTAGACTTTTATATTCTGTAAGCCTTAATCAATCCTAAGCATATTCCAGAGACTCTGCAAGAAATAATATTCAAATTAAAGGAATACTACCATAGCATAAATGTGTGTTCCATGCACTGTGTATTCCTTGTGCTACTTTATGTAGTCAGCATGTTCAAATGCTGAAGTTAAAATGGAGCTTAAAACGTCACAACCCATTAAAGAACATTTTCATATTTATCCATTTGTGTTCTAATATATTAAGTGGGAATATCTAGCAGTATCTAAGCTTGGTAAAGACTTTACGAAAGAAAAAAAAACCTCTTCAAGCAATGCATTAGTTCTCTCAAATAAACTGTCATAATTGTATTTTATTAAATAAATGTAAAGTAATATATAACTGGCAGTGTTACAGCACCTGCAATTGACATTTAATTCTCAAAATGAAAACAATATTCATTAAATGCTTTCTGTCATTTAAACTATTTTACTTATATTATTCTTTTATCATCTGTATTTTTTCAAACTAAATGTAACCTGCAAGTATATGAGATCAGTTGAATTTAAAATGACTAACCAGTAAGTAGATGCACCCATAAAAGACTGATGCAAAGTTGCAGTAACTTTGTATGTTTAAGATATTTTATGTTCGCAGTGTAACAGTTACCACTGTCAGTGAGAGAATGACTATAGTCATTTACATATGCTGGAATATTTTCAGAACTGCCAGCAAAATTTTTCTCAATAAGACTTTGTGTGGTAGCTTTTACTATACCATATGAAACAACTTTTTTTCCTCAGAAGATATGTTTTCAGGTGGAATGCTATGTTATTATCACTGAACTAAGAGCAACTCCTTTAATCTTCCATGGATTAAAGAACAGGAGTAGGAGGATCCTACCAAGGTAGGATCTAAGATCTAAGCAAATATTACAATTTATTTTACTAGGATGAGAGTAAGTACTTAAAAATCTTTCTGCATTTTTATAGACTCATCTATTAAAGTGTTTCTAGGGAAATTGCAATGCACTCACAAAATACAGACCACATTTTCCTATTCAGAGCCTCTGGTTTTTGTCCTGTCAATTCATGATTCTAATGACAGTATTCAAACTCAGTTACTATTAAAGAAGGGATGTTGTCAACTTGAGTTGTTATGGTTTATCTTGCATATTCACTCTAAGAAACAGTTCATTTTTTTTTTTTCTTCAGTTTTAGGTATTGAGCTGCTCCAGTATGTTTTTGTTATGAAGTTTACACTTATCGATGGAACGGGAGCACTAAATGCATATCTTTTTGATTATGTAAGTAATTCTAGGTAAAGGTAGACTCTAAGATCATGTGCGTTTTGATTTTGTTTGTTTTTAAAATAGCAAATGTATGTGCAGAAATGTTCATTCTATGTTACCTGCAGTGTTTTGTGGAGGCAGTTACAAGTGCTGCATTGTTATTAATACTCTCCATCACTGAGGATGCACAGAATGTAATTTTTAGTAATTTTTCAATAAAATATCAGAGTATAGAATACCAAAGCATAGAGACAAAACTGACGTTTGTAGATAGATTATTTGGTATTTCCCTAGACTTTTATACATTTACGTGGCTGAATTTCTCTTTTATTGGCAATGTTAAATTATGCAGCCTGAATATTGTGTGAATGGTGGGAGTGTTTCAGGATTTGTGCAGGTAATTTCTGGATTTGTTCAAAACCTCATTACCTCTTTTTTAAACTCTCAGTATAATCTATCCATTCACTAATTCTTTATTTTTGTTTCATATGACCACAAGGTAGAAGAAGCCTTTCCTTCCCCTTAATCTAGGCAGGACTCCACTGTAGCTATACAGATATTTGTCTTTGATTTCAGAAGCAGTTTATTGAACTGCTCTGCTAGCCTGAGAATTAACCTGTCTTCAGGTTTCTCTGAAGCAACTTTCGACCATTCCTGCTACCGGAGTCACTGAAAAATGGATGGTTTTCCTATCTCTACACAATGTATCATGATTTTACCTTCTGAAGGCTAAAAAAACACCATTCATTAGATCTTCTTCCATATCAGAGTTCTTTGAAAACTCTGACCATCCTCACTGTTGTTCCTCTAGATTCTTTCCAGGTGGCCCCCATGTTCCTTGAAGTGCTAAAACAGTCCTCTAGCACAAGGCATTGCCAGATAATGCTTCTATATGTATAAACCAGGATGGTAATCACTTAATTTTTTGCTTACTGGTTCATGATATAGTTCCCTCATGTCTGAGTAGATCCTCAGCTTTAAGAAATTATTCCTCATTCTTTGTTTGAGCAGATGATTTAGCTTGCTTAAAAGCAGTACTTTATACATGTATCTGGTAGAAAGTGTGTGGGGGGGATTGGGGTTTTTCTGTCGTACTAGCTCTTCAGTTTGTCCAGAATTAATTCTAATTCTTTACTCCTGTATACTTGCGCTCCCCCCAGCTTAGTTTTGTCTATAAACATAGTGGGCCTATTTGCTGTTAAATAGAGCATGTCACTAATGAAAATGCTTAAAATCACCAGATTTAGGACAATCCCCTGCAGAATTCATTTTGGACATCTCCCATTTTGACAGTAATCTACCAAATGCTCTTCAGGATTTTTTTTTTATTTCTTTTCTTTTTACTCGAATTCATAAGCTTTATTATTAGATTAGCAGTTTGATGCTCGAAGATGGCTGAGTAAGAATTTTTTTCTGATGCTGAAGGTCGAGGATTTCTGACTGGCAAGAGCTGGTCATTGCTTCCTACCTCTCCAGTTCAGGGCTGAAGATGAATTGTATTCATCTAGCATCCTCCTTAGTGAATTTACTCCTTTACATGTATTTACGTGTGCAGTAGAAATATCTGTTGCTATGTATTTCGTGTTTTTTTTCCTTTTGTTTTACCTTTTGGGTTTTTTGTTTATTTTGTGTTGTACACACACATGCGCACACCTGTTTTAGTTGATACCCTAAATTTGGAGATGGTATGTCAATAATTTTCAAAAGAGAAAATAATTACAAAGTGAGAAGAATTTAGTGAAGAAGAGAATTATAATCTAAAATAGATTAGTATTACATTGTACCTTTTGTCCTCCTATATGTGTATTTGTGTGTATTCTTATTCCAGCAGTTCATAGCTGGGAATATCAGGATCTCACAATACACATTTGGAGCAATCTGTCTACCCAAGTGGAAAATAGTCACTGTAGTGGCACTTCAGAGTTATAACTTTGTCCAAAATGGGACAGAGAAACAATTTAGTTGGATTTTTTTTACTACAGTGCTGCTATTTAATGTATATATGTATCTGCATATTTTCCACCATTGTACTAAGTGAATTTCAGTGGGACTTTGAAGGGAATACTCTTCCTTGTTAAATTATAAGACTGTAAGTAAAAATAGTATTGGAAAAAATGTATGTTTTCTTAAAATACACAGTGTATTAGCAGCAAAGGTGATCAAAGACTGCAATCCCCATTTCAGCTAGTCATCTTTTCCTTTTACTTTCCTGTTTCCTTTTTATATTGAGAAACTAAACTGCAAAAGGAAGGTGGAGGAAAAGTTTTTAAACCATCTCTTGATGCAGGATTCCAAAAATCTCTACTTCATAGTAGCTCGGATTTTTGTCAGATACTGCTCAGTACTACAGCTTAGCTGCAGGAAAAAAAAAGAAAAAAAAAAAAAAAAAAACCAAACAAAACAAAAAAAAATTTCTTCTGAAGTGCAGGCTGCTAGCATTTCTGCTGGTGGTACTTCAAAGACAAGCCAATACCTTCCAAGCCTGAACTCGTGTCCTTCAGCACCACCTGGGAAGGAACGGGGCTACTTTGAAGTGCAGCTTTACACTTGTTTCCAGTTGCACTTCTGTAGGAACGCTCTCAGTGTAGTTACGTGTGTCAATTTTGCTGCTGGATTATCCACTAACTTCTGATCACTTTCATTACACATATACAAAAATTATACAAAGCCTGATTATTCTGTATTTGTATCTTTTAATAAAAAGGAGAAATTGCCATCAAAAACCTTAGCTCACTTTGAAAAGGTATAAGATGATGAGCCTTTAGAAATACAAAATAAGGTAACAAACTTGGAAAGAATAAAATGGACGTTTTGTCAGTCATGTTTACTGTATATGGTTTAAAGTACACAGAAGAGGTTTATTTAACATTTCAGTGTTCCATTCTTTTACTCCTCCATTCAGAAATGTATCTCACAGTATAAACCTTTCCCCATAGTTTCTAAAACTGAAAAAATGAAACTCAAACTAAGGGAGTTCCACTTGTATGAAGCCAGGCTGCAGTGGCCCCTAGTTTTCAAGTGTCTTTGTTGCTCTCAAAATGTTCTGCTCACTGCAGTGAGGGACTGCTGAGGAGGACTGACCATCCCCTCCAGCCATAACACTGTCTGGTTTTGGAGGTGTATGAGGAATATCTGTTGGTTGTGTATACAGACCTACATGTGTGCTGTCCAGGTGGCTGTAGTCTCTGAATACTCAGGGGTACTGAAATACAGACCACTAGTTTCTTCAGACAGTTGTGGTTTTTTTTTTTCCTGTATCTGAACAGTTTTAGAAGTAATATTATTCTTCCTTTGTGTTACTTGTCTGGCTAATTTTACATTCCTTAAATGATAAAAGAATATGCAGTCAGGGTTCTGGCTAATGATTCCTTACCCCTTTTCCAACACCTCATACTTTTCTGTTCTCTTCCAGGAAAAGTTTTTCCAAATTCCTGCCTCTGAAATCTTAACTAATAATTTTCTTCAGCAAAAGATGCAAATGACCATGAATACACTCTGTCCTCCTGGAAGAAAATTAGGTCAGTTTGCCATTATTTTAAAAGGGGAATGGGAAGGGAAAGGGTCTTTCAGTCTGCTATTGCATATGCAAAGTCTTGGAATTCAACTTATGCATGGGCAAAACTCATAACAGAGAAATGCAGGAGAGGTCCAATTAATTTGTTTTGATACTTTTCTTGAATAGTAGAACTCCCTTTTGAGAAAGAAAAGTAATGGTTCAGTAAATTCTCATGTAGCATGCAGTGATGTGTGAATACAGTCATGTCTGTGCAGGCACTAATGTGCCATTTATATTCATGTGGAAGTTAACCAGAACACTCTTGTACTGAATGTCACAGCACATTAGGGAAAAATGAAAGGGAATTCAGTGTATGGTGCATGCTTTGGGTGAGATTCTACTTTTGGATGCACATGCTGATTTAGAGCATCGCTTGCTAGAGGAAACATCCATGGAAATTGAACAAAAACTTAATCCAAATCCAGTCACAGAGGATTTTGTGCAGTGTTTCTGTTGTGGCAGAACGTAGCTCTGCCTAAACTACACATGTCTAAGGCAGCTGTATGTCTGCTGCAGCTCCAACCTCCAGGGTGTGCTCCCTGTAAGTACATGGCTGTCAGTAACCATTACAACCACGCTGGAGTTTTTACCGTACTTTAAAAAGACTGTCCCTATTTTAAAGGGTGTAAAGGATGTTCCCTTTGAGACCCATGAAGTTGTGTCATTGAGACACATGGAGATGAGTTTTTATTATTGGAAAGTCTTTATATGTGCTATACTGTGGCACAACTGCTACTACAAAGTGGTTTGGGTGGTGCCGGGACAGGGAGGGCAACACTCGGAAGACTGTGATTGAACATCGTTTCAGATGGTGTGGGAAATTTTAAGATACAAATTGGAATTTCAAAATTAATGATTGATTTTTATTCCTATTAACTGTTATATACATTTAGGTATCCTAATTAAGATCCTGCTCAAGTTGCATTTCTCTCCTATAGAAGTTAGAAATTAGTATTAAACAATAATTTGGGTTTTGTTTGTAGATGACTTGCCATGGCTGGAATGCTTCATCAAGTCTTACAATGTCGGAGATGCGATGAAACGTCAAGTTTATTACCAAATTTTTGACACTACAGTTGCTGAAGATGTTGTATACTGATGTCTCGCTAACAGGAAGTAACCCAGTAAGAATCCAATTTTGCAGGTTTTTGGGATCAGAGACTGTATTGAAAAAAAAAAAAAGTCTTTGTTCCTTTCTTAGGTCTTCGGCCTGTATGTATGAAGTTTTAGTTTGTGTATCAATGCGAATGGAAATTATGCTTTGATGTATTTACTACTTTTCTGGCATACAGCCTTATGATCAGAGTGCAAATGGAAATGTTAAGCTTTTCACTGGAGGCTGCTTGGCTCAGGCTGATGGACACAATCTGGTATCTGTCATTCAAAAAGGCAGTGATGAGGCTACTCAAAACTGGTGAGTTTTACTCAGGAAAATGTAGTCAGAATGATACTGCTTTGTTCATTTCTGTGTTAAAATAAATGATGTCAGCACAAATAGGGAAAAAGCAGCTCTTCAGTAAACTTCCTCTCAGACTATTTTGTGCAAGCATATGCTACCGTTCTCGGCCACTTTGACAGAGAGGTTGCTTTTAGAGATTTATTTGATTTTGCACTGATATGTACATTTAGGCAGAACTCTTCCTGTTAATCATACTAAGGTAACTGCTGTCTGTAGCAGTTACTATAGATTTTGATGGAGTTATGAATGTGACCATGCAATGATTATCACAAAAATGAAAGCCAATCCATGAAAGTAAGGTAGTGTAAAATTATAAAATGAATATTGACATCCACTAGATTGTAGCAATTTTTAAGGTACCAAAGTTGTTATCATACTTATTATCTGGGTCTGTTTTTCTAAAGGCTCTCACGTATCTGGTTAAATTTACTGTCAGGTTACACTGCCCGGATCTGATGTTTCTGTTTTACATAATCAGATTGTATGACTAAATTTAGAGATACAGAACTGATCTAGTGATACCATGGCTTGAAAATAGTGCTGGGCTAGAAAAATTACTCAGTGGCTTTACTTTGCATTTAGAAGTCCGTAGGACAAATTCAGGACATGTTTCTCCAAAAATAATCAGTATAAAAATTCCTGTCGAATCAAATGCTTTCCATCAGAGCAAAATTAGGTAATATTTACAACAGCTGTTTTTTTAAGGAAGTTCAGAAGCAAGGTGGAATACCTGTACATAGATTACTATTTTGATAGTAGATGACATTTTAGTTTTGATTTTTCAGGGCTGCTTAGTAGATTATGCAATTTGTCTTTTAAATTTCATCTAAATATCATCTGACAATTTTCTAGTACTCCAAAAAATTATACTGGGTTCATGTGCCATAAGCCAGGAGATTATGTTCTTTATTGATTGGTGTATAGGGGGAACCAATATTAAAAGTCGTTAGCGGAAATTTCCTTTAAAAAGGAGGAAAAAAAATCAACTTTGAAACTGAACAAGCAGTTTACTAAAGAACAGTACTGGCTTATGAAATCTTTCCAGAATCTGTGAATAAACACATAAGCAAAAAATAGTTATAACAAGTTATTAAATGGCTATCATAAAACTTCAGACAATGACCATATCCAAATTATTTCAGAAGTTATGGGTTAAATTGAAGGCAGTATTATTTACCTTTCTTGTATATAGCGTATGAAAACACTGGAATAAAATGTTTTTATTTTTAGATTTTTCTTAACAACTCAGTGATACTGCACATTTTTTCTAAATAAGTCTTTGTAAAGTAATGGATAAGAATGCGTTTCAAACGTCAGCATAAACCAAATCAATTTCAACCCATCCCTCATCTGAGGTCCGTGCCGGAAAACTGCGCATACATCACTTGATTTTTCTGCTGTTGAATATTGTATTCAAATGTTTAATAAAGATTTTTCCCAATATTGAGTGTTTGTTGTATTTGACTTTTAGTTCCTAGTTCACGAGACTGTGAAAACTTTCAGCTTTCATCCAAGAAAATACTCCAAATGAATGTTTGTAGAGTTTGTTTGATTGAAACATACTTGTTTCATTTTCTTTCTAAATATAATTCATTGAAATAATCAGTAATAAAAAAAATACGTATTTGGCAATACTACAAATCAGCGGTTAGAAAAGAATCAGTGCAGAGACACTGAAAATGTTTGTGTCTCATTGGTAGCCTTTATGTGGAGCAATGGAAGTCACTGAGATGGGACTCGCACTTTAATTGCTTATCCTGGTCAGTGCAGAGGCCTGTGAGTAGCTGACTGATGAATGGAAGTCTTGAGATTGCCGTGTCCAGAACTTACAGCACTGAGGGACTCCAGTTTCTGAAAGCTGAGCATCTCGGGCAGCAATGACCTCTAGCCATTACTAGCAACCTCCTTAGCAGAAACAAAAGTCACATTTCCCTTGGTCAGTTTCTTAACCAGGTACTCGATTTAAGTTTCTAAAGCATTAATAAAAGGCCAGATGTCTGTTTTAATGGTTTAAAAAATTTACTGAAATAGATCATAATATATTCAAAGACAGTCAAAAGCTGAAACAACAGTGGATCTGGTTAACATTGGTGCACTCCGAACCGGTGAAAACTGCAAGCATGTCCTCCAGGTATCTCATCTTCCTCCATCCACTACATCCCAGCATACAGGGTAACTGCATCAAAACATCAGCTTCTTACTAGAAATGTGGGCTAAGTGGCAAATATGCTTGGAATGTGAAGTGTATAATGCACGGCAACATCACCACAGACAAGGGCAAAGAACAGCCAGTTGTAAAGGAGAAGCTATGGGGAAAATAATAAAACTGTAAAAAGAACTATGAAGGAACATGAACCCATCTCCCCCCTTCAGTTACACAGGTGAGTGCACAAAAGTAGTAAAATTTTAATTAAAAAATAAGGAGAGTTTTCAGGGGAAGATAAACAAATAAATAAATGTGGAAGTATTTTCAGGGATGCTTGTGTGGGCTCCTTGAAGTTCTTGTTTTAAGGAGGTTTAAAAATGTAAGATTGAAAATCTCTCTAAAGTCAGTTGAATTTAAGCTCTTGAATGCTTCACGCTCTCTTGAAACTCCAATTGGAAAGACAGAATGTAAATGAAAAATACACTGCAGAAACAAGGAGACATTCCTTGTAGTTGACCTGCTGTTTAGTGCTGATTGAACTTTCTCGTTGTTCTTTGCTGTGGTGGCATCCAGAGATTTACAGACAAGACTGAAATAAAAGCTTTGCTTAATACCAATCCTTTGGCTACTGAGCAGCAGGAAGTGGGATTTCAGAAGAGACAGCAGAGCCCACAGGCTAACCAGCTGAGGTTTGCCACAGAGGATGACTTCATTGTTAACAGGAGTGAGTTCTTAGGTCTCAATAGAGTTTTACATCAGAAGAATTTATTCACATTAAGTCACTTTTGGCCAAAGCCATTGCATTAATATGTGGAACTGGCAGGAACTGGGGCACTGCAATAAGGGGCAAGGCCAAATATTGAAAAGGAGTTGCGAAAAATTTAAGCAAATACATATGTTCACAGTCGTTAGATGGAATGAGAGCACTGCAGAAAATATTCCCCAGTGGACAGAAAAAATTTCAAATAAGAATTTATTTCAAATATGCTTTATTCCAAGTGTATTGAACAATGGCTATTAAGAATTGGAAACAAGAAAATTCATCAGAAGATGGAGAGAGAAGGAACAGTTTCAGAGAACAGTAGCAATGGCAAGCAGCAGTAGTGTTGAGCCCTTATGAGACAGTTTGCTGCAGGTCCTGTTCACAGCATTTCCTATACGCTAAATTCCCAGTAAGAACTATGGTTTGCAGAAACAACCCTCTGATGAAGGATTACCAAACTGAAGTGCTTGAAAAATGAAGAGCAAATTATGCTATAATTAATGAGTTTGTATTTATGATAAAGCCATGGGTGGCTTTCACCCCAGAAGAGTGCTACTATGTGATTTTCTCTGTTTTCTGCTGCAACTCCAATACATGCATACAGAAGCACCTCCATAAAACTGCTGCAATGTTATCATTTGTCTGCATAAACTGAGCAAATTGGAAGTCTAGGAGTAAGTCTGCATTAGTAGATACTTTAATTTGCAGGTAAAATAGGGAAACATGCTTAATGTGGAAATATGCACCGGCCAGAAAAAGATTATTGTTTTTTTGTCTCATAACAATTCTATTACATGCAAAGCTTTGAGCATAAATCTGTTCTGTATCTTCTCCTGTGTGTGTACAGCCTGTAGACTACCACTGTTAAAATACAGTTTTGTGAAGTACAGGCTACACCTTTATAATTGAGTCTGTATTTAACTGTAATTCTGAAGACTGGATATCAGGTAGCTCTGATTTCTGGAGCAAGTAAGTCCTCTGCGAGTCCTGCAGTACTGTCCAACAAGACTATGACTTCTGGTTTTTTTAAGTTTTGTCATAGGCTCATTCATTTGGCTGGCCAAGTGTCCACTTAGGTAAAATCCAAAGACAAAACCTATCCAGTATTTCATAAGGCAATGGCTATTATCTGGGAAGTCCAGTCCATTTATTCAGCAATTATCTTTCACAGCCACTTGAGATACAAAGAGCTTTGTGAATCCGAACAAGAAGCTTCAAGGCATACAAGTAAATTCATATATTCGTTCAGCACAGATGAATGAAGCAAGCAGTCAAGTGAAACTACTCCTCGGTATCTGAAGAAATTGCTCATATCTGGAGCAAACAATAACATCTCTGATTGAAAAATGTGTTACATATAATGCTATTTGGGAAGTAAGATTTTTACTTGTTTGCTTTTCTGGGTTTTGTTTTGTTTGTTTTTTTTTTTTACCACCATCAGCATAGTGATAGAGGAGCATTTCAGTTCACTCTGGTCATACTTCAATCTTAGCTGAGAACATTCAAACATAGAATAGGAATGAAAAAGTAAATTGTGACACAACAAGCTGAAAAGGAACAAGGATTAGTTAGAAAAATTGCCTTTGGACAATACAATAGCAGCCATATTTCACTGTAATTTACTTAGAAGAGTAAGACTTCAGCCTAAGCAATCACATTATCTTGTTAGAAGTGCTTCTGAAGTATTTGCTATTTGATCTCCACGGACAGAAAACATCTGACTAATGCCCATTATTTTTAAGCCGGTCAAGCCAAGGGACCCCAGCCAGAGCTGGGAATCGTGTGTTATGCCCCTCGCAGACAGGCATGTCTATGGACACAGTCCTTGTTGTAGACTGTGCGTGTTTATGATCAAATGCAACAAACAGATGACTGAGGGGGATGTGAAAGGAAGGATATCAGGATAACAGTATAATTAACAAACTTGCAGAGCAGCTACAGGCCAGGTCATCGTGACCGTGTTCCCAGAAGGGGAGTCATTCCACATCCACCGAGTACAAGAGATTTAGTTTCCTTTCTTACCTTTGCTACAGGCCAAGGTTTCAAGTACTGCTCACCTCTCACTTGAGAAGGTAACTAGGTTTTCAAAAGCACCTTTTTCGAGAGCTGTTCGGCTTGTCTGTTGAAAAGCTGCCAAGGGTTTTGCCCAATGACTTTGTTAGAAGCTTTCATTCAGAGCTCTGAAACACTAGTGAATGATTCCTTTCCTAAGGAAACGGGCTCAAAGCAACAGGTCATTGTGCACAAAGTATGAAATAGACCTTTCCTCTGTGTTAAAAATATAGCAGAAAAACTATTATATATGGAGAAAAAAAACAAGTCTGATCATCACTTAATACTTCTAAAAGAACTAGAAAAAATTCCTACCTACTGGGACTATACACCTGAGTCTTGATATTGTGCATAATGCTGTGCAGGTGTGAAAAGTAGCTAAAAACTGGATCTTTACAACTTCATGATCATTTTTTGTGCACGTCCAAGCGAGACAGGAATCTATTTTTGAATGTTTGCCCAAAGCATTCAGTGCTGGGTTTCATTTTCATGCAAGTTAAATACCTTTTTATGGCAGCGGTATTAGAATTTGAGTTGAGATTGGCATGGCTCTTCTTTGAATGCTGATGAGTGATCACTGTCTTTAACATTTTATCGTTGGAATATATGGAGATGAGCCCTCTTGTTGCTTCCTTAAACTCAATAAGCCTTATTCATGCCTTGTGTAATTATGGCAGTTTCAATGCAGTTGCACTACAGATAGGTTGGACCACTCGTGTGAATCAGATTCCGCAATGTATGGCTCTTCCTATATAATAGAATGAAGACATAAATGTATTGCACTTTATAGCAAAGATTTGCTGTGGGCTTCAGCTCCAGCTGATTCCTAATTACACATTTAGCCTTAAAAACAAAACTTTATGTGAACACACAGAAAAGCTTTCATGATTATGATTGCTAATCTTGTTAGAGTGGCACAGTTACCAAAAATAACATGGGAAAGTATAGTTATTATACCAGTACAGGCAAATAACTTTGAAATCTATTTCATTGGCAAAAGGCTTGATCTCAATTCTTTCCAATATCGAAAGCAATTAGTATATCTCAAACCCTCTAGTTTATTATATGTTGGTTTGGTACACAGAAGAGAATTCCTCTAACAGATTTATTCCTTTAACAGATAAGCTATCCATTACATTCTGCCTTTTTGAGAAAAAGGATCTTGTGTGTATATATTTGACATGTTTAGTGCTCCTGCAGAAATTAATTTAAAATTGCTTCATCTGTAACAAAGAATGTGGATGGAATTGGTGCACCTGCATGCAAGAGAAGCTGACAAGCCTGGCTTGATACCAAGCTCTGTGGAGCTGCCCCTGTGTCTGATGTACCTGACTGCATTCTGAAATGCTGTCCTACCCTGAGAACTGATTTTGTGGAAGTGTAGCAATCACTTCCCAGTCTGGGAAGGACAGCATGGGTTCAGGGATCCCACACTGATCATGATTAGTTGATTCTTAATGTTAGCTGGTAGGTCCTCCAATTTTTGCCCGGGTTCTGTGAATCCAGATTGCTGCTTTGCTTGCAGGCACCACCACTGATATCCTGAAATAACACCACTGGATCTTGAAAACAATTGCTGCCCTTCCTGGCATCTCCATGGAAGGCCCTGTGCGTCAGCAGGCTTTGCATAGACACAATTCTTTCTGAAGATGCAACTTCATAAATCACTTACACCAGCAAGTCCATGTTGCCACCAAAAAGATGACTCCTGAATTTGTCTCTGGTCACAAGTTCCCAAGCCTTCCTTCGTGCTGGTAGTAGCAGGTTTGCATGATCTGGCTCATCAGCTCCCTGATGCAGCTCAAAACTAATCTTTGCAGGGAGAGAGAAAAGGAGGGAAAAGATGTAGAAACGATCTATGTAGAATCAAGGAGCAACCATCAATTTTGGCAGCATTACTCTCTTAGGACTTAAGCAATGAAGAAACCTGTGAAATTGTGTCCAGCCAGGGGCCGTTGTAGGAGAAATAGTACTAATGGGTGGCTCTCCAGACCTCCTGGAACCCAGAGTTGGGTTTGGCTATGCTCTTTCATGTTTTCAAATTAAAATATCTGTATTTTCCTCCAGAGCAACTTAAAACATTTTTCACGTCACAAGTTTTAGCCGTGTCTGAACTGCAAAGTCCTCACAAGTTTTCTTTTAGTACATTGATAGGGAAATAAATGTACCTACTGCCTAACAGAGACGGATGACTTCTGAACATGGGGAAGCACAGATGAGGTGAGTTTTAGTCCAGTTTACAGCCAGTTAAAAAAAAAAAAAAAAAAAAAAAAAGTTCCAGTGGCTTCAAAACTCATATGGCAAAGCCCTTACTCAAAGAGTGCCTTTCACTATTTTCTGACAACACGCAGACACATTTAAGAATTAGAGGGTGGAGCAGCGCTTTCCAGGTAGCCCTATGTTCCTGCAGTGATAGAGAAATGGACAGAAGAAATGTTGCTGTGGGTTGTTGACCCAACGCAAATATGAGCTGTGATGTGGCAAAAGTAGGCTAAAAATTGCGTAGTAAAATGGCAAATACCAACTAACTCTAAACACAAATCTACTGCAGAAACTCATCCCATTCAAACCCTTCTGCTGGAACACAGACAATGCTCAGCTGGAGGCTTGCCATCTGTGTGGCCACACCAGATGCTGAAGAGCCTTATTTTTCAGGATCTATTGCTCTAGGGCTACATCAGCATGTGGATGGCTCTGGGCCTCCAGGGCTCTGAGGTTATCTGCTTCCCATCGAGTCTAGAAATCAAGAGATCCTTGACCTGAGATGAACGTCTGAAGGATAGGCTTCTCCTTAGCAGGAAGTCATCCATCCACAGCATCGGCATTAGGGTTTACTTCAGCATTTCTTTTTCATCACCATTTTGGAATTATCAGCACATCTGAAAAGCTTAATTTACTTATAATAAATAGATACTTGCATAGGATACGGTAGAAAATCAGATTTTAAAAGGCCATCTAGTCCTTCTCCCAGCCTCAGGCAGGACTAGCTATACCTAGACCTTTCCTACAAGGGTTTTTGCTTTGGCCACCTGCAGATGACCTTACTGCCCATGGCAAGGTCAAGAAAAGGACTTGAACAATGAATACTGTGAAGTTAAGTTATGCATGTATACGTTGATGTGGGGGGCACAGCATCTGTACAGCTTAAGACTATACCACTGCATAGCCAGGATGGCCTAGATCTAATCAACACAACTTCACATTTCTGTTGGGAAAGACTGGGTTAGCCACAATGCATATGTGGCCATGAAATCTGCAACATGGATGTAAGTTTGTAGTGGAGATAATCCATTCTGAATTTCATGTAAGTAGTAAGTACTAAGCAATAATTAGCTAATTTAAAATCTCAGGAGGATGAGGGAAACAAGGAAAAGTGAAGGACATATTATAAAAACTGAAGTGCTGAAAAACATTTTAATAATTGGCGAATATTGCATGTCTTGTTCTTAATACTCCAGGAGGTACTTATATATAGATCTCATTAACATGGTCTAAAACTTGGCATATTATAAGAAATTATTTACAGAGAAGAAGCAGCCTTAATATCTCTCCCAGTCTGTCACTAACAAAAAAAAAAGCTGACTCACTAAACAAAGATCTTGGTTGGGGAGCTTTCCCATCTATCTAACCAACAGCATTCACGATTACCTCACATTTAAATCATCTGACACATTCTTTGTGAGACCAGAACTACATGTTTGGAAGTGAAAATGAGAAAAATATGTTTGTTAACAATTTGCTGATTTCAGACCAAACAATGAAAATTTGTCACTTATCATAAAAAAAAAAAAAAAAAAAAAAAACAAAAAAAAAACAGATTGAAGTGGATATTTTGGGGAAGTAGCAAAAAGCAGAAATATGAGGAGGTAAAATCTTACCAGCCATTTGTATTTACTGTGTCAAACATTCAGTCAAGTTAGTAATAAGCACACAGGTCATTAAACAGCTTAATTGAATTTGAGTGACATCTGCTTTTGAACAATTAGATGTCACAGCATATTTTCATAAAGAAGGAATTAACTTAATTTCCCTCTTCTCTCACTGAAAGTTTATTAAGTAGTTCAGCCATTAAAGTGCTTATTTATTAGTGAAGCCCAGATGGCCAACCACTGTTAAGTGTGAAGAATAGCTGAGCCATTCAGACTTTAATTAAGTGATTGTAAATTAGAGGAACATCACTCACTCAAAGCATAGAGGCTGAAATGACATTTTTCTACCATTATAATTCCATAACGATTTTTGGGGAGAAGAAAAATAAAATTTAAACATGACTCGTTCAGAAAGTAAAGGTAACCACAACATAAGAAAAATAAGTGACATCCCTGGTGTTAAACTTGTACCGAAGCTCTGTCACTGCTCCTGTTGAACTTGCATTCCCTGAATACTCTTTCTTAAGTGCATTTGCAAGGTGCTATCACCCCTGCACTTCACATGCCCTCAATGGGAACCAAGGGTACTCAGAAGCTGAAAGATATCAGAAGTCTGTCCTACATATTTAATTATAAATCTGTCTTGTTGCCTCACACTGAAAGGAAATTAACATGTAATAGCCATGTACAATTTTTTTCTAAATGTAAGTAGTGGCTAAGGAGTGCAACACAGGGTGAGACAGGTGTCCATCTTCTCTAATTCAACTGGTTCATTTAACACGTGCCAGCTCCTGTGGGGCTGTTTTCTTGGGTGAACATGGAGACCCACAGACCTCCTAGGCCCCCTCTTAGCAGTTTTTCTGTTCCAAAATACATTCTTTACAGAGGATGGAGAAAGGAGTTATGATTTAGATTATAGTGGATTTGACTTTCCTGATGACCCATAACTACCCCTCTGGACAGTCCTCTGCCTGCTGGTGGAAAAGACATCCAAAGACCAAGTTTATTAACAAAGGATCATGGCAAATCTAAGCCCTTTATAAATACAGATTTATGGTTCCCATGAGATGTGGTTTTCAGCAGCAAGGTTTTTCTGTAGCTCAACTTCTGTTTTTATTTCTTCTTTCTAAGCTGATTACTCAGGCAACACTATCACAGCTTAAATAACAAAAGCAATTCTTTTTCGGTGTTCAAAGTTTCCCAGTAAGTTCACCTCTCAGAAGCACAAGAAGAGTTTTCATAACAAAACATAATTCTAAATCAAGATGGGAACTGTTGCAACCCAGGCATTCAATACTGCTACTTAAATAACTGCAGATACTAATTAGACCCACTGCCCAGGCTAGTGCTCAAACCCTAAAAATCAATTCAAGCTCAATGTTGCACATAACTCTTCCTAGTATAAAGACTGTGAAAAATCTATAACATGTTTCATTTTTCCTTTATAGATTTAAGGACTTTCTGGATGTTGCCATCAACAAAGCAACTAGAAGACAACAACTGTTAGTTGAATGCAGTCATGACATAAGCCCACCAGTCCTTCTATCCCCCTTAGTCTATGCAGTGCCACAGGGAATTATTTTTCAGTCAACACACCAGAGGTAACATAATTCTTAAATTCACCCTGCTCTTTTTTCTTTTAACTTTTTCAGTTCCAGAGGACACAAGCAATGAAGACGGCTTCAGAGCCAAGGTTGGTGTTACCCCACTACAACACACCACCGGACTGCAGGAGACACTAGATGAATTTAGCCATTTAGGCCATCTGTTGAAACTCAATATTTTGCTCTTGTGAATTAAAAAAGCCACTGGTCACACCATCATTCTAGCATGAAATGAGAGGTGAATTTCACACTGGATGCATTAAGGATGAGAAAAGCAAATGGATCAAGGACAAAAATGCCTGATAAACTGGTAAATTATGCAGTCGATACATTGCTGATGCTGCTGAAATCAATAGGTGTGTTTTGCTTTCAATTTCAAGGGCTGGATTTCACCAATAGCTTGCATGTGCTTAACTCCCAATGAGATTTATGCCCACAGTTAATTGCTTAGCAGTTCCTACATCCAGGCTATTCTTGACTAATTAGAAATATGAACTCTCTGGCACAGCACATCCCTAAACCACTAAGGCACTTCAAAGGACATTATTCATCAGCACTGTTCCTTATACTCTTCCTCAGTTTTTGTCAGATGGGAGAGACAGAGCTATATCTTATCCGATTTTTACAGTTAATTGACTTGAATTTGTCTTGCAATTACATCTGGAAGAAAACTGAAAGTCTGTTTACAATTCCCCCTGTAACTTTGTGATGAGCGTACTAATTGTTCTTTTAGCTCACATTGCTTACAATCATAGAATTACAAAATATCTCAAGTTGGAAGGGACCCATAAGAGGATCATCAAGTCCAACTCCCTGTTCTTCACAGGACTACCTAAAACTAAACCATATGACTAAGTGCATTGTCCAGACGCTCTTTGAACTCTGGCAGGCTTGGTGCTCTGACCACTTCCCGGGTGAGCCTGTTCCAGTGACCAATAACCGTCCCAGTGAAGAACCCTGTCCTGATATCTAAAATTAATTTCCCCTGATGCAGTTTCATTTCATTTTCTTGTGCCCTATCGCTGGTTCCCAGAGAGAGGAGATCAGCACCTCCCCTCCAGTGCCCCCTTTGAGGGCAATGGAGACTGCAATGAGGTCAACCTTCAGCCTTCTCTTCGCCAAGCTCAACAAACCAAGTGACCTCGGCCGCTCCTTATAAGTCTCAGCATGTTCCATTATTGTTTACCATTGGGTCTTATAAAACAAATGAAGATAACATTCTTAATGGGATATTACTGTCTTTTTTTTTTTTTTTTTTTTAACAGGGCTATAATATATTTATTCAACAGTTAATAAACTGAATGGGCATCCAACTATTCAATCTTCTTAAAAATCCTTCCTTTGTGTTATAAAATTGCTTTGGCTTCTTGTATGAATAACTACTCTAACCATTTTTTTTTGCTAAAGGGATATCTTTGAAAGATCAGATATGCAGCATTGCAAGCTATATATATATATATGTATGTATATATATATATTTCTTTATTTATATGCTGTCATCCACTATGGGCCAGTGTGTCATTTGAAAGAAACTGGGACAATAATCAATCTCATTAGGGTTACGACCTTTATTGCAGACAACAAATTAGACTCCAGAAATATGATGTGCAAAATAGACTTCAGAAATATGATGCACCAAATTAGTACCAAAACCACTAAAAACTAATTGTAGGTTTTAAATGTGTGCTGGATGAAAAAAATAATAGAAACAAATAAAAGTGCATCAAGAATTCCATGTTATTAATTCTGGCAGGTTTACTTCTCTTATTCCAGTAATAATTTGATAATAACTGTGATCTGATCTTAATTCCTATTGCATCTTTGTCATCGTGGAAGATTCATCGGGAAACAAAGGGAAGTCAGAGAATGTCACAAGCCAGCAGTGGCAGGTGGAGACCTGAGGTGCTTTATATCCTGCACCCTGCCTAGTAGCCAGTTCTCATGGAAGTGAGAATAGCGGTGAAACCTGTTAGCTCATCACCATCTTTTTATTGTTCATAAAATAGTCAGTACGTAGACAAATAGTCAGTCTGCCAACTTCTCCATAAGTGTGTATGTTTTACCAATTGCAAGAGTGAGAATTTCACAAGGACTCTTGTGCCTTATGTCATGGTCAAAACCAAGAAGCTTAGCAGTGTGCTTTTGCTCTAAACATGCCTTGGTATCTTGCAGCTCAGATTCTGGAAAATGATTGATATTCATATCTGACAGACAGTTTTAATGGCTTCTTATTAAAATAGCATATGTCTGGATCTACTTTTTTAGTACTAGTGGGTTGCACATGATTTGTTTTTAAGCATATGTTGAGAATGATGTGTATAAACACTGTGAAGATTCTTTAGAAAATCAAGAAAAAGGGTCTGAAATTGGCTTTTAATAACTGTTTTCAATAAAACAGACTCAATCCCCACTTGCGTAACTCAGAGGAGGATGTTCTGAGAGCCAATGTTTAAGTTTCTAAAGGTAATTAATTCCTTCTTTACAATCATACTTGGAGAATCAAAAGAAACATGTTAGTGTGAGTAAAAATAATGGACTCTTCAGTAGATGTTATACAGACATAGGATTTGGCAAACATACAATATCATATTAATTTCTGACTAAGGTCAACATATAAGCTTATTTGTTCATGTTTAAAATCCAAGGGTCTCACTCCTTCCACCCACTCTACACCAACAGGAGACCATTCTGATTCTGGGGTGAGCAGGCTTTCATGGCACACAGCAGGACCAGACCATTTACACCAGGGCTCTGGCTGTTTAAGATCTTAATCCTGGTGTTATTTAAAGCTAATGGCAAAACTTCCCTAGATATCAGTGGAGTTTGCTCAATATTATATTCTTCTCATTTAATTTCATAATTCTGGGAAGGTGTCTGATATCAGGGACTAAGACTGGATCAAGTATAAAACTGAACTAGAATAGTTTTAGGTAAGCGGTTAGCCTAGTACCTTACAAACTCTTTCTTGGTCACCCCAGACCATATGCTGGGCACCTGAATATAGCTGTGGACTACTTACAGTTTAATCGGATGTACCTTAAAAAAACAGATGTGGAAATCTGTTGTGACCTAAGGGACAGATAGAAGAAGAATTGTTATATTCTGACAAGCAAACCTCTGGAAATAGCTGCAGGTCTGAATCTGCCTTGGTGCCTTTGCTGAGCATTAAAATACCTTTACAGATTTGCTGGATAACAACACAGAAGTTTATTATTTTAGATATTATTTCATTTTTTTTTAAATCCATTCTAGTGTTTCTTGTAATGTCATACTTCTAATCTTAGCACTAGGGGAAGAGGGGGACTTTGATCAATGCTTACATTATATTTATTATTTGTATTGCTGTTGCACCCAGTTAGTCCCCATTTGTACTGCTGTTGCACCCAAGGGTCCCAATTAGTATGCATATTTCCAAACACCAGTTAAGCAAATGCAAGCAGAAATACACTTCTCATCTTTGGTAAACCCATTAATTTACTTCTTAGGCCATACCTCTTACAGAGGATGCATAATCTGTTAAACTATTTCATAAGTTTTCTTGCAAACACATGATGTGTTATAATTCATTAAAATGAACTCTAAATCATCAAGCCCTGATCTTGCAGGAAAGTAGGTTTTGGGGGGCTTTGGGGTTTCTTAAGGAAAAGCTTG
Source organism: Tyto alba (assembly GCF_018691265.1). NCBI lineage: Eukaryota > Metazoa > Chordata > Aves > Strigiformes > Tytonidae > Tyto > Tyto alba. The sequence goes on along the minus strand of NW_024881282.1, from coordinate 66,580,575 downwards.
CTTTCTGTATATGCTAGTCTTACACTGTTCTCAAAGCATTGGGCACCAAATACTTTTTTAGACTAGATACTATGATAGATGCACTGACTCAGCATCTGGAGTCCTTATAGTATTTGTGTTCTTACACTATTATACTGTCTACATGCTGACTATGAAACATTTGCTTCTTTTATCTTCTTTTTATTTGAAGAATGTATAAGCCCTCCAATCAGAGAAAATAAGAGATGAAAAGTTTGCTTATTCTTAGGGAAGAATTTCCTTAATGAGCTGTTTCTATTGCGTTTCTTACTCTTACTATATTTGTAAACTAATTTACAACCTAGATGTCTGACTATAATTCACAAATTACATGCTCTAAATATAGGAAATACAGTACAAATGGATCAGGAAGTCCAATTTACCACTGCAATCCAACTACACAGGCTGATTTTCCCTTTAACATTTAAGGAATAGGTACAAGACTGGTCCTCTATGACTTGCAGCAATACCTTCTGTTTTGCAGGGGAGGGAGCTGTTCCCTACGTATTGTAGGATGTGGATGTGTAAAATCATTCAGTGTGCTAAAGAGAAACGCACAGCAAGTGCAGCTATGCTGTATAGGCTAGGGACACCTGAGAAATACATATTGTTTTGTTCTGTCTCCAAGATTAGAACAGATAAATATAGCTGATAAGAACAGAAGAAATGCTCTTTCCCACAGACCTTCAGTCTAACAGCACGTTCCAGCCACTTTCTTTGCCTCTACATCCCCACCTCATCTAGGGTGGAAAGAATATTTATCTGAGCCTTCTGGTCTGTAGGTAAATGTGTCTGCACACATTTGATGGTGTTCATGACACAATCTTTTTCTTCAAATATAATGTTAAAAAAATCAAATTCTTCTACCAAATCCTGGCTATTTGTTGGCATCTGGCAAAAGATTTCCATCACAGCTTTGTGCCCTCTCAGCTGATCTGTCCCCACAGGAAAGCTGCACTACGCACCTTTAAACTATGAGTTGGAAAGTCAAAAAGTGCTGAAGAAGAAGCAGTTTGTATATTGGTAATGTCTTTATCTGTTGTATCAGTAGCACACAATTCTTTGGGCAAATTACAGGTGTTTCTTTCAGGGCAGGCAGCACGTGCCTTCTGTGCAAGCCAGAACGTGGGCGGCGCTGGTTGTGCTCGGTGTGTACATCTGTTCATCCACCTGTGTGGTACCTGAGGGAGCAAAATCTGAGTCAAAAATGGTTTCCTGTCTTATCCTTATGTAGCCCCCAACTTGTATTTACAATTGGAGAATTATGCATTAAAAAAAAAAAAAAAATTGGAAATATTGGTAGTGACAGCTGGAATTATGTCTGCCTCCTTTCATTTAGTTCCCAATTGAAATTTCCGTGCAGGCCCTATTTATGCTACGTAACAGTTAACACTTCAAATTGATGGGGTTTCAACACAGCCTAAACCACACAGATGAAACATATACAGAAATATATTCACTACATTAACTAGCAACATCAGTCAATCACTTGCACTGTAAATTGAAAAACACAATAGTATAGATTGTATTGGCTAAACACTTTCTGAAAAGCACTGAACACCCTCTGGATGGGAGGCAAGGGAATGGAAAATAACTTCTTAGGGTTTATAGCATCCTCCCCACGCTTGCCTTCCCTTCCCAAGATTGTGTTCATTAGTATAGCATGCTCATAGGGGACTGAATATTCCCTCACACCTGCCTCTTTGTACAAAAGGTCAAGCGAAAAATCAAATGTGACCCAAGATCATAGAACTAACACTGCAATTTCAAATTAGGAAGACACTGTTGAAACTGGTAGGGCTGAAATGTAACTTCCTCTGTTCTCATTTTTGTTCTGTAATGTTAATGTAATTGTAAAATACTTTTTTTTTTTTTTAATATAAATTGATCTTTTTTTTTTTTTTCTCTTTAGCTTCCAATGGGGAAATATAATTGCCAGAAGCCCACTAGTTTATCTCAGCAAGCCAACTTGAATGCAAATTGGAGCAAAAGAATTGTAATAAAGAGCAGATTCACTTCCATACTGACTGATGATTGCTGTGAAACATAGAGAAAGAAAAATTTTTACAGTGATTGTCATAATTTTGAATGGCGTCCTCCTCTTCTCTATCCTTTTTCTCTCTTGGGCAATTGTATTTACAGCTGTTAATAGACTTTTTATTTCTGTGCAAATTCTCTTCCCACAAAACCAGCTACAAACACTAGTATAAATTGCCTGCAAAATCCTCCTTAAAACTCAGATTGTGTCTATATTGAACACATTGATGTTGAAGAAAAACATGAGAATTGTGCTCATTATTGCACAAAGAGTTTCTTCAGGCTAGAGGAATAGCCATCCCTTGCTTCTGCCTTGGAACCTAATGTTATTCGCCACCTAATACTATTTATTACATACATACAAATAATTTTGGTATAGCCTTACATTTTAAGACCTTTACTGAGTTAAAAAAAAAAAAAAAAAAAAAAAGCGTTATATTCTTATGAGAGAGATTCATGATCAATATTTACATTTTTGAAGTTATATTTATATGCCATTCTTGGTACAGTATTTTTCTGTAAGCATTGCTGTAATTCTCTCAGTTTTATGACAAAAATACTGTAGCAAACTTCTGCATTTCACTTTTGCATTGTAATTTTTCTTGTCTCTGAAAAAGGAGCTTCAAAGCCATCTAATACATATGTCTGGACCCTTTCTGTCTGATCTTGGTATGAAGTTCTATTTGTTCCCTCCTGTCAGCCAAACCAATAACAGCAATATGATAAATAATCATACATACATCAGTCTTGGGGTTCCACAAGATAGACAAATAACCAAACATGATTGCAGAAACCCATCCTTTTGGCTAAATTTGAACAGCTTGACTCCGATTTCACTCATGGTTATTTGTCTGAGTAAAAACAGGAAAAGTATCTTGGAGGCAATGATAAATAATATCAACAACAAAAAAGTGTCAGATCAAGTGCCTGATCAGTCAAATCCTGTTCTTGTTTTTGTGTGTTTTTCTGGCTCTGGGAAATGCCCATTTAGAGTGGAGAGGTACGGGCGTGGGTTCAAGCCAGAAACAAACACCAAAAACTTTGAATGGAGCCTTCAGATCCTCAGGGGAACACCAGCTCAGCAGAGCTCCGTCGTTCCTAGAGTTTCTGGACTGCCAGGATTGCAGCTCCCCATTTTGGAGTTCAGCTGACAAAGTATCTCATATGCTCCATCCCATATAATTTTTCTTTTCCCTCCACCTTAAGATTTCTGTTGCCAATAGTGCTCAAGAAGTGCTTCCTCCTGCTAGTGGACGGAGGGGCAGCAAGCTGCTCAGCTACGGCGGAGTCACGGGCAGGTGCCTCTGGCCAGTCTCCACCCGGCTACTCGGGGCCACTTCTCAGTGAGTAGGTAAGGTAAGGTGTAGAAATGCCCAGAGGAGCAGAGGTGGGGGCCATGTTCGCTCACTTCCCAGGAAAGTCCTAGCCCTAGGACGCGAGGCAGGAGAGGGGTGTCTGACTGGCTCCAAGGAGGGAACTGAACCGAATGTAGGTTGTTATTTCCCCATGGAAGGTACTGCTCACTAACCTGTTATGCAAAAGATGCATGTCTAAAGTCTCATTTCTGGAGCTACTCTTTCTTCCCTCCTTTTCGTTCCTTTAACTCCTACATTCCTGACTACGCAAAGGAAGGAAAAAGCTGCACTCATCTGAAAACAGTTGTCTTCCTGGCCAAGCACCTTAACTATTAGAATATAACAGAAAAATTGGCTGCTACTACTGCAGTATCATTAACTTCAATCAGTTTGGATCAGACACTTAATGCTTTACTACCTGTCAACTTCAGAGCTACTAAAATCTCTTGTCCCTTCAGTAATTATCTATCTTTGCTGCTTCATTTCTTTTGCCATCCATTATGCCCTCCCCAGCATTCACACTGCATGCTTCTCACTAATCTCTCTAATACTTGTTGTTGCATTCTCCATTAGTTACAGCTATGAATTGCTAATCTGCAGCATATTTGAATAGTTCGCTTGGTACCTTATTGTTAAATACTTATGTTGCAGCTCATGAGTTTAATTTTTATGCTGCTACAGTAGGATTGCTGAATTTTCAATAGTAATAACAGTAGCATCCTTAGAGAATATTTAGAGATGGTTACTGCTAATGGTACTCAAACTTCATCAGTCTTGCAATGAGGTGAGTATATTTTTTAGAACTGCCAAAGTAACCCATGAAACATCATTTCTCTTTTTAAAGCACATCTCAGCAGAAAAGGCTAAAAACTCTCACTCTCATTCTGACTAAGCTGCTATGGGATTTTAAAAAACCCTTGTGAATTAATTGGTGTGATCCCAGGGAAAGAGAAGAATGTGTTGGGTCCCCCTTTCACATTTTAATAGCAATTTTTATGTCAGACTTCTTTATTTCTTTTTTCAATCATGCCAAATCATGTCAGGTAAAAAAATTCAGCAGCATGATCAGCAAGTAGCATCATCCTTCAGTAGCCCTTGAACATCCTTGATTGATTGTTAAGAGAGAGATAATCTCTTCTGAACTTATTGTAGCCTCACCAAAAAAATGTATGTACAGTGAAAAGAATTTTCTGCAGGTGTACTACGTTCTCTCAGGACTGCTCTCTGTACTTGGTCTTTATCTCTAAGCAATCTAGAACAGGTTTCTTTGACATTGCAACGTAAAGCAAAAATCTAGTGTTTTTTGAGGCTGTTCCCACAGAAGCTGGGAGATGTTTGCTGGAGAATTTTAGAAACATGCTACACAAATACCTGCTGGAGACAGTCACTAACTCACCCTATTGCTGGAAAATTAAGTTTTTTTGAAGGTCTTTCTCCAGTCCCCAGTTCTAGAGAAGAGGACACTATACTGGTATCCCACCACGGCACTGCTTTGTCTAGTCTTCCCTTACAACATCTAGTTGTTAAGATATCAGAAACAGCAATATTCTGGCAACAGGAGAGAAAAAAAAAATCTGTTCCTACACTTCTTGTGATTATATGTGGCAGGGGAAACTAGCAAGAAAAACTAGGAACTTGATGTCTCAGTTATACAGAGACATGTACCAGCACTCATGAGTGACACAAAATGTCACAGCAGAAATATGATAGACGTATTTCTAGAGAGGCAATGCAACATTCATAACTCTGTGTGTGCATTTGTGTGTGGTCAGCAGTGTCCTTAAAAAAACAGAGCACTAGGGCACATGTTAATGAAATGACATTACCATTCCTAAAAGTCCTGCTACACTGAGATGGGTTGTCCAGCTTGGCAATGACTCTCTAGGATAACAAATTACTGCAGACCCTGCAGTTGCACCACCAAATATATTTTTAGAAATTGGATGTCAAGCACCTAAGTGAAAAAGCACAAATGTTCTGAAAAGTATGAATTCAAATGTAATCAGTAATAACCTCAGCTGAAACACTTTATTATGTAAAGGTACCATACATTTGCCCTCTGCCTCTTTTGTGAATACACAATTAATATAATAGTTAGCATTCTCATATTAGTAAGCACTAATAATTGTTGTCTGCTTGCTCTGATAATCTACCAAGATATTAGTCCATGTCTGTGATATAAAAGGCACTCTGAAATGTGGATAGAAATATATCAAAAAGTGGTACTCAGACACAGTAATGTATTAGATAGAGTGGTCACTCATTTAACAGGCTGGTCTGTAAAATGCTAGCAGGACTTCCATTATTTTATCCAGCGTATTGATTCAGAGAAGCGTTGTAGGAGATGTTAGTATTCAGATTTTTAAACACCTCTCACTGCAGCCAAAGTCCTGCTGCTTCTCCTTTGTGCTGACAGCCAAGACCACTCCCTCTCTTTCACTCCGTGAATACCAATCATAGACTCAAGAAAAAGACCTTTAGCAACATACATGGCTGAGATGGAGAGGCATTTCATTCAGAAGGATCAAGATCTTATATTTCACATGACTCACAAACCATTTCAGTGTCTATTCACTGCATGCAGCAAGTATGGGGTTAAAGGAGCTGCCAGTCCTTTGGGGGAAGCTGCTAATTGAGTCTTTGCAATTTCAGCAGGGCACCCAACAGCCCACTCCTTACCAGTGCTGCAGTGCTCACTGGCATCACCCCTTCTGATTTCACCTGCATCCCCTCCTCCACTATCTTCAGTGACTGATGCTTTTGCTATCACTCCCAGCAGACACACAGAGTAATTTCCTGACAGGGTACGCCAGGGGCAGGACACCCAAGACAGCACGTGTCCCTCTGTGTGTGCACGTGTGTGCGAGGGGAGGACTTCAAATGCAGCTCTGCCGTGAGCCTGCAGTGCCTCAAGGTCCTGCCCTTACACCAGCGAGAGAGAAGGGCGCAGCTGCCTCTCTGGTGACGGAACCCCAGCGTGTCTGAGATTCTCTAGAAATTCTCAGCGCTGGTGCACTGAGGCAGCTGCCAGCCGCTCCTGTGGGGTCCGTCACTGCCTGACTGCAGCAGGTATGGATGGCCCAGAAACTCTCAGGGCAAGAACTCTTCTTGCTCCTCTCTCCCCCAGACCAGGCTCTTGCCACTGACACACGGATAGTAAATAATCTGAAACAAGAAGAGATTTGCTTCTGGAATACTTCTGTACCCGTGTAGGGCTGCAACCAATATTTTTGGCTTGAATCATTTCTAAGTGGAGTGTTTTCTGTGTGAGCCTTTTTGACATAAATATCTGTGCCTTCCTTGAGCAATCCAAAGACCTGAATAGAGCGTGAGGGTGCAGAATCGCCACAGTGGCACAGGGTGGGTTAAGACTTAGGAGCTCCTATTTGTCCCCTGTGGTTTGGTATAAATTTTGCATGGGACATCAGCAGATTTTTCTTTTCTTACTTCTCTACGCCTGGTGTCCCAGCTTCCTTTTTCTGTGTTGATGACTGAAAGTGTTGTCCTGGCCCCACTTCTTTGCCATCTTCTGATGATTTGGCAGTCTGTGAGTGGCAAATGATGAATTACACCACCATACCTTCCTTCTGAACATATTTCCATTCAGCATAGGTGTGTTTGTCCCACCACTACACTTTGCATTTGTGTTACACCATACTGTGGATGTTCTAACAGTTCTTCTTGTTAACTATGACATGTGGCTTTTGTTGAAGCTTGTCTTTTGCATTGCTCAGAGATTTATCTCAAGCTTCCTTGGTGTTTCAGATCTGTATGGTCTCTCTCCATAAGAAAGTCTGGAAAGATGAAGCAAAATCAATTGAACAGGTTTTGATTCAAGCAAGCCTGAAAATTTATGGTCCCATAATTTCCTGATCAGAAATTTTGCCCTTACTTTACCGAAACATGACTGAAGCTAGAGCTAGGTATCCTAAACTTGGCTCCATCTTGCTAGTCTAGGCAGTCATCGTTTATGTAGTTTGCTCTTTCTATAAGTGCGTATTTAAGTGTACATCCGTTTTGGAAAGAGTCTTTTCAAATCTCTAGATCAGAGTTTGAGAACCGTTAGAAGGCTGTTGGCAAAATAAGCCCAGTTAGTTTTGCTCCCCATTCTGTAAATACATTAAGCAGCCCAATAATGCACAGGCAGTAAAGAGTGAGGAAGTAGCCTTCATTCAAATATTTTCTGAGCGTGCAACTTTAAAATTCTCTGAATAGTGCCTACAGTATTTCTAAGACACTAAAATTCTCAGAGTACGGAGGGAGGATTCTCCTGACAGAGACCTGATGGGAGATAACTACGCTCCTGGCAGAGTTCTCTGGCCTTTGATGGGTGGGTGGCAGTAGTAGAAGGCTGTTACCCTCTGTAAAGCTTTCCCATAATAAGGGGGTTTAAGAGCACTGATTTGGACAGCAAACGGCTGCTGAGATTCAAGATTCTTGAGCTCAGATCCAGATTCTAGAGGGGTTTGCCCACTCTCTTCCCACCCAATCCAGGCCTTCCCTATCTCCTCTTTCATCTGTCAGCTTCCAGTCTCCTGCCCCCTTTCCCCTTCCTCCAGACTTGAGTCATCATTCCCTCAACATCATCCTCACCCCTGTCCCCTTCCACTCAGTCCCCCACCCCCTAGGTGCCTCCCCTGCAGAACTCCTCACTTCCTTCCTTTCTTTTCTGATGCTGAGATATCTTTCCAATTCTCTTCTGCTCCCTGGTTAGAACATGGAGATTAGTAAGAACATGAAGGGTAGAAGAAGGAATTTCCTTCCCTTCGCTCCCTGTCTCTGCAGCCAGCTACACCTTCATGGCACCAGCGACTGGGATGAGCGATTTCAGAGAAAGTCCTGAATTGATGCTGCTCCCTCAGGATGGTGAATGTTCAGCGCACAAGCACTGGGGCTGGCATGTGTGTGGCTTGGTCAGAGTGCCGGAGCATCTGCAGTGAAAACAGGATGAGCACCAGTATCCCGCAGAGAGAAAAAACAGCCTGAGTGGAAAAACATTTCAGGGGAACAATAGAAGGGAACGTCCTCTTTCTCTGCCCTTTTGCAATACTTCTGCTTGAAAGCTTCCAAAGGAAAGAGGTGTCAGCACTCCATAGTGACCAAAACAATAGTTTGTTTCCTTAATGCTCTACCCAGAAACTTTCCAATAGCCTAAAAATTCAGCCTGAAGCAAATAATCCTACTCAGTTTTACCAATTTCTAGGAAAGTGGACAAATTCTGGAATTAAATTTAAGGGCAGTATTAATTACAGGTGTCATTATCTGTTCTGTCCCTAAAAAAGTTTAGTATTGCTTAGATTTTCCTGGAATTTTCAAATCAATAAAGTTTCTAATCCATAATATTTCATTTTAGCAACCAGAGCAAATGGCTGGTGTTTCTAAAGCTGTTCTCCAGCAGCCTGATTCATTGTTCCTTATTTGCAGCTGTGTGCAGTACACACAGGTCTAAATAGCATTGGAACATTGTGTGTTTGATGCTTTATAGGTATTTTGTTGCAACCCAGTCACATCCCCAAGGGCCTAGAAACATCAAGGCAATTAGGAGACCAGAAACAGTGATCCTCTTGTAATTAAGGGGTACCAAATGGTGGCCAGTTGAAGCACTTTCTCAAGGGCACATTAAAAGAGACCTCAGATGCAGCTACTGAGCTTGTATCTCTCAAGATCTTACCCAGAAGATCATCCTTCCTTTTCCAACTGTCTAAAAAAATGGGAGATAACTGGCTCTGCTGGGTAATTATGTGTCAAAGTAAAGGAATTTGAAATGTGGCACCCTTCAAGGCTCTTCTGCTTTCCCATTTCCCATGCTGTAAATATGAAGTCTCTTGGTGAGATCATTACTGAACACAGGACAGAGTATTACCATTATGCTGATGATGCAAGATGTATTTTTCTGGCCTTGTAGCTGCAGGGCCTGCTCCATGGGAAATTTTGAAAGATAGATACTGTTAACTGAATGAGTCGGGAGTTATTCATCCCCAGACATGAGAAGACCTGTGTTCTTGGCAAAGGTCACACACCTCAAGAGGGTACTCAAAAGTCCCCAGCTTATCACCACACTATGCATGTTAACAAAGCCTTTTTAATTATTTTTATTCAGTTGCATTATTCCAAGACCCCATCACAGGACTCTTGATAGGGCAGTTGACGTCACTGCAGCTGTACATTATCTCAATGTGATGGGCTATTGTGACACATTGTGTCCACCCAGCAAATTTTTTGCATCAGCTGCTGCTTATTATTTCTAAATCTCTCACCAGGCTTTACTTTGGCTATATTTAAGAACTACTCGCTGAGCTCTAAACTGGTGTGCCTCTGTGCTCATGCACCACCCACTGTTGAAAGTTTCTACCATTGAATATGAAGTCAGCTGGAGAGCTTAATTCTGTTATGACAACCCTCCAGAATAAAATTCCTTCTACATCACATCTGTTCCTATTTATCCATTCCTAGCATTATGAGTTTAGACTGAAAATATGCCTCTACTTTACTGCTTTTAACATTAACATACAACACAAAATAGAAAGTGTGACATATATACATCAGTAAATGTATGACAGAGCACGTGTTTGTGTAGAACAGTATGTGTGCATATGTGCACTTATAACATACAGCATTATAAAAATGTAATTGATATTAGACTATCTAATCTGTAAAAAAAAAAAAATATATTACATGGATTTCAGGATATCAGTGTTACACATTTTTATATTCCCATAATAATTTTACAAGCATTCTGTGAAATACTGTGTAACATTCCTATGTGCACAATTGCATTCCAAATGCTATTCAAGATGATACTCTCTTGTACTATACAGATGTCACAGAATATGTAAATATTTTATTTTAAAATGCACATAATGTGACTTGTGCCCCAGAGGATATCTCCTAATTTATAAGTGCTTGATGAAGAAGTTTGTATTTTATTTTATATTATTTATTTTTGATTGCATAGCAGGAAAGCTAGTGTGCAGGGGATAATCTTGATGGATTTGCTATGACAGATCTGTTGTTTTATAAAATCTTCTACCCCAAAGAAATCGGTTCTCCTGCAGTGATGGCTCATGGGAAGCTCAGATCACTTCCATTAGCAACGATGCACTGGTAGCATTACTGTATTCAGATGTTGGGAATTCATTTCAGCTTAAGATTTATACAGTGAACATAAAGAAAGCACAGGGTTTTCTTGGATGGACTCAGAGTAACTGCTGTGCATTACTTCCCAGCAGAAAGATACTTGCAATATTTATATTTTCGCTTCCATTTTGCCAGCCTTCCTTCACAGTTGCTCAGTCACCATCCTGTATTTTTCAGGGAATAAAGCTACTCTTGCCACCAAGAACACTCCAGGGCCCTCCAGCGAGAAACCCCTTCCCCCCACACATGGCCTCCGAGTCTCACATCTGTCTGTCTGAAGTCATTAATCCAAAGACTTCAATGAAAGCAGGATTCTCACGCTAACAAGCTGGCAGCTTGGCTTGTGCTCTGTTTCCTGGCTCCAGCTAAAGCCTTCCCTGCAAGAGGTTAGAAAGAGCAGCCCCTTATTTTAAGCAAAGCTCAAGTGGGTGACTCAAGCTGAACTGTGAGAGCTTTTCAGAGAGGCTCAGTCTCAAAAACAGAAGGAAGGACATTCACGAACATAAAAGCACAGCCCTTTCCCATTTAAAATACGCATTAATTAAATATATTTTTTAAATTCTTCACATAAATCACTCCTGCTGGCCCTCACCTTTGTAATACTGGAGGGGATGTGACAGAAGCCTTAGCTCACGAGGCACAATTCAGCCAGGCTCAGGCTATATGATGCGTGTGTTTTTCACATGAAACGTATATGTGTTTCACTTTACAGTAACCTAACATTTTGCCAGCACCCAAATGAAAAGCAGTTTGACAGTGGCTGTTAAGAGCAAAAAAATAATCATATCAAAACAGATAACATTTATTTCATGATTAGACTATAATAATTCTTAACTTACAGCTTGTAAGTAAAACTAGAGAGAAAAATAAATGCCAGTAACTTTCTTTCAAACCACAGTTATTTAAAAGGGGATTCTAGATTATTTGGTGGAGTTTGAATTATTATTTTTTAAAACAGTTTTAATCTCCTCCAGCCAATAATATATTTTCGTTCTGGAAAACATATAGCTTTCTCTGTTGTTCAGGCTCCCATGGAATTAAGTTCTTTGGGAGGTCAATAACACATTTATAAAGATCTTTACAGTGATCAAATTGTACCCTTGCCCCTTTTTTTCTGGTCCCTTTATGCTATGAAGTAGACATATTAAAAAGCAGCTAAAACAAGGCAAGTGAGATTTTCCTGATTTAAGAAAATTTCTGATTGCCAAATGCCATCTAGGATGGCTCTGCGACACTCCTCAGGAGGAAAGAGGGCTACAAGTAACAGTTCAGAGCACTACTTCCGTGAGCGCCCCTGCACCCCAAAGCAGTTTTAAGAAGCTGTAGAATCAAAGTAGCTAAGAGGCAGTTTACTTTAACTCTGTCGCTGCATCTTTGCTGGCCTGATTAGCAAAAAATGGCCACAGCCCAAAATCTGTCCCACTGCACAAGTCATTCGCCCACCACTCAAGTGAAGACATTTCTGGTACAGGAAATGACCGCACTCTCAATGTCAAGATATCCCCAGCCTTGTAAAAAGCACCCTGGCATTTATTAATGGGCACAGCTAACAAGTGGATCCTGATGATATTTCATTTGACAGAGACATTTTGGTAACAATGGTGCTTGCTTAAATTAGGGTATTCACCAGTGATTTCAAGGGAACAATATACTAACTCATGCAGCAAGCTGAGGTTTCCACCTAAACAGACATGAGTGCTGATGCTATTTAGTTAGAAAAAGCACATCCTAACATAACATGACCACAAACAGCTTTTACCAACACCCACAGAAGCCTTGTGTGGTCCAGGACATCTGTGATTTGTAAGACCAGTGACAGAAGAGCTGGCACCCCTCACTGCCTCTTCTCCTCGATGACCTGCCGATATTACCAGTGGCTTTATATTATGTCCTCATTAAAAGAGGCTGGCAATTTAGAACAATGCTACAGAAAGAAAGAATTTAAATCTTTAAAACAAATATGTAAAATTATGCTAATATGGAAAATCAAATGGCATCTAAAAGAGGTAACAGATATGTCCCTCATAACGGCACAACACGAAAATGAACAAAAAGAAATAACCCTCCAGCTGCTGAGGTGCAGTTAATAGCTCTCCCTATACATTGTTAACCTTCAGAAGCTATCTATTTATCATGGGATACAGAAGTAGGAGAGAAGAAAAAAAATAGAAGGAAAAAAGAGAACAGAACAAAAAAATAGAAAAGATGACACCAAACTAAAACAATATGTGAGACTGGCCAACTAAGGGTGCGATCCAAATTCATTGCAGTGAATTGTAATATTTTCATCAACTTTACCACTCTCTGGATCTGTGCTTAACTGAAAACAAAGATGACATGAAAGGGAGAATGGGTATGAAATATGTCATATAGTTCTAGATAACTCTTCTCCCCAGGGTGATGTATTTACTTATGAGGGGGAAAGCACACAAAATATACAGAGTGGGCTAGTACTCAGGGAAAGATGAACCGTAGAAGGCGACCTGTATGAGCAACAGCAAAGCATAAAATCCTGTGCTTGACCTGAATGTGTGAATATTCCCCCCAAAAAGCTGCATGATGACTTCAGTGATGAAAAGTAAATATATTCTTAGAATTTCATTAGCCCATGGTCGAAGTGCTCAATGACTTTCAGGATAAAGCCAAGAACAAGTTAATGATACCAAAGGGGATTGTTAAAAGATATAAAATAAATGCAAACATAGTCCAAAAGTAGGGCTACTTTTGCAGGAGAGAGGTGGGCAAAACTCATGATTCCTAGATACATGTATTTATGATTTATTCTTATTGAAAGAAGGTTTGGCAGAAAACAAGAAATAAAAAATTGCTATCTGATAGCACACAATTCAGAAAAACAGTTGTATCCAGCCAATTAGTCCGAGTTAAAGGCATCCCTGCATGAATACACAATGAAAGTACTAAGCCTTCAAAAATTATTTCTGAAAAGACATATAGCATAGCAAGTATAGCCTAAAACATCAATAAAGGGAAGAAGAGTCGTTTATTAAAGAAGGAGTCTAATTTCAAGTATATTCTCTAATGCAAAAGAACACAACAATTGCTGAGGGGAAAAAGAAAATAAATGGAACAAAACAAAACAAAACAAAACAAAACACTCCTCTAAACATTCAAAGGATAATGGAACAATGAGCAATAAGCAGCATGGGTTCATAAGGAACATGTCGTGCCAAGGAAACGTGATTGCTTTTTTGATAGAACTGCAGAAATCCTGGATGAAAGATACACAGCATGATTTTAATAAAGGATTTAATACAGTGTCTCACTAAATCTCCCAAAATGAATTCAAATTGCTTTGGACGTAAGCACTGTCATGTACATTGAAAACAGGTTGAAAGATCGCAAACACTGGCTGATGAGAAATGGCAGCAGATTGCAGTAAGTTGTGGGGAAGTATGCAGTGGGTCTACTGCAAGTTATAAAGTTGTTTCTTGTTTTAATAATTAATAAGCTGGACGAAAAAGTAAACAGCATGTAAATGAACTATGAAACTACAGTTGGAGTAGCGTTAAAGTGGCAGAAAATAACAAAGGTTTAACTTTAAAAATAAAAAAAAAAAAAGGTAAAAAGGCACCAGCAAGCTACTGCATTGGAGAAGGAACAGCCCACAGCAGAAAAACAACAGTCTTGTATAGGCAAAGCAATGGCTCACACTTACCCTTAGGAACGCAGCACACATATGAGGGTCTGAAGTGCACTTCACTGGACACAAAAGCTAATGTATGTTTGGGCTGCCTATTTACTAGTTTAATGTGGCACAGGAAGGGAGAAAATCCTCTGTGTGTGGAGGAGACGTAAGGTTTTTAAGTGTTTACAAGTAAATACATCTTAGCATTCCAAACTAGAGAAAAATCTCGAGATGCACACCGGAGGGAGTGACAGAGACCACAACACTGGGAGATAACAACAAGGGCTAGGGACAAATGATCTGAAGTTGTCTGCTCCACACTTTCAAGGGATGAGGCAGTGTCTACACCATAGGCTCTCCCTCTCCATTTTTTTTTCTTAAGCTGTTATTTTCCTCATATTCTCTCAAGAAAATCCCTTCTTTCTCACTCATGACTTCTTTTTTTTTCTGTCAGCCTTCCACTCCTTTCCCCTGTCCTTCACAGAACCTTTCTCAGCTCTCCTTCCCCTCATTTTTTTCATTTCTCTTTATAGCTGCACTGGTTGCTTAAAACCAACAACTGAGATGTCATTTGACTGCCTCTGCCACTCCGAGATCCATTTTATCACCCAGTCTGGGCCGGACTGCAGGTGGGGTTGGAGGAGCCACTGCTATGCTGGGCAGTCAGGGCCATCCCAAGGACAGCAGTGCTTCTAAAACCTTTTGGATTTGCGAACTACTGGCAACTCTTTGGAATTTCTCAGTACAGTTTCAACTGGAAATGGTGGAGCTTTCATTCTTCTGTCAGGATCTCCACACCAGCTCTGAAACTTTGCTATGGCGTCACAGATCTTCCTTAGTTCATGGACCACAACTTAGAAATCACCAGAGTTCAGGTCTTAATTTCCCTTGAACTTTTTTTGCATTAAACAGTTTTGCATTAAATAGTTTTGCATTAAATAACAAACTAGGGCAAGAAGTGACTAAAGGGAGAAATGTTCGTGGTGATTATCTGTACAACAAGGGCAGTCTGACTTGAAGCTCTGAATACGGCTTTGTGCTTTTTAGGGTTTATGGTTCCAATCCAAATTGGTTGAAATAGTCAGACTTGGATATCAAGAAAGTGAGAAGGACCATGGCCATTTTTCTCTGAGGGGGAAGTAAAAGGACTCTAATAAATATAGAGTATTTTTTATAAAGCAGTTATTAAAAAAAAAAAAAAAAAAAAAAACAACCAAACAAAACAAGAAAGAAAAAAAACAACCAAACAAAAAAATATCTGAGAATTCTCTGAAATACAATGATCAGAAGAATTTCACCATTGTGGACACTTTAGAAAAATCACTGTTAGATTGAAAGCTGACACCAGATACCATTTTAAAAGTCTCTAAAGGTTTAAACTGTGTCCACAAGACTCTTATTGCCCTTCTACATTTCTTATTGATTACAGAGTGAAAATCTTAGATAAACTTTTAAAAAGGAAATATTTTATTATTTGTTTTCCCTGATCAGAATTTCATAGCCAGACAGAAAAGTCTTTGCATCTCACCTCTAGTATTGTAGAATAGTGAGAACTTTTATTTATTTAAGCACTTTCGTCACAGAAATTTGTGAAGACGATCACCGGTAAAAGGGGTGATGAGAGACTGAGATAGAAAGATTTGATGTGGATGGACATGACTCGTGGCTTCTTCACCCTCATTGTCTTAATCTGTGGTCTATCAAGGATACTCACTAATAATAGATACTCTTTTCCACAGCTCCACATTATATAAATATAACTTATTCCCCAAGTAATTCACCTGAAAAAAAGAACTGATGACTTCTCTCTCCAACAATCGATGTTGTTAGATAGTCTATATATTGTTCTGCCTTTTGGATAAAATAGGACAGAAAAGCAGCAATGGAAGTATCAACCACATTTTAGCTTTCCATGTAATATAGATCACATATCTTTTTATTACTATTAATAGTAGCAGGGTTGCTGGTACTTATCTTTCAAAACGAGGATAACTTAAACAACATATCTATTTGGACTATGTGATACGAGCACTGATGGTTACCCTTTAAAACAGAACTCAAACTTCAGCTAAAGAGAAAGGTTATAAGGAAAAGTGTTACAATTTAAAATGTGAAACTAGACATGAATAGCAATCTATACTCAGGACCCATCATAAGGTTTCCTAGTGGATGACAACAAATGCAGTAATCAGAATAGTAATTACAAGAAATTGCCAATATTATCATTAAACCTTGAATTCCTTTTTGAACTTCAATTTCAAACTATTCAACATTTATCTATTATTACAGAGCCTAACCCAGCCATATAAGCAACTGAATTCAACAAAAGTCCTTCCATTGATTAGGGGATTTTGGTCTGTCTGAAGTAAAATTCCCAGTGATACCACATCAGAGAAATTATGTTCTCTCTGAACTCAGATTTTTATGACAAGGTAATACACATCAAAACCCAGTGAGATGCAAGAAGACAGCATAAACAAATCGGTATTTTTTCTACAGGAAAAGTGTTGTCCTATCAAATTTGCCTAAATGAGGAAGGAGACTGGAGAGTAAGGTAGCTGAGCACACCATAGTTTAAAACCAAAGAAGAACAGAAGTTATTTTGGGAAATACACTCTTTTTCTTCTTCATCGACAAACTGTTGAATATTAACCCTGAGGAGAGGTAAAAAGGACATCAATAATCCCTTCTTGCTGCAACACAGTAACACGCTGAGGCTAAGAGTATCACTTATTCAGATAATGAATATTGGAGATGTCAAAAAAATCAACATTGCAGCATTGAAATCCTATTGATTTCTTTATCATAGTTGAAACGTCGTAGAACACCAACATAAAAGAATGAATGTATTTGAAAACCTTTCAAATTTCATAATTTTAAATTTCTTTCATGTAGGAACATGTTTATTGGTTTTCCTTTTATAGATTTTGGCTGCAAAAACTTCTCTGAATTTTAGTTCCCTCATCTAACAGAGAAAAATACTCTTTTTTTTTTTTTTTAAAAATGTGTTATAAATGTCTGCTTGTGGTTGGTGAGACTATTCCTAGGCTGATGCATGAATTGGTAGAAAGACTGTCAAAACATGTAAAACTCCTTTAGAAGAGAAGCCTGACTGAACTGGAGGCTGTATCAGAATATAACAGAGTAGGAGCTCTATCCTACAGGAAGATCTTATCCTAAGAAGTACCAAAACTATTTGAAAGACACAGAACATATGCATCCCACCCCACCCCCCCAAAAAAAAACCCCACCCCTCCTCCCTGCCAAAAAAAATCAACTGAGAAATTATACCGACTGCAGAAAAATTTCAATTAAATATTCGAGACCAAAGACACTGGGGAAAAGCAACAGTCAGGCACTAACCCTCAGCATCTAACTGGGCAGCAATAGTAAAGAGGGGACTATCATAATGGCAAAGTAACTGTTTTTAAACCCAGCAAAGGATGACTTTTTTAGACTGACAGAATTAGGTAATTATGGTGAGGTGCAGGTACACTTAACTCCACACAAAACTACATCTAAATGATATAACAAACGTCTAGGAAATATCATTCCTCTGATTCGCTTTGATATAAATGTTTTAGCAAGACAAAAGCCCAGAAGAACACTTCCCTCATGCCTACGTAAAGACAACAAGCTGCTCCACTCCAGGCAGGGTGGTTATATGGCTACAAGCTATAAAACCCAATTTTTTTGCATGTGCTGTTCTTTGTAACAAGCCAAATACTTAATGAAGAGAACTGTGACAAAATGTAAGCAGAGAATAACAATTTACGAGACTTTTTTGTGTTTAGAAATCAATTTTCTCTATTATAAAGCAGGTGGAACGCTGACACTGGAAAACCTATGCACGACTCGGTTCTTATCTCACCATTAAAAGATCAGTGACGCAAACCAAACACTGCTTAACCTTCTTTGTGATCCGTATTTCTTGCAGAAGTATGCAGAAGGGCAGTATGTCTCCTAACTGCTGTCTGCTCCTTCCATATAAAAGCCAGAAGCAATATTCCTCAGTATCCTTTAAGAACAAGCAGTGAATTTATCATATCTGTTTGTAATGACCTTTGGGACTCTTCAGGAAGAAAGGCACAGTAAATGTAAGCTCATTATCATCATTAACTCCTTTTATACACCAGCTGAGCTCAGAAGAAACAAACGGGCGAAAAATATAAGGAAAAAGAAAGGTTAAATATATTTACCATTCTCTTATTTTCCTGGTAGGTTTTGCTGTTTTGTCGTGGGGTTTTGTTGTTGTTGTTGTTTTCTTTTCATTCATAGATACCTTTGTTAGATAAAACTTACTATTTATTAGGAAGTCTAAAAATTACCTTGATCATTAACTCCATGAGATGACACTTCTACACTTACTTTCTTCTAAGGAAGAAGAATAAAATGGCTTGACTTATATCAAGGGGCATTCAACACAGCGGTGCCTAACTTACTGCACTTGTTCTCATAAACTTAGAAACGCCTTAAGGTTCCTACAATCACACCTCACCCACATGTGGGAGAGAACGGTTTCAGGAAAAGTAAAAGCTTTCTATTTGTCCTGTTTTGTCTGTTTTCTGGGTAACCATCAGGACCCGGGAAATGGCACTACACCCGCATTTGAATGGGACAGGACTCGGTAGTTTTAGCCATTGAAATGTCACATTTTTCATCCAAAATAATTTTCTAAGCTCTTTCTAGGGCAGATGTGTGCAAGCTGCACCTCCAGACAGCAGTTTGCACCAAACATGTTGGACAGTAGTAACAGGCAAATGACCTCAGTAAGGGACTTTCTCTCTCTGTTGACGGCAAGGTCAGCCTAATGACTACCTTCATGTAAAGCCCAACTTTCCTCCAGCTAGTGAATTCCTACAGCTATGCTTTTACAAATAAACAATAATTAGCAATTCATGCGAAAGAATCCTTTCAATACTACAGCTTGATTCAACCCCACTGAGAAAAAGTGGTAGTAATCTGGTTATTTCATCTAATAGATGGCTTTTTTTTTGCATGGATGTGTATTTTTTATTATTGTAGATTTACATTGTTTTCTTTGTTGATCAATGAGCAAAAAAAGACAGGGCTCCAACCTGCAAGCACACTTCACATACCTGGCACCTCAAGACTGTAAAAACTGGCCCACAAGAAACGAGTTTGCAGAACTGTTAGCTCCATAGTGCTGATTTCAGTCCCTAAAACGATTTCTGGTAGCTTTGACTGAATTTCTGATATTTACTTCAAATGGGTTAAGTGGCAGGGGAGGAGAGGAAGAATGCTTCTCAAATTGCTTTATGGGAAAAGTTTAAAACTTGTAAAACTGCTGGGAATATGCTACGCTAAAACTCTTAAAAATGGCAACAATGGTGACAGAGGATCCTTAAGGCTACTTAGAGTGAAATATTTATTGTATTCCACTCTGGTAAGCCAAGAAGTCACCTGAATTAAATAAAAAACAGAGAAAGGAGGGAAGAGAGCTGTGAAGTTTATCCGGCCGCACAGAGCCAAGGAACAAAACCACACACGCATGTTCTAAACGGGAAAGAATCGCAGACCTGCCTCTCCAGACGCCTCTGGTGCTGCTGAGCTGCGGGGGTGACGTTCCGACCACCACCTCCTCCGGCAGCTCACCCTCCCGCCTGGGTCCGCGCCCTCAGGCCCCTTCTCTCCCGCACCCGTGCCCTCTGCCCCCTTCGGCGAGGTGCCCTCAGGGGCTGGTAAAGCCCCTCGTCCCCTTCCACCCAGGCGCCGGCAGCTTCCCCCCCCATCACCGCTCAGCCTCTACTCCCACCCGCCGCGACCCCAGCAAGGGTGCGGGCCTGGGCCGTCCCGGAGCAACGCGCTTCTCCTCGCTGCCCTCTGCG
The DNA here is from genome assembly GCF_018691265.1 of Tyto alba. Lineage (NCBI taxonomy): Eukaryota > Metazoa > Chordata > Aves > Strigiformes > Tytonidae > Tyto > Tyto alba. The sequence goes on along the minus strand of NW_024881282.1, from coordinate 66,560,533 downwards.
AGCCGGCAGTGAGACCCCGGCCCGCCAGGCCGCCGGCAGCGGGGAAGCGGCTCCCGCCGGCGCGCACCCCCCGCCCCGCCCGCCCCCCTCCCGCAGGGCGAGGCTGCGGGCAGGGCCTGGCCCCCGCTCCCCCCGTCTCCCCTCGCCCCGCCGGCGGGCGCCGGGGCCTCGGCCGGGCGGCGGAGCGGCCCCCTCAGCTCCGCCGGGCGGCGCTTGCGCACTGCGGGGCCGCCGAGCGCCGCTCCCGCCTCCCCGGCGCGCCCCCGGGAGCCGCCGCCGCCGCCGCCGCCGGGCCGGGGCCGCGGGGAGCGGAGCCCGCCGCAGAGCAGCCCCAGCCCGCCCGGGCGGCCGCCGCCCCGCTGCCCCCGCTGCCCGCCCGCGCCGCTCGGGGAGGCGGGAGGAGCCCGCCGAGGGGTCGGTCCCGCCGCTGCCGGCAGCAACTTTGCCGCCCCGGCCGTCCCCGCCGCGGCGCGGCGATTGACCCCGGCAAGAGTTTTGCAAAAGCTCTTAAACACCCTAAGCCGCGCGCAGCAACCTGTTTTCTCCGAGGTTGCTGGAGAGTAGGAATTAGGGCTTGCGATTATCCGGAGAGGGGAGGTGTTTTCCACAAGGGACCGATAAAGCCGCCAACTGCCCGCGGCGACGGGAGGATGTAAATAGGCAGCACGAGGCCGGTGCGGCTGCTGGCGAGGAGGCAGCGGTCCGGGGAAAGGGCGGAGCGCCGGAGGGGGGTCCTCCCGGCGCTGCACTTGCTACATTAACGCGGCGCGTCGGAGACGGCGGCACAACTTTCCGGGTCTGCCCCGGGAGGCGGCCAGAAGAGCCTCCCCCCCGCTCCGCTCGCCGCGCCCCCAGCGCCGGCCGCTTCCCGCGGCGGACCCCGGCGGCAGCGGCGTAGCGGCTGCGCCCGCCCCGGCGAGGCGAGGCGAGGCGAGGCGGGCCGTCCCCGGGCACCGGGCGGGCATGCCGCCCGCTGCCAGCCCCGCCGAGCGCGGCGACCGTCGCCTCTGAAGGGGAGCGGGTGAGCCCCGCCGCCTCCCGGCCATGCAGCCCCTCCGCGCTCCCCTCGCCCTGCTCTGCCAGGTGCTGGGCGCCTGGGCCGCCTGCGCCCTGGCCCCCGCGGCCGCCGGGCCGCCGGCGCCCCCGCAGCGCGCCCGCTCGCCGCCAGCCCCGACGCCCCTCGCCCCGGGCCGGCGGGCGGCCGCGGCTCTCCCCGGGCGCGGAGCCCTCCCCCGCGGGGCCGCCGCCGCGCCCGGCGGAGCGGCGGGGCCGGGCGGCGGCTGCGCGCCCCGCGGAGCGGCGGGGGCCGGGCGGCGGCGGCCGCGGAGCAGCGAGCGCGGAGCCGGCGCGGCGGCGGGCGGCCCCCGCTGGCTGCCCCTGAACGGCTCGGCCGGCGGCGGGGGCAGCGCCGGGGCCCGCGGCAACGCCACGGGGCGCCGCGCCCGCCTCCGCAACCCCTTCTACCCGCTGACCGAGGAGTCGTACGGCGCCTACGCTGTCATGTGCCTCTCCGTGGTGATCTTCGGCATCGGCATCATGGGCAACATGGCAGTGATGTGCATCGTCTGCCACAACTACTACATGCGGAGCATCTCCAACTCCCTGCTGGCCAACCTGGCCTTCTGGGACTTCCTCATCGTCTTCTTCTGCCTGCCGCTGGTCATCTTCCAGGAGCTCACCAAGAAGTGGCTCCTAGAAGACTTTTCCTGCAAAATCGTCCCCTACATCGAGGTAATGGCGGTGGGTGAGGGATGCGCGGGCCCCCGCGCTGCCGCGCAGCCCCCCGAGGGGGACGCGGGCTCCCCCCGAGCCGCCCCTCCCGTCGCTTCTCCGCTCCCGGCCGCAACGAGGTGCGGGGCCGGCTCTGCCCGCGATCGTTGCTACCGGCCCGGGCCGCCCGGGTGCGGGTTTCCCGGGCGCTCCCGGGGCTGAGCCGGGCCCCGGCGCGGCCCCGCGGTCGCCGGGGCGGGTTCTGGCCGCAGCGGGATCTCTGGAGCCGCAGGCTGAGCGCGTCTGGCGCTTCTTCCACCCGCGCGAGTGCTGCCGAACTTTCCTCGTGGTCCCGAAAGGCGAAGAAGACTCTCGGATTTTAAGCTTTTTCATTTACTGTGTGTTTTCCTAAAGTGAAGTGAGTCAGGAAAGAGGATGGAGGGGGTGACTCCGGATAGGGTGCAAGAAGGTGATTGTAAAAAGGACCGTCAGTGGGATGTATGTGCTCTTAATTTATACTTCAGCGTTCAAATCTCACACTTACTTATTTAGATTTTTTTTTTTTTTTTCCTTTAAGATGACCCCAGCTCCACTTAAATCGCAGCCTCTTGGCAGTTGTTCAGAGGCTCTGTCGAAGCTCTCAGCCAGCTGGCCAGAGTCCTGCCAGCAGCATTCAGGTTGTCTGCTTTATTTATTTACTGGAACTGAACACTGAGTCTTGCTGGTAGGGTGGTAGCCCGTAATACTGGCTGGCTCTGCTGTATTCCCAAAACCTTATGTTCAACATTATTCTGTAACTGAAAGCTGAGGAAGTAACTGTTGATTCTCTTGTCCTAAGAATGAGATACTAGGAAAAAAAAAAAAAAAAAAAGAAAAAAAAAAAACAAAACAAAACAACTTGTTATTAATGCACAGAATATCAGTTTTGACAGCACGTTGGTACATAATAATACACAATTAACTGTGAACCAGTATTTTTAAGAAAGTGTTTGTAAAGATGTATGGTGTGCATAGCCGATAAATTGCCATTACTTCTTTTGTACCTGATACACTTTATTTCTGGTGGTGTTGGACAAAGGGTGGAGCTGTGCTACGCTTAGATGATTTCTAGGCCAGTAATATACCACTGCATTTGAAAAACTCTGAGTACGCTTAATTGATTTGCATTTAAGAAGATATGAAGGAGTAAATATGTATTTCTTGTGAAATTTATAGTACTAGGAGTTTTTAAAATTTCTGAATTAGATTCTGGGGCTACAGTGTTAACCAAGAATATAAGTAGTACTGTTACAGTTAAAGTTTAAGCGTTTCAATTAAAGTAGCTAGTGTACTGTAAGTGTTTTCGGGACTTTCTTACGGTGACATTTCATGCTTCCTAACCTTTTTTTTGGTGCATACACATACAAAATATAAATTATTCTTTGTAATGCTGATTCTAATTAAAGATCAGTAATTGAAATGATTTGCATGGCCACGCTGTTTGTCAAAATTAGTTGCTTGTGCTGTGCAGTTTTGGGCGCTAAGGAGTTCATCAAACTGAAGTAGCTTATCTGAAATGTAGTTGCAGACATTCAAAAGTGTAATCCTGAAAAGCATTCAGCTGCTGCTATCCCCCCTTTATACTTTAATGACACCTTATTTTTTCACTTTAAAGTTCTGTAGATGTCTAGAGTTGAAGCCTTATTCAAGAACTGTCACTAATCCGGTCATGATGGACCTGTAGCATGGTGCCTTTCTTAGGCATAATCATTACTGGGGTCTAAAAGGGAAACATTCTCTTTGTCCCCGAAGAAATTTGACTAATTTATATCTAAGGTACAGATCCAAAAAGATGTAGAATTGGGGTTCTGTGTTGCACCCAGAATTGTATATTTTTCATTCAGTAGTCTTTAGGTATAATACTCATGTATATAAGGTATATTCATCACCCTGAGAGGCATAATAAAAGGCTGAATTACCCCCTCCTTTGTAAACTGAGCCATAAGTGACAGATACTGAACGCCACTAGTGGATAGTGCATCTCCACAGCTTTTCTTAAGCTTGGTAAGGGGGACACTGTCCTGTAAATCAGGATTCAACCCTGCTGAGACAGAGGAGGGAGTTAGAGCAAAGTTTTGCCCCTTTCCAAGTGTTGCTCAACCCTCGCAGGTGTTACACAGTGGTGCTGACACCACCGGGAGCAATGCAGATGTGGAGCATGGCATGAAATCTGCCCCATGAGCAGCTGCTGCTCCGTGCTCTGTCAAGGATTGTTCACAGCAGTGCGCTCCTCTGATGGCTGAAAGAAACTTGTTGTCACTCGCCTGGGTAGGCTTATACCCTTCTCACACAACGGGGGGAGGATGAAGTCTTCTTAGCTCCTTGAGAGGAAAGCTGTAGACAGCTATCTTTGGGAGAGGTTTCCAGACCTTCATGGAATACAAATAGAAGCATCTTTCTGAAGATGGACAAATTTTAAGCTGTTGTCTGTGTTTTCTGTAAGTTAGCTCAGTGTTCCTTTAAGTGTCTCTTTCTTCCACGCTTTGCATCTCTTTTTGCATGCCAGTTCTCCTCATATGCTGTTTAAGGAGCTACGTGTCTCACCCAGAGTTGTAGATCCAGAAATATCTCACTTTCAAGCATCAAAGACCCTTATTGGACTGAGCCCTCTGTTATACCAGCTTGTACTTTCAGAACTAGGGAACAGGGGATGTCTGATTATCCAGAGCAAGTGGTATGGTGATCACAGCATTTTAACATAACTCAAGCATGCTCTGTATTGTAAGGTTTCAAGTGATCCCAGTGAGGAACCTCGAGTTTTCTTGGTTCAGCCTCTTGTGGCCAATTGTTTTTTATTTGTGCTGTTTAATGGGTATTGTGCAGAATTTCAACAAAGCATCTGTTGCCAGTGATAACACATATGCACACAGTCTGGGAAAGTGTTTTATGATAGCTTCAAGCACATTTATATAGGTAAATGTTGAGCTTCCAGCAGTGGAAGGTCTCCACAGTATTTGATTTAAAGGGCAGATTTCCCATACCTAATGAAGATCTGCTGTGACCAAGTACATTAAGCAGTCATTTCAGGCCATATATTATATCACAGTTTGGTCACTTCTAACTACCTTTTAAAACTATGTCGTGGCTATGCTTGCGTAAGGAACGCTGTGCACATGACTGAGGAAGGAACTGAGCAATTTTTTTTTTTAATTTAGCATTTTTATTTTTTTTATTTTAATGCTGGCAGCCAGTAGTGAAGAGGTTAAGTTGTTTAAGGCCCAGAGCAGCTTGCTCAAGGTGACAAATGGATTGTGTCAACTAGGACTAGAAACTATCTTTTGGGCTTTAAAAGGAAGCTTTCTTGAGTTGTGCTCATTCTGCTCTTGGAGGTTACACTAGAAGCTTGATGAGTTTGAGGGGGTCATTGGAAGTAGGCATCAGTTTCTCTGCTGGCAGATTGAGACAAGCTACTTATAATGGAGTAAGGATTTAGAATTGAGGAACAGTCTAGAATGAGGGTTTGCAGAGGCTGATTTAGCATCCTGTGCAGTCCAGCACAGAGCAAGAAGTTGCCAAGGTCAGTGATGGTACTCAGCCCTGCGCTCGGTGCTACCAAATATGAGCCCCTCTGCCCTTCTCATATTCCCCCACAAAAAAAGAGAAAGACAAAGTCTGTAGTGTCCTCATCTGGACCATATCATGCATACGAGATTGGCTTGACTCTGGAGCAGGCTGACAGGGAAAGACTCTGAAATCTGATGCCCAGTCTCGGCATGTGCTTTTGGCAATCAATTTGTGGCATCACTCCTGTTTCTGGTGAGTAACTTTCAGGTCAGGAAAGCTATCACAATTAGTATGCTTGGTGGAAAGCATAAGGATTGATTTGGCCTGGAATACGAATTACTCTCTTTCCCTGGAACTGACCCTACAGGGTAATTCTGGGCAAAGCTTTGTCCCCTTTTTTTCTTTGAATTGGTGGAGGCAAGTAAGAGGCAGAAAGAAGGTGGCTGTTCTCTGCCTGTTCCAAAACTGTCAGAAGAGATCCTTATTTTCAGTTTCACTTCAGGGAAGCAGATACATTTTTTATGGGAGTTTATGAAAGCTGTGTATTATCTGTCTTTTATGTGTCTTTTGTTGTGTGGCATCTTCTTTATGTCTCTTTATGACTCTAGTCAGAGCTAGGCTCCTGAACCTCCAGTAAGTCCTCTGGGTCATAGACAAAGATCCTCAGAGAGGTTTGCAGTTTCAAAGCTTCATACTGAGAGTTTTCTAGGGCAATGGCTACATGTGTCTCTTACTGAGCAGAATATCTTCAGCACTTACCACACAATAAATAATTATTTAAAACAGAAGTGTTACTATATCTGTGCCCTTTAGATATTAACGACATGATGATAGTAGCTGCCGTGTTGGCTGTTCTGTCAGTCTTTCTTTCCTCTGCAAACCCTGTCCTTAGGGGCTTACAAGTTGTCCATAAAAATTTGCTTTTGGCTTAAACTCTGCATGTGACATTTCAGCATAGAAATGAATTTGTGTCAGGCTAGGTTTAAAATTGGGTCAATAATATTTAAGTTATGTATGTGTGGAGAGAAAAAGGCGGCATCTGCTATCCCAGCACCACTGTCTCTACTTAGAGCACTGGGATGTCATTTCTCCATGTGACAGGATTTTTCCTGCAAAGGAGGAAGAGGCAGATTTTTAGCAGCAGTTCCATGTAGTTAATATTAAGAATTAGTGCAGGAGTCTCTTGTGTAGCATGATGAGAATTTGATCCTCAGTGGAGAATGGCACTCATTTCTTTATTTAAAAAAAAAAAAAAATAGCTTATATAGTAGCATGGTAGATTGCAAACAGGAAAATGAACAAAAATTAAATCCTTTTGTGTTTTGTGATTTTTTTCCAACCCTCTGGATAAGCATGTGGTATACTAATGAGTATTTCCAGTGCCCTGACGATCTAGTTGGCTTTTGCTCCCAACAGAATTCAAGAGCAGCTCTTGGAAGTGGATTCTGATTCTGAATGCTATTACTCTTAGGTTATACAGAGGATAAGAAACACACAAAGCATGTGCTCTGTGTCTCCCCGATAGGAATGTTAATATTACTACAAAGGAAACAATCGTACTGTACCAGTTGTTCCACATGTCTAGGACATCTCCATGATAGTAGTTTACAGAATTAGCATATTTTCTTTTAGATAATTAAGATGACATAGATTTTCATCCAGGATGATGAAGCTAATTGCTGATGTCAAGGTGGTACCCTGGCCCCAGTACTCCTCATCTACTCAATTACTACTGCCACACCACAGTAGTGTTTTAACAGAGTGACCCTTACCTATTTTAAATCATAAAGCCATTAATGTTTAATAGCACTTAATGTAAGAACTATAGAGTTATTATATTTATTTATTTTTGTTCTTTTATATTAATGACTGTCATTCTTGGGATTTTTTTGCTTGTTTTTTTTTTGGGGGGGGGGGGTAAAGGGGAGGGTAATTGAAAGAACAGAAACCATAAATGTAGATAAACAATTAAATAATTGCTTGCAGTTGGATGACCATTTATTTTGCGGTAGTCCAGTCTTATTACTGGACTCTGTACTGTCAGTGTAGAGTAGCACAAAAAAAAATATTGCAGTCTGTACCAACTTTGTTTATTTATCTTAGGCAAAACTGACAAGTCTGCAAGAGCCATCGTGGTATGTTGCATTAACATGCTCGACAGCTATGAAGTTTGATGTGGATATGGAATAACCATAATAACATGATAGACTATAATGGCCTGGAGAGAAAATAATTAGTCGCTTATATGATATAACAGGAATGGATATAAAGAGTCTACAGGGTGTCACTGAGAACTCAGACATGGCTTGGCTAGTAGATATCAACCTTTTCTATAGTTCAGATTTCCTATTAAAATGAGAAAATTTTTCAAATGCCCATGCTGCCTTGTAACAAAGGAAGTTTAAGATGCAGTTTAAGAAACTCTGCGTTATCAACATAAAATATATTCTGTCTTCAAAAATCCAGCTTCAGCTGGTAGAAGCAGCCACTTCTCATAACTTCTTTATCTTTAATATAAACTCAGACTACATTGTTTCCTCTCTCTTCTCCATCAGAAGGTGTGCTCAAGAACATCATGCCCGAGATGATTAATGGTCCCTCTCATTTCCAGCCTTGAGTTGCTCATGGCTGGTTGATTCCCATTCTGTTATATTTGCTGTCCTTTGCCTTAAGTAACTTTTGTATCTCAAGACAGACTTATTTGTAGATAACAGCAATATCACTTCTTGGTCTGCATCTTACTGGATGGAGCGACTCAACCTCTCTTTTATATTCACTCACAGAATTTGGTCTTCATTGACCTTCTCACCCAAGTCACCTTTTCTGATCTTGTTTCTGGTTTTGTTTTCATTACCTTTATCTATTCAAGCAGATACTAGTGAGAGAGAATTCTGGGTCTTATTTGCACTGGCATTGCTCACCATACTACATCTGCACTGCTTCTCTGATCAGTCGGAGGCTCTGCTCCTAGAGTCCAGGGCCAAGAGCTGTGGGACCACTGCCAGGAGAAGTAGGACAGGCCAGGGAAGGCCTGGGAACATTTCAGTAATTATTAAGTTTGTGAAAGGGGAATGGATATGTTGGAGGGACAGGGGGGAGAACTGATGCAATTAAGCTGAGCATTTCATGAGTTTACTCTTGTTCTCTCTGGCCTTGGTTTCCCAAGTGAGTTTTGACACAGTTGACTAACAGCTGGTGAGCTAATGGCCAAAGGTTTATGCAGTGTCTTGAAGGAGCTTCATGGTGCCCACTAACATCCCTGTCAATGCTTTTAAAGGAGCAACAGTATTAAGACTCTTTCATAACGATAATGTGTTCTTTTGTGTGTGCATGATGCAGCTGGTGATCCCTTCAACAGCGGTTCTCTGCCCAAATAGTGTGGGCACCTCCTCAAAGCAGAGGTTACTTCTCCAGCTCCCCAAAGCAGATTGGTGGTCATTCAGTTAGAAACTTGGGGACTTCTCTGAGATCATCTGAGTAAGAGAAAGATGTAAACTGGTGTCATCCTGAAAGTCTAGAAACTGAAGGAGAATTTTCATAGTGACCATATGGTAATGTCAGACAATGAAGTGATGATCAGAAACTACTGAGCCTGACACACCTTTGCCTTGCCTCATTTCCTGCCAAGTTGTTGGAATTAAGACTGCAGCAGCATGTCAGCATATCAGAACTTCACCTGTTACAAGACTACCGTTAAACTCTATGCAGCTTTCCACCGCTTTAGGATTTCTTAATTTGTCCTTTACCTATTCCCCATCAGATGAATTATCTTCATTCTATAGTTATTTCAGGGCAATGTAACAGATTAAAAAGGAAACTTCTTGGTTTCCTCCATGTTGTCAGCTTAACCCTAATTATATTAGTATGACTGGTATGAAGAAACACCCCTTAACTGAAATTGTGTGAGCATGCAGAGTGCATGTCTCAGTTCTCGCCCACATGGGTTGTGAGCAGCACCCATTGATTTTTCTGGCTATTACTCATAGTCTGCAATGTGGGGTAAGTAAGCAAGCCCTTAAATTGCTATACTGCCTTTAAATAAGTCAGCTGGAGTGAATCCGTGTTCATCTGCTTGGGAGTGTTTGTTTTTTGCAAGCTTTTGCACTAACTCCATTAATCTACAGAAAATAGGGACTCATTGCCTGTTCCAGAGAAACACTGTCTTTGTTTAGTTTGTTTTATCAGTAAATCCAGGGGAGTTTTCAAAGCTGGCTTCCACTGTTCTTAGTTGTTTCCTCTTGCACTATTTCACTGTCTTAAACCTCCAGATTGTTGGTCAATTAATGTGACAGGAACCCCGTAGGTTATGTTTGTTCATGGTAGGCATGTCTTCTTTCATTAGTCCATCCTTAGCAGCTGCAGAGTTTTAATGTTGTTGTGGTTTAGGCCTGATTGGCAGCCAACCACAATGCAGCAGCTCTCTCTCCCTTCCCCTCCGGCAATGAGAAAGGACAGAGAGCCAGGCTTGGGGTTCAAGATAGGACTGGGATGGGGAAAAATCCCCCTTTTATGATCACGAGCAAAAGGCAGACTCGTTAGGGGAAGAAAAAAACCCATACATTTATTACAGACACTAATAACACATAACAGAGTAGGACAGTGAGAAGCATTGCCACATCTTGAGAACACCTTCCCCCCACCCCTCCCTTCTTCCCGGGCTCAGCTCTGCTCCCGATATCTCTACCTCCTCCCCCAGGGGCACAGGGGCAGGGAATGGGGGGTGCAGTCAGCGCTGCCACTTCCTTCATGTTCGGTGAGGGGAGTGTCCGAAACTTGTTCCTCCTGCTCCATCGTGGTCCCCCTCTCACAGGAGACAGTCCTCCACAAACTTTCTCCGACTTGAATTCCTCCCATGGGCCGCAGCGTTCCCCACACTGCTCCGTCATGGGTCACCAACTTTTTCCGACTGGATTCCCTCCCACGGCTGCAGCCCTTCCCGAGCTGCTCCGGTGTGGGACTCCCCCGCATGCTGCAATCCTCCCAGCGCTGAATTACAGCAGCGGGGCTACCTTTTCCCATGAGACCCCGGCCTTCTTCGGGCACAGAACCTTGATCATCCGAGCAGGAACAACCGGCCACAAATCAATGTCTGTTCCACCGTAGATCTTCATGGGTGGCAGGGGGGGCCGCCCTGCCGTCTCACCACAGGATACAGGAGGGTCTCTGCTCCGGCACACCTCCCCCCTCCTTTCTTCCTCCGTTCCTCCACTGACCTTGGTGTTCATGCAGCTGCACCAACTCCTCCTCACAAGTCCCCCTGCCCCTCACCACGTCCCTTCTTAAATACGTTATCGCAGAGGCACAGCCGATTGGCTTAATTTCCCAAACAGAAGTGGAGCTGACTTGGAGCTGGGGGAGCTTCGAGAAGCTTCTCACAGGGGGCCGCCCTGATAGCCCCCTCCCCTGCCACCAAAAAACTCCACCACTCACTCAACCCAGGACAAATGTCTTAGCCACTGTATAACAGTCTGTTTGCAAAGAAATACTAAAGCAATAAAAGCATGTGTGTTGGGGGCAGCGGGAGAGGCTCATGTGAGAGCTGAGAGGGAAAAAGTTTATGTAAAAAAACTCAGGCTTTCTTCTGTTCTGCTGATTTTTGTTTCAATCTGTATTTATTCCTGAATCTCAGTTATTTCCTCGTCTCCCATAATTGTAGAGAGCTGAGTCCTGACCCTTTTGTTATTCACATTGGATATTCTGACTAAAGATTTTGCTGTCACTGTAAGGAATTTGAGGACTGCATACACATTTAAATGTTTTGGAAACAAAGTCACTAGTCTTAAATTTAAAAATCTGACTCTCAGCAGTGATACATGAAAATTATCTTTCATTACCTAAATTCTATCACCGTTCATTAAGATTTCCCTATAACTCTAATTTTTCTTTAATTGTGTTTTTTTTTTTTTCTGTATTTACCAAGCTTTCTTTGGATCTTGTCAGACAGTTTAACTTCCTAAATCAATAAGTTTGCCTATTAAAAATGTTTACAGTACTGCTTTGTCATCATTAAATATTCCTGCAAGCTAATTAGTGAGAGATTGCATCTTACTCATTCCATCTTTTAGGAAGCTGCTTCAAAGAATTCTCCCACTAAGACACTGCCTGACAGTTCTAATCCCAAGTGCTTAATATTTTTCAGTGATATTCAATTTTAGCAATTTGATATGACCATTAAATATTGAAGGCCAAAATTAATGGCACATTTATATAGTTGTGCATAATTGTACTATCTTTGCTGAACTTTTTACAAGAGATTCATAAACAGGAATATTTCAAAATTATGGTGGAAATCAGAAAGTATTTTTTTAAATCTATTTATATGAAATTTAGATACATCGTTGCACATCAAATTTGGCTAAGCAAAATTATAGTGAACTGCCTAATATTACCCTAGATTTCTCAGTTAAATGCACAGACATGTGGTTTATTCATGATAAAAGAAAGCATTCTTTACATTTATTAGTAATATTATTTAATGGTTTCATTTCTTTTGCATCAACACATTTTCAGTAAAACACAAGCATGCAAACCCAAGAAAATAAATGAATTAGAATGCAACAGGGCAACTAATCTTTCTGCAACTGAAGTTAATGGGAGTTCTGCTTTGAATTTGAACTGAAGCTGAATTTATTGGAAATAGGATTAGGCCAAAATGTATATAGTCTTCTTGCAAATTTCTTTTAAGGAAATTTAATTATAAACAGGATAAAATGATAGGAAATTATATTTCATGACAGTACAAGATTTCTATTCATGCATAGAATGATGTTTATTGAAGCTAGAGAACATATGTATTGCTCTGTACTTGCTCCTTACAGTATATAATTGAGAGCTCTGTCCAATCCATCTTGAAATCATTTAAACAATGAAACTTCTGCCATTTCTCCTGGCCTGCAGTACACTCTCCCACAGGATGTTTGCTATGAAATTAAGCCTAGATTTTCCTGTGAATTTTTTCTAAATGAAATGTTGAAGGTAGATTATTAAAGCCTAACTAAAGGTCAGTTTTGCACAGGCTCTGGAAATCTGAAGATTTTAGTTACAATCTCTTTGAACTCACAGTACAGGATGACTTTACGTGCCTATATCACATCAAAATTTCAGTTAAAAGGCTAAGTCCACAGAAGCAGCTGTTGGACCCTACTCCATTTAGTAGATGCTTAATCCACAGGGTTCCAAAATTTTGTAGATATGGAAGGTTTCAATGTTATGATCCCCTGCATGCTTGATGAACATGTGATGTGGGCATAAGTTCATGCTTCTGCTGAAGGAAGACTCTCCCGTTCCTTCCCTTCTGACTGAAATTCCAGTCCCCTGTGGTGGAACTGATCTTTCTGAAAAACATCCCTTAGAAAAATAGGGGCAGGGGGGTTAGTTTTACATATTGGTCGGATCCTCAGTTTTTTTTTTCCACTCAGTGTTGCACAGATGGTCACATGGGTCTCTAGGAGAGGATGACACCAAGCTGAAATAAATATTAGTAGGCGGAAAAACAGAAGGATATACTCTTTTGGGACGCATGCTGGATGATAGTTCAGCAAACACTGGAAGCTAAGTTCTGTCTGTGATGCTTCTTTTGATGGTGCTCAGCACTGTGGTACTTAACTGTCTCCCACACCAATACCCCTAAACTAGGTTTTCCTTTGCCTTTGTCAGTCAAGAGGCTAGACTTGACTGGTGTTTCAGAGTACAAACTGAGCTCTCTTTCACTATGAAAGGGTATAAACTTCTTCCAGAGAACGGCTCAATGGTAAAGAGCCATCATCCAATGTACAGTAAATTAATTCCTTCTTCAGCCTGAGTTAGTTCAGACCTTCATCTTCCATCTCTGAGATGACTGCCATCAACAGGGGACCAGGGAACTTTTAAAGGAGATTAAGTAGATTAAGTTATCCCACTCTCCACTGAATAATGGATTGTTGCTTTACAGCTGTTTTTTTTTTTTTGTTTTGTTTTGTTTTGTTTTTTTCCTCACGCACCCAGCTCCCAAATTAACTCGCCTTCCCTCTTCTCCTTCCCAGGTGGCCTCCCTCGGAGTCACCACCTTCACGCTCTGCGCCCTCTGCATCGACCGATTTCGCGCCGCCACCAACGTGCAGATGTATTACGAGATGATCGAAAACTGCACCTCGACGACGGCCAAGCTGGCTGTCATCTGGGTGGGCGCGCTGCTGCTGGCCCTGCCCGAGGTCGTGCTGCGCCAGCTGGCGAAGGAGGACCCCGAATACAGCGGCAGCCCCCCGGGGGAGCGCTGCGTGGTGAAGATTTCCACCGCGCTGCCCGACACCATCTATGTGTTAGCCCTCACCTACGATGGGGCAAGACTCTGGTGGTACTTTGGCTGCTATTTTTGTCTGCCTACCCTTTTCACTATTACCTGCTCCCTGGTAACAGCGAGGAAAATCAGGAGGGCGGAAAAGGCTTGCACAAGGGGGAACAAGCGACAAATTCAGCTGGAAAGTCAGATGAACTGCACGGTGGTGGCTTTGACCATTTTATATGGGTTTTGCATCATTCCTGAAAACATTTGCAACATTGTGACTGCCTACATGTCCACAGGGGTCTCTCGGCAGACTATGGACCTCCTCCATCTCATTAGTCAGTTCCTTTTGTTCTTTAAGTCCTGTGTTACCCCAGTTCTCCTTTTCTGTCTCTGTAAACCTTTCAGCCGGGCCTTTATGGAGTGTTGCTGTTGCTGCTGCGATGAGTGCATCCAGAAGTCTTCAACAGTGACAAGTGATGACAATGACAATGAGTACACCACAGAACTGGAGCTCTCCCCTTTCAGTACCATCCGTCGTGAAATGTCCACTTTTGCCTCCGTGGGGACTCACTGTTAATTGACTTTATTTCATGTATCTTTTTTCTTTTTCTTGTTTTTTTTTTTTTTTTTTTTTTTTTTTTTTTACTTCATATTTTTCTTCTTGAAGCAAAATGCAGGAAAAAAAAAATATTCTTGAAAACTACTCTGGAAACCAGTCTGCATATTGACAGTCATGCTTTGGAATAGAATTTGTTTGGTTATTAAAATGAAAGAAAGAGAAAGAAGGAGAGCCAGCACACAGTTTTAAATCATGATATTTTGTATGGTGCTAGGATTTTATTGTTTGGGGAGAAAAATCCATATCAATCCACTTTTATTTAATTCCATAATATTTTTTTGATAATCACTGTAAAATGATTATGTAGACATCGTGGGTTTTGCAAGATGTTTCATGTAAAAGATGTGGTGGAAAGTATTTGAAGGTAGTTTTAATCCAGTTACTATACACTATTGTGAGAGGACTTGGACTTCAGAAAATTTATAAATTAGCATAAAAATAAATGAGGTTTTATTCTTTAACTTCACTGTCAATCTGCATATAACAAGGACACCTATAAGTAGCATTAAATTGCTTTAATAAGTAAAAAAAAACTTTGCTTTGCATAAAATAATTTAAATGGCCATATTTAATTTGCCATTCGTGTACTTACCCTCAGAGGCTATAATTACAGTGTTTAAGGAAGATGGTTATAATGGTATTAGATTTACATGAGTGGGTTTTTTTAATGCTTAATACAAAGGTTTGATGTGCCTCATTGAAAATTTCCTTCTTAACCTGAAGGTATACAAAACCTGGTATTTTATACTTCTTACAAAGAAAGATTTGCTTTCTCACTAAATTTTGTCTTGTGTGGTTTCAAAATCAAGTTTCTTTCCAATTTGTTACTTGTTTTGCATTGAGCTTATGTCCTCAGTCTCTGTATATATAGCTCCTGCTGGCTTCAGTGAGAGTCCCATTGCAGAGGAAGGCATTCTTTTGCTAGAGGTTTGCTGACAATAAATGTGAGGGACTGAAATATGTGGAGAGTGAATTCCTTCTTTTTTAATAGGTATAAACACACTTGGATGCTTGGGGCTTGACCCAGAGCCCGTTGCAGTCAATGGAAGGGGTTTCCATCAATTTCAGAGGGCTTTGGATCAGGCTGGCATCTCCCATTTATTCTGGGATATGTAACATGAATATTAATCACGGGGGCTCTGTATACTGATTATAAATCGTGCTGCTCTCACAGAGACTGCTATTCACTAGCACCTCACAGCTCTGAAGCTGTTTTTGAGAACCACAGTGTGTTTTGCTGACGGCTTCTTGCTGTCTGCAGAGTTATTAAAATGAGGGTATGGCAACACTGCCAGCAACAGTGCGATATAGTAAAATCTAAAGTTGCTACAAGCAAGTCAGATTGGAGACTGGAAACTGCCTATCTGTACCAGCAGAGCTTATTTGCCCCACTTCTTGGCTGAAGTAGACAGACTGTTCTTGGCAGGCAAGCTGGCTCATATTTACGCTGGGCAGTGGGCTGAAGTGTAGACACATGCTAAGGAACTGGATTTGTTATAATTAGCTTATATTTTAATACTAATTAAATAAATAATGCAATTGTAATAGTATGTGCAGAAGTAAAATCACATGCATTTGTCCTTTGAAATTAACAGTGATTGTAACTGCTGTAGTCTAACTTCCCAATACCTGCCTCTAAATACCTTAAAGAACTTGATGTAACTTCTGAAAAGTCTATTTTTTTATTTGTAGATTCTGGACTTAATATGTTTAATCTTTGTATCTGCCTGGGCAAACAGTATTTCTTCTTTTTCTTTACCATTTTAATCTGTAACAATTTCAACTGAAAAGCAGTTGAAATTAATCTGAGTATGAATCTGGATATATATGCACTTGAGTTCTTTTTCTCACATTTGAATTAGACATTGGGCCCTAGCAAAGCAGTCTGCTTTAAGCACAGGCCTATATTTAAATATTTGTTTCTGTTTAGGACTTGCTAAATTGCCTAAGTTTTTTTATATCCTTTTGTAACATGGTCAATCACTTCTGAAGACAGAGGAACTGTCCCTTCTTTATAAACCCTTCACTGACTTCACATTGCTTGATTACATTTAATAAAGTATGAAAGGGATTAAAGAGTAAAGATAAAAACAAAATCTCCTCACTGTGGTGACTGTGTCTCCTCAAATACATATTCCCATCTCTGCATTTTGATTTGTACTATTCTTTTTAAGGTGCTGATATTTATAAAGAATGTGAATAAAACCTCCCTTTTTGTTCCTTGCTGAACTGTTTCTCTCAGCTGCCTTTTCAGTCACAGCATGAGCGATGGCTCAAGGATCTGAGAAAAGAACAGCAGAATGGGAGGAAGCACCTTCCTTTTCAAAAGGGAAATAGAAAAATTACTTAGGAATATCAAATGATCACATTTTGCTAATTTAGGTACAAGACTGCACTGGGGCAGGAAAAGTCACCATGGCTTTGGATGTTGGGGGCTTCCAGCTTTCCACTCTGCAGTGGGTATGTGTAAACTCGGCTAAGGACTGTTGCTTGTTCCCAGGTTAAATGCTCTGTGTCCCAGAGTGGTGCAGTTTGCTTCTCCATTGAAATATTTCCACAATATGTGTATGGTAATCCTACCTGAGGGGAAAAAAGGAACCAGCAAAAAAGAGATTTAACATATCATTGGAGAAGGTAGAATTTGAGGGTCAATAATGCTGTGTTTGGAAATACAATCTCCTGCTTGTGTGGTTGGAGCTATCTCCATCTTTGTATTCAGTGGGACTTCTTTGTACATAGTGTAACTTTGCCTTTTCTGCTGCTGAAAGAGCATTTTTCACAGCTATTTCTCCCACCTGCCTTGGACCTCCATAGCGATTGGACATACAAGACACTCTTTTATACTAATTTGTTTTCTAAATTGGCTAAACTAATCCCACATTAGCAGGTTTGCATTGTCGCAGCCATTCTGGTGCAGGCTTGGCTTTTTAATGCATTTAAGTGTCATGATAAATGATTCCTTTTGTTAAAGATGGGGTATTGCAATGCTTTTCTTCCTACTTTTGGGACTGGTGGTCTGAACTCTTGAAATTTTCCTGGTGTTTGCTTTTCTTTCTTTAATATTCTTAGCAGCCATTTCTGTCTATTTGAATGTAGTTCTGTAAGACATTTGTCTGTTAACAAGAGGGCATTTAATGGACTGATGAATGAAGATTTGGAAATGTTTATGGCAAGGATTTAATTCTTTTACATGAAATAAGGAAACATGCAGAGCATGGTGATCCATATAAAAGAATAGTGATGGAATGAAAAATAAGATTGTGAGGTAGGAAAGACTTATACCTCTCAGGTATGTAAACCTTTAATGCATTAACACTGATCATCCCAGCCCTGTTCCCATTAAGAAATGAAAACCCATAAAACTCTAGTATAGAGTTCCAGTATTTCCAATGAGAACGTGTTTCATGGCCTGTATCAAAAATATGATCTCTGTGTAAGCCAAAGTACAAATGGTAAATTATTGAAAAATATTGTTCAGTTAGAAGAAATCTCTTATTTTACCCCTTCCAAGATAAATTACTGCATCCAAACTTAAATAACTCCTGCCCTTGAATGACCTCAGTTTCTTGCTTAGCTCCTGTTCTGTCATTGGGATCCAGATGTAAGCTGCCACAGCTGCTGCTCCAGCAGCTCTGGGAATGTCTCCTAAAGAAAATGTAGAGGTTTCCAAGCACGTTCTACATCTTTTCATAAGAAATTGTATGATGTTAGCCTACTTGGTGGGACTGTCCTATCATGCTCATGGCACTCCAAGGCAAACTAGATTCTATGAAATGTGAGTTTCCATTTAAACTCTGAGTAGCTTCTCCAAATTCATTAAATAACAAGAGTGTTCAAAACCTCTCCTGGGATCTGGGAGCCATTGCCTTAGGCAGAGTGCAAATACCTGCAATTTTTCCTATGGGCACCTAACTGCTGCTAATGTTCAGAGATACATCGCTGAGCTGCTTCTGGACTTTTTTTGCCAGGTGACATTAACAAAACTCCCAAAACACTTAAATCATACCCTTGTTACTCTGTTGGAATTAAGACTGAAGGCAAAACCTACTCGAAATGAGTTTGTCTCCTTAGCTGGGCCCAGTGTTCTGTGTGTATGGAGAGCATGTCTGAGGTGGCTGAATACTGCCAGTAGATACAGGCTTAGCACACTACCATCAGCATATATACGTTTGTGCATGTTCTGATCAAACAAAAGTTTAGGTTCTGTTATTTCTAGGATGAAAGAGGTAGATTCAAAGTCCTCTGCTTAATTTATAGCTAAGACTTGAATTTGGTCATCAGCATCCCATTAGAAAGGCATAACCACTGTGGTAATAGATACGCTGGTGGAAAGGTTTTCACCTGTCCTGTTGGAGTTGTTCCAACTTTTTTTGTTAATTAAATATCGAAGGAGAGACTTCAGCCTTGGTACCAACACCGCTGACCTAAGCCACAGTGCAGTAGAAACAATCTCTTTTGTTCGCTTTTTGGTCCAGGGAATGTTTCTAAGGGGAACAGCTACTGTCAGAGACATGGAAAAACTGTGACTCAAGAGTAGCCAGCAGATCGGTTGGTAAAGTGCTCAGGTGAGAAGTGAACCGTTTTCAAGTGCCCGCACTAACCCAAACATTTAAACCCAGCCCTGTTTTGGAACACATATGCTACCCATGGCCTCAGTGGTTCTTCTGTGGTAGAAAGTTGTGGATTTTTGTGTCTCCTGGATGGGGAACTCCCCACCTACCAGAGCAGATTGTCCGTTGCAGGTAACTAATGGAGGAGTAGTCACAGTGAGTGAACTTAAGCAGAAGGAAATCTGATGCCTTGCTCATCTACAGTTCTCTTGCCCAGCTCTTTCTTCCCTGCCTGTTGGTTTCTGAGGATCTTTCTTCGGGTAAGGATATTTTGCAGGCAGTGTGGCTGCACTCCTGAAAGTTAAGCAGGGCAACACTGGGCAAATGACCACATACATACCTTTGGGTCTCTAGGGTGCAATCCCTCTGCCTTGGAAAGATTATATCATGTACGGATGAGGTTGTGTATTACCTTTATTCTGGAGGGGAGAACCTGTGAAGCTAACTGCCTGCAGGAAGCTGTCTCACCTCAGCTCCATAAGAACCTAGACCTAATTTGCCCAGATTTCAAAGGCAAACTGGGACTTTGAAGTAGATCTTCTGTGTCCTAACTTCTTATGTCTTCCTCCTGAGAATATCCTTTTGCAGGCTGGATAAAAAGTGACAAGTAAGGTCCATTTTCCTAATAGCACTGAGAAATGTGGTTCAAAGGAGTTGTACTAGTCATTTTCTGTGTTAATGCCTCTTTTTTTCCTTTTCTTCTTTCTAACCTTTCTTTTTCTCTGAAAAGCTCAGCCAAAGTCAATGTGAGCAGATGATGTGAATCATTAAAATTCTACCTACATGCACTGTCTTATGCTTAAGGAACTATTTTTTTCACTACTGTTTTGTATTTGATGGAGTCACTTAACACCTATGCTTAGCAGATGTCAAATTTTCAAAAGGTGAGTATGTTTTGTAGTGTATAAGAAACAATGAAAAACACACACACTGAGACGCTCTAGGACACCCAGGCATCTCTGCTATAGAAACACTGACTCAGGTTGAGAGTTAAAGGTTCATCAGAGAACCAGGAGGAGAGCTGTATTTAACCACGCACTGCATTTAATCCCTCAAATCCAGGCTACGTGCTTTCCCTGTGATACAATTCTGTAGGTTTAGTTTTTGGTTTTCAGGCAGGACAAAGACTCCCTGGTATTTTCAACATGTCCATGACAGCACTGAGAGCCAGTGCTGTGTCTTCTACTGGTGACACTTTCCCTGTGTTGTGTCACGTGGAGTGCCAAGTTCCGCATGCCTGGAGCTCTCTAAGCCTCTTCCAAGGATGAGATTGAAGATTTCTGTCCTTGTGCACTGTAGCTTTAGCTTTGCATCACAGCTTCTTATTATTGAAAAGTAGAAGACACCATTTTCCTGACTGAAATATTTGAGGGCTTTTGATTCAACTCAAAATCTGTCTTGTGAGAGTTACAGAACTCTCAGTTTAGAGTATTTAATAAAAGTGTTAGTGGCAGTATTATTAATTAAGGTAGTAGACCATTTATAGCTAAAGGGAAAGCTTTTGCTCTCTGGCTTTTTACTTTTTATCCTTTATTTTTGTGTGATTACAAAGTTGTGGTTTTGGTTTTTGTTTTTGTTTTTTTTTTTTTTCTGAAACAAAATGCAAAATACCCAGAAGTACTCATTCTTTTGTTTAGTTTGAGAAGTTTCATCCTTAGTTTATATCAAGCATTTTAATTTATATCCACAGTGAATTTATCCCATTGTTCTTTGAGAAATAAAGCCAAAATGCTCACATTAGAAACATGGTCATGACTAGCTTGATCTTGAAGAGATTAGATTTGAATAAACTTTGAAGCCTGGGATGGTAATGTGAAGTAAGAACTATATTTTTTAAAACAATTATGGTCTTGCAAGCCTAATCTTTTTAAAGAGATGTGAGATACATACAGTTCAACAATAGCTTGTAGTTGAATTTCATAACTGTCACAAGGGACCCCAGAATACACATGGTCTGGAATAAAATGATCTAATAGCAGCTGGATATGCATGTGATAATCCTTACTGAAGACAATACAACTATTTAAATCAAGAAATATATTTTAGACTGTTAGCTATTATACCAGAGAACTAAATTCTTCCCTAAGTTGCGCTTCCAATTTGATTTAATATATATATGTGTGCTAGAAGAACATCTATTTAATGTTTTTAGTGTTGTACGGGGAACACAAAAGCTTAAGAAAGAATGTATCCCATCTGTAACTGTAGCCAGAACTTCACATTTTTTCTTCTAAATTCTTTCCTTCCTCTATTTTGAAACAATATCTGCTGGCTGGTCTTATCAGTCCTTTCAATGTCCTATTCCATTTACTAACTCTCTCCTGAGCAAAGGAAAATCCCTTTTACTGATGATCAGTTATTTTAAATTGAACTTGTAAGTAAGTCTCATTCATTTTGCACAATCTATCCACTGGAAAACTTAAAGGTGAACAGTCCTTTTCCTATGGAAAGTATTTACAAATAAGGAAGCTGCAGTCTGTCTTTCTCTGAGCTAGCAGAACTAAAAAGAAATCTCATCAATCTGTGCAAGACCTGTGGCCAGAGTATCAGTGCTACAGCATGAATTTCCGACTTAAAACTGTCTTACCTACATGCAACTCCTGAGGCTCTGCCAATAGACAACAGCACTGTCCCCTTGCCAAAACACAAGAGGTTACTACATGAGGTAATGCTGGCTCAGATACCTTTATTTCACATGGTGATTCTCTACTGAGTCTGTTTTCACCTATAAAGTTTCCTCTTGGAGATCGTTAGATGCCTTTGTGACCTATGAGTAAACTCTTTTTCATTCGGGGCTTCATTTAACAGATATCAGTCATGAGTTTAGATTAAGGCTTGTATGATTAAGCTGGGGGTTAACATTAGGTTTTGACTTATATCTATGATATAAGATATGCCTGTGTATGGATGGCACTCTCTGAAGCTGCATCTGCAAGCTGAAAGGACAGGGATCGCTCACAGGCAATGCAGTACATTTACATCCAGCCTCCTGGTAGTTGATGACAATTTGGTGACAAGTCTGTCAAATGCTGGAGTTAGTTTTGAGAGGTCTGCATAGTACTGTTTTTAAAAAGCTTGAAGGGGTAGCCAGTCTCTTAAACTTTTAGTTCCTCCTTAAGTGATCCTTGTTTCATATGGAGGAAGACTTGCCTTTGGCTTTTGACAATAGAAGAAGAAGAAAGGAGGTAGAAGAAAGGAAAAGAATCTCAGGTGTGTATTAGCTTGACTTCTGTCTTTTGGGATGGAATTGTGTAATTATAACTCTTAGCTTACCAGGCTTAAAGCAGATTGGGTCCTGAATCCTCAACTCTAATATAGACCTCCACACTGCTGCTGAGGATGGAGACCCAAAACACCAGAGGGAATACTTGGCTTTTTTTCTCCAGATGTGCAGTCCTGTTTGAGTGGTAAATCCATTCTGATCAACAGATCATGGAGACCATGCAGGTTAGCCTGCTTTTCCTGATGTCTCCACTTGGTGTTGAAATGGTTAACAATATTAGCATTTACTCTAGCAGAGCCTGGTTTCAGATGAATAGGGTCAGTCTGTGCCTTCTCAGTGCCTGTTTCAGGCTGTTCTCATCCTGCACAAGGCAGCACTTTATGTGTTCAGACCCTGAAGGCTCCACCGCCTGCGGGGCTTGACTTTTTTTAACCTTTTTTTGGTAAATGAAAGGAAATAAATAAAGTCATGGTTAACATTTTGAGGTTTGAGGACTTAGCTTTGGATTCGTTCTTCCTCCTGAGGTACCACTACAGCATAAATAAGAATTTGCAAGTATGTCCATGCCTAGCAACTACACTCAGAAGCAGCTGTAGAGATTTCAACACTGCAAATCATATAAAGGAATGCAAAATAGTGGGTTTATATTGAATCTGCCAGAAGGTAGTCAGCCAAGTGAAAACACACCCCAAATCTACCTCTTTCTGCTTTCAATGCACCACTCCCCAACTATATAATATTTGGTTTACTGCCAATCACAATATTACTGCTTAAGAATTCTTAAAATTTCTTATTCTTCTTTACTGTTTGTTTTGTTTTCATTTTTGTTTTCTTTAATTCTATTCTTCATCTGTTTTTCTTG
Organism: Tyto alba; assembly: GCF_018691265.1. Taxonomy (NCBI): domain Eukaryota; kingdom Metazoa; phylum Chordata; class Aves; order Strigiformes; family Tytonidae; genus Tyto; species Tyto alba. Next base: position 66,537,703 of record NW_024881282.1, on the reverse strand, counting down.
TCACCTGGAGAAATTTAATAGTTCATGCTGTCCTCTGTACTCCTCACAGTGACCCATGTTTAATCGGAGCTTGTATTCAGTAAAAGGTGAGTTAAAGAAGCCAATAAGCACTTCCAGCTCACTACATTACCATGTACATATGTGGTTTGTGTCTTAACTGAAAATAACCCAATATAAAAAACAAAAAATAAACAGCGTGGCAGTAAACCAAAAGCTATCAGAACCTGGAGGCTGGTAAAACAAGCATTACTGTGGGCTTCTCTGCTCCTGTTCAGCAGCCAGCTGCAAAAGTCTACCTTGGGATGGACCTGTCAAAAACACAGATGGGAGTCCCTTGGAACTAATCTTGAGCACAGTAAAAGTTAAAATATGAGGTATTTTAAATGAAATATGCTATGTTCAGCAGAATAGCATTTGAAACACCAAGGTCTGTTTCATCAGAACATACCTGACCTGCTCTACTCCCAGGCCACTGGCAGGCTGTCAAGCTTTTGGCCCTGCTGGAGGAGAAGAACTATTCTGTTTATCCTGGCATCTAAACCAGCTATTAGTGTCAACCTAAAGGTATTAAAAGATGACATTCCTTATGGGCAAAACTAATTCCATCTTGACACGTTCCTAACAACCTGGCTCAGGAAGGACATTATGAGGTAAGATTTATGTTTGCCTCTAGAGAAAGCTTCTTTATTCAAATTAAGAAGAAAAATGGATTTGAGACAAGGTTTGGACTTTTTGTATATGCTATACTATATATGCTAACTAATTTAATATATGTTATATAGGAAACAGGAATGTCTCTTGATTTACTTTAGAGCTAAATATTCAGTGACATAAAGATATAAGGACAGAAAGGCAATAAACTCGGTTAACTCTTGCATAATGACCCCCACAGTTTCATCCAGTTAATCTAGTGCAGAAGTCCTGGTTCTGTTTTGGACACCAGAAGCAGTTCTAATTGTTCAGTCAAGATGGAGACTTCTGCACTTCCTTTTGCTTCTAGTGCTAATTGCTCTCATTAAGAAAACAGCAACCCTATAACCTCAACAAACCTTTAATAATTTTGATAGTACATGTTCAAATAAATCTAGTTATTTAAATGGGGTTAGCTCAGATTATACTAGAATAACTGAACACAAGATTGGATCTCTTTCACACTCAATTTCTGAAGCTGGACAGCTTTCTAACCTGAGGATCCATAAGCTCATTAATGGATATTTATATATGGTGTTTGATGACAATGAAAGATAATTTCCAGTAGTTCCTTCCTCTGCTGAAACTGTTAGTGTTTCCTTCTCCTCCCACATAGTCAATCCTCTTACAAATGCATTAAAAATTCTTGTGCACATTGCTCCATTCAGCATGTGCCTCTTACATGATCTCGGGAAGGCACATCATTGTCATTTAGGGATGTATTCTTTCTGACTTTAAAGATATCAACTGAAGATAGTCCTGATTTTTTTCTTCACTCATATTCTGTGTATAATTTTTTTCTACTTCCAATGTTTATTTTTAAGATGAACTTCAACAGTAACTTTTCTTCAGTCTGCTATAGGAGATTGTTTGCTGAAAGGCAACATCTGGTAAATAGCAAAAAAGATCTAGATGTCAATAAGTAAGATAATATAAATTCATCAGGGGTATTTACTCTTTTTAAAACATTACATAATCTATAGTCTGCCCTCTGAAAGATAAAATTTACTACTTCTCAGCTATCATTTATGCTAATAATAGTGCTCAGAATCAGAGGCTGATCTTAGTTGTTTGTGTGTATGCTGCAGGGGTATTACTCCAAGATTGTTCTGATGTAAAAGAACCTTAGTGTACCGAAGGATCAGCACCAAAAGCCCTTTGCTGAGTGTCTAGATGGCTGCAACCACATCTCTACATCAAGACCAGTTCTTCTTGCAGCATCTGACCAAGCCCCTGCTGCATCCCCTGGCAGTACTGGGTGTCACACAGCCTTTCTGGGAAGCCCAGGCTTGCGGCTCCTGCTGATGACAATGCTGCATGCAGATACAGTAAAGCACTTCTGTCAAAAGCAGAAATACTGTGTTTCTGTGGTGTGAATATGCTAAACCACATCAAGGGCTAAAAACGAGACTGTGCCTTTCAATCTGCATCACCATTAGGGTTCTCTGCTTAGGACCAAATCCGTCCCCCCCAACCCATGGAGATTTATTTTGGGGGAAAGAAAGAACATTTCTGATTGAACAAGCTGAGTAATTCTGCAGTTGCTATACTTTGGATATGTTAGGGCCCTGGTGGAAATAGGCATTAGATCCTCTTTGTCTTTGACTCCTCTATTCTCCTTAGGCTATACTGATTTACACAGGAGATCTCTGCAGAGAAGCAGATGCCTTGTCATAGTCACCAAGAGCATTCATAGTAAAAATTAATAATTTTCCAATGAGATCCCAGGTCTCAGAGGAGGAAAAAGTGGTGCAGCTGGTCAGGAGCAAGATCAGTGCAGTGGTTTTCGACCTTCATTTGCATCATAAAACCATCATCTTCCTGAGCACAAAGGAACAGCAGGGCTGGCAGCCTGCTCAGCCCCACAGCAATAGGCAGGTTGGGAACTGGGAGCACTGGCTGTGCTGGTGAGGGATGTTTCACACATTGCCTTTGCCTCTGAAACACATGGCTCTAGACAGTGCTTCTTGTCTCTCACTTTTAAGAGTGCTAAAAGGTTTTCTTTCCTCTCTGTGGGGGGTGACCAAGCGCAATTTAAGTAAGTGTGTTTCTGCCTAAGCACCAATATTTTTTGGTTGCCATTTGTTGTTCTCACTGTTACAAAGAACGATCTGTCTGTTAACCTAATCTAAATGATCACTTGGAGGCTGCAAAACTATATGTCATTTGTAAGCTACTGTATCATGATGGCCTTAGGGAAATTCTACAGATGCCTTGCCACAATCCATTTCTTCTCCATGATGAGCTACCAGGCTAGTTGCTTGGATTCATTTGCCACAGCTCTTTACCTCTTCGACCTCAAAGCTACAAAGGTATGTTGCCAATGAAATACAAAGGAGGCTGCCTTTTAAATTACTGATTATATGAATTATTTTCTAAAGTAAAAAGGGACAGGAGATGGTATTCTTCCAGCCAAATGGAACTACTATCTTCACCATTTAATAATTTCCTTCTTTCTTTCCTTTTTCTGTTAACCTGTAGACATAGATAAATGAGCAACACGATATTAATGTGCTTATTAGTCTGGAATAATTTAAGACAGACTAATATCTCCCTGACAGAAAATTGTCAGCTCAGGTATATCATGGCATCAGTCATTGCAAGCTATTAAATTTCTGCAGCAGAGTTACTAGGTAGATATCTTGTTTTATTTATTTCTGCAGTTCAAACATACCCCATTTCCATTTTGACCACAGTTGTTCCTATTGGTGGTGCTTATTTATTTGAAGCTATTTATAGGTGATATTGTCCCCAGCTAACAACTCAGCATGCAAGAGCTGATGAATATTAAATTACAATTTGTCTAAAAACAAAAGGCAAATCATCTATGTCAAAGATATTGCCTTGGGCAAAGTCCACACAGGTTCTTTTGCATCACTGAATATTACAGCTCCTGTCTTTCTGTTTACGAAAGCTTATACCTGATCAGGCAGGTGCCTTTTTATGCAAGGAGTGTATCATTTAAAAACTTTTCAAGAGGTAAGTGCACAAATCCTAGGTTATGTGTTGCAGAGAAAAACAAAATGTTACCCCACAATATCCAGTAATCTAATGACGGATCTTTCAGATGTGAGTTTGTCTTTGCTGCTTGTCCCGTTTCGAGGAAGACAATTGCCTCTAAACATTAGGTGACTGATCTAAACAAAGAACTAAGGGAATCTGAGGAGCTCCTCATACTCTTACTTTTTGAAGCTGTTACTCGGTATAAAAATCCACTAAATGTCTCTGCTCGGTCATTTCATATTTATATCTGTTTTGTTGCATAACTGCTAGTTTCCTGGTCAACCATGCTGTGCTTATACCACTCTATCCATGGTCTCTCCTGTGGAGTGAATTAGTTTCCTCCTAATAGAAGCTAGTTTTCTTCCAGGTCCACAGAGAGTATGGCTGAAGTCAGCCTTCTGCAGGAGGTGCTTGCTTTGAACAGTAAGAATGTCGGCCCATCCACACCAGATGTCTTAGGAACCAAGGTTCATTCCTTCACAGTCTACAAAGACCCCGTAGGCACACCCAATGAACATAAAGTGGATAATTTTGGAGCCTGGTGGCAAGGATATTAATCTGGAAAATAAAAAACTGAGGTTTATTTTTTTTTCTCAGATGACATTGATCAAGTAGGAGAGCTGCAGCAGGAGAGAAGGTGCACTGCTTGCCCTCTTCCCCCTTCCCTTACAAAAAGCACTCAGTAGATGTGGTTTTGGCATTCATTTAAATGGAGGTGAAACCTGCATCTATGAAACGGATTCCTTTGTTGCAAGAGATGATGTTTGCCACACATAGGTATGCTGAAAAATTAATGCCACAATGAGGAAGTCTTTCTGTTCTTTGGTATACTCCAGAGATGCAAGAATATGTCCGTACCCTTGTATCTTATTATGGATTTGAAACTTTTCTTGGTTGCATGCCTTCTGTAGTAATTCATAATACAAGTGACTTTATTTTGGATTGATAGCATGACTAGAACAGGGAAAAGCAGACAAAAAAGATCATAAAAGTATAGTATAGTATTTTTTACCATTGTAGTGATGTTTTTATGATATGAAGCATTACCATAGTGTTGAATTGTTCCCTCTTTGCTGAAAGGTGGGGAGAGACTACCATTTTCTTATGCCTGAATAATGTGTTGTTGCCTAGTGAAATACACAGTAGTAAGGTTCTGCAGGTCACTAATGTGACTTAGTGTTGACAATGAAAATAAAAGAACTGCAGCTCTTAAAAATATCAATAAACATTTTTAAGGATCAGTTTCAACAGGACTGTGTGTCATTTTGTGTGTCACAGGATAGCACACATTCCCACAGGTTTTATTGTCATTCCCTGAAAGGTCTTTGCCAGTGGCTGCAAATGCCTTCAGTGCTTATAAAAGAAACATTTATACATACATTTATAATAAATTTATATAGTAATAAAATATTTTTATATTTATTGGGTATTTATTATGCATATTCTGCAAAAGTGGACCAAACAAATACAATCTTCAGTTCTCTGTTTAATTTCTTCTGCTTCACTTCCCATACAAGAGTTGTAGCTCCATGCTCAGTCACCTGTATTTATCTTACTATTTCCCTCTATTGAATTTCAAAAGAGGAGGCTGCCACTTAAAAATATCAGAAATATCTGAGTTTTCTGACCCTAAAAAGTAGCTCCATATTGATTAATGACCGTATAGATCACAACAGAATTGTAGATAGCAGTATGTAAACAGTGTTGCCAGGCTCCACAAGACTCTGTGATTTCATCTAAGCAGTCTTCAGATATATTCATGTCGATTTCATAAGAGTGAAAGAGAAATGGAGAATCCCTGTTGATAGTAATTCATACTCTCTTGATGGATATCTCATGAAACACATCAGAAGATACTCTGAATCCTTTTGAAAGCCATAGTAAAGGCATGGCAGGATCTAGAAATTCATCCTAATGTTTCACATAACTTTCAACATAAACCTTCTAAATTTTTTTTTTTTCTTGATGGTACCTTTCAGTGAAATTTTCCTGCTAGGACACAAATTTAGTCATGATATGTCTATTTAAACTTATCATCATATGTGCTGAGCTAGTGTGCATTAATGTCATACACAGTGCTACAATCAGGTATTATATCTCAGCACAGATGTGGAAGATTCTTACACTACCTGATTTTTAAACTGCTAGACTTACATAAATAGCTTATGCATAATTAGGATAGAGAAAAATATACAAAAATCTACTCAAGACTTATGCTTGAAGTAGATTATGTGAAGATGAAAACAGGAGTCTTAAATTTCTGTGTGGTGCAGCTGAAGTGGAGGGATGTAAAGAAGGTGACCAAAGGAGGTAGATGAACAATCCTCATGTCTAAACAGGATAATTGTGATTTGCCCATATGGCCCCCAATTTAAAGTAGCCATAGAAGGGAAGGGAAGATACAGAAAACAGATTAGGAAATCTCCAAACATATGAGCTATGTGACCTAATGCATGAATCAAAGACATGATGCTGGTAGTGACTAACACTTGAGTGAATGAATCCGCAAAAGCAACAGGTTAGTTCAACAATACTTGATACAGTAGAAAAACACCTAGTATGATGTCTAAAGAACTGACAAGAGTGTAAGGGAGTCATGAATATATCATTGGGCTATTGAATGGCTTCATCCTGTTGGTTATATAGCACTTAACTGCTATTTTTGCTGCTTGCCACCTTGTTTCAGTAAGGATACCTGAGACAAGTTGTATGACTGAAGCTGCTGGAGTTCTTGAACGGTGGGAGAGGAAGACTCTAGAGCTATTGATGTTGGGTAGTGGAAAGAGCAGATGACCAGGAATGGCCAAGGACTCTGCAGGGCCAGTAGTGGCCACTGGGAGAGGCAAGCCAATGCAGAGGTAAAATGAAACCAGCAGTGGAAACCACAGCTGTCCCTGGCTGGTTGCAAACTCCAGGTGAAGCTTCTCCTGTGAGCAGAATATTTATTAGGTCACTTAACCAGTGTGGATTCCCTAGTGTCTAATAAGATGAACTCACATGACAGCCCCTTCATCAGTCACAATTAATAAGTTCACTTCCATTTAGAACTCACCTTCATGGCTTTGTTGCTCTGTCAAATTTGATTGAAGGTATTAGATGGACTAAAGGATGGCACATTGCCTGTTGGGAGGAGTGAATATGTGGAAAAGTACACATATTCAAGCACAGTCACATGAGTTTTCTTGCTTTCAGAACTTAGATTTAAAAAGCTATTTAACAAAAAGTAAACAAAGCATTTCCTTGAAGTCTGAAGTATTTTGTTTCCTCCCAAGACAACTCTTTAAAAGGTCATAGCTAATGTCTGTCATAGAAATTGATGAGATCACCAAAGGTCTCTTCAAGCTGCAGACACTGTGAATACTTTGGTTCTCTTTACTCAAATATACTATTTAATCACTATACGCTTTCTATAATATAGCTCTTTAGACTTTAGAATTTATTAAATCTGTCTAGGTAATTTTAAAAAATTCATGACTCCCTAAGTAGCCATACTAGAGAGAAGAAAAATACATATAAAAAATACATTAAACAGTAGAGAAAGATTTTGGTTGACCCTTCAAAAAACACATATCTTTTTAACTCTCACAAAAAGTTTTATCTACATGCTCACATTTTTTCTATGCATCCAGATTTGGGTATTTTAGGAAATAAAGTGGAAAACTCTGGCTGAAAATATTTTTTACATAAAAAGTGAGTTTCTTGGTCCCTTTTCTTTTAGTGAACATAACAAATGAAGCTACAGAGATCCAATTGATCAAATGCTTGTTAATGAGAAGAAAGACTGAAGCAAACTATTTAAATGCATGTCTACAACTTTCCTGATTGTGCTTCCAATAATTTAATGTATTTACATTCTTTGGTGATGAACCATCTTCTGCCCTCATCTATCTTGGAAGATCTATGCTGAACTATTTTGTAAAATAAACAGAGATCAAATGCCTCTTAAATGCATGCCTAACTACAGGAGTAAGTAAAAATTTGTGAGTTTTAATAGGTGTCGTGCTCAATGCTTATTTGCAGAATAGCCTAAGTGATATCAGCCTCCTGTTCTGTGAGCTAAAGCTGCAACACATTCCCTTTCTATTTACAGCCTGTTTCCAACATTGCAGATCTTGCATGTTCAATCCAAATCTTACCTAAAGTCTGGAAATGTAGTCACATATAAGTATCTTCTGCAGTTCCTGTACCACTAAGTGAAAGACCTAGAAAATCCCATGCCCTGACTTTATGATTCTTTGGTCTATCATAAATTGGTTGTTGCACAGGAAAAATAACACATTATATGGCAGAGAAGAACTGCTCTCACTTGCTTTTCAACACTGTTTGACTGGCTACTGTGCTACATGTTTTCCTTTTAAATAGTGTATTTAATAGTTACCAAGAATGACATAAAAACCCCATAAAATATTTTGTAGTTTAGGTATTCTTAATGGTCTCAGGTAGATAAAGGACATGTTTTAATATATGTGAATACTGCTTATGAATGTTTGATCTTGACTATGTATTTCTTAATTTCAAGTTATTTTTGTTATTCTAACTCCCTGCTGAAAATAAAATTGCATCTGTTTCTCTATAAGCCCATTTGTTAATACACCTGTCATCCTTCTTTCTTCTAATGTATTATTATGTTTGTTTCCTCATTAAAATTGAAATAAACAACAATAATTATGCTGATATACTTATTTTTAATATGTTAAAAGCTGGTAGTTTGGATAGTAGATCTGATTTTGTAACACATGCACACTTTCAGAACTGTAAGCACTCTACTTCCCCCATTTCCATTATTTACAAAAGCATACATTAAATTCAACATCCTAAAGAAATCACATTTTAATAAATGAAAAGCTTCATCATGCAATGAAACAACAGATTGTTTTCTTGTATTAGACCTTTTGTGCAGAGGAAAAACATTTAGTATCTAAATGTATCAGATGCTGTTCCAACAATGCAGGAGAACTATATCTAATGAAAATCACTCTTCCCTAAATTTCTTGCCTCAGCAAAGTTAATTTTGATATGTTTTTAATGGGGTAGGAAACAAACCACACTTATGTAAGCGATGTGTTGATAATTCTGGAAGGACATAAATGCAGGTTAGAGAACTATTTACTTTTAACTTATGCAGGCATAGCTATTTATTCATTTTTATTTGTTCAACTCATTTTTGCATTTCTAATTCCTTTTATAGATTATCATTTCAAATTGTTTAAGCACATGATTGAATACCATTAAAAATCAATGGGATCCAAATACATAGTTGAAGTTAAATATATTTAAGTGTTTTTCTTAAGTAAAGCCAGGCAAAAAATATACCTTTGATACAAAATCAAAACATTAACATCTCAGTGGTATGATGTTTGTTTCTCTCCTGATTGCTGATTGCCAGAATCTGTTTCTCGTAAAATCAGCAGCAGAACTGCCGCTCACTTTAATGAGGCAAGATCAAGGCCGTAATTTTTACCAGGATGAACACATTCCTAATGAGTGTACCTGCATTGCCCACCACATACAAAAGTGTAGCAGTTTAAATGATTAAATCCATGGATATTTAACAGTTGTTATGTCAAGAATTAAGGTGTTGATGGAAGAGTTCTTCCTTGTTATGAGACCTGCCAGAAATCCCTGGGCTCTGCTGGACACAGTTTTTAAAGCGAAGCCAGGGAATTCCATACCAGAGAGGAGCCCACCCAGGCCAATCAGTCACAAATGATAGCAATCAGCTGTGGCACAAAGGGGTTGTGTATGAATATAATTTTGCACTTCAGACTATTTTTTTACCTAGGTTATCCTGTGTTCCCAAAATTCTGAATACTGAAGACCTTGCTAGTTTGATTCACTTAACCAAATTGTCTGCTATTTTCAAACAAAATCTACACAAGATGCATAGACATTTACAACCAAAAAATATATCAGTACACACATTTCTGAATTATTTTTTAAAAAATGATTCATAGACTACAAATGTATGAATAGTGAAATAATTAAAAATATAAAATTTCCCCACGAGTGGTTTCATCATAGATGAAAATAAAATTTTACATTTAAGCTCCAAGAGCAATCTTGAAAAACAGATCTTTGTTTAAAAAAGTCTGACTAAAAAGAAATCTGAGAAAAAAAATGTCCTATCATTGATCACACAGTCTCAGTTCTTTCCTAACAGCAATTTGTAGGCTGACATCTGCATATTACCTGCTATAGCATGCCACATCAGATGATTTCAATTTGAGCTTTGTACACTTAAAATTGTATTTCTCAAAAAGTGGCTGAAGTTTTTCAGCATTATAAATCTTGTGACTCTGATTCACCATTCTAAGGGTGAAATTCTAGCGCCTAAACATTTTCTTATTAATGGTAATCTTGTTCCTATTTCACACTTGGAGCATATTATTAATATCAATGTTAAGGTTAATATTAATTTTGTCCATATCATTATTATTTATTATTGTTGATACTTATACTGTAATGATACAATATAACCATAATATCCAATAATGTGTGGTGATATGCAGTAATATAATAAAACAGCAGCAATAGTAATAATGATAAATGATAAATAATTAATAGTGTTTGTATAATTCTCAAAGCCTCCAATCAGAAGTGAGGTCTCATCAGGCTCTAGAAGTACTTAGAAAACCACAGTCTTTCTCCCATAAAACATATATGTAAATTCTTTTGAGACAGGGAAAAACATGCCAATCTGTAGAATTCCTAATCAGTGCAAATTGTAAATGGTTTTTAACTGAAGGATTGTTAAGGAAACAAAAAATCTCTTGCATGATACTTGTTGTCGCTTATTCTCGTCCTTATGTAGTTCGGTTTTCCTGAGAAACAACATTAATCATGCTCTGAGGATGAGGCAGCACACCACAGGGGAATTGTTCCTCAGAGCCTTTCTCGAGAACTTGTTTCTCTTGTTCAGCCATTGCTGATACATTGCTGGTAGAGTCTCTACCAGGTAGCCTGTTGGACTTACTGAACAAGTCCAGTTGCTTTCTTGCCATCTCTTGCTACCAAAGATAACTACAGACAGCTAAATTATATAGATGTTACCTTAGGAGTAAATATAAAAGCCTTTAATCAGAATTATAGGTATTTTTGAAAAGCTTCCCAAACTATGCCAGGCTTCAGGCAGCTAAGAAACAAACAGCTCACAGCTTTCCTAATTGGAATGCTAGAATTATTTAAAGTGAATATAGCTCCTGGGTTTCTCCTGCCTCAGAGTACATTCCTTTGAAAACCTCAACCAAGGGCTTTAATAATTTAAAGACTATCTTAGGGTGTTTTTTTTTGTTTGTTTGTTTGTTGTTTTGTTTCTTTTTTTTTTTTTGTTTTTTTGTTTTTTTTTTTTTGTTCTAGTCCTATAGAGTAGAAGAACTCAAATATCAAAATCAGTTATAAAAGGATGATGGCATTGTGGACACATGGGCCTCCTTGACCTTAAACTTTGCTATTTAACATTTCTTATGTGCACAATATGTGAGGAAGATTCCTTTTCCCTGGTATAGCTGATTAAAGCAGCTGAATGTCAAGAAGCAGGGGAAAGAGATAGTGGATCTGGCTCAGGTCATTAGCTATTCTCTACTTCACCTCAATCAGAGCTCAACTTAAAAAGAATTGACTTTACAGTCAGCCCCTATGGGAGCACTGGGAATAAGCAAAATGCATAGGTACCAGTAGGAGCTGGATGTCCAGCTGTCAGAGCACTGCACTTCGGAGAGGGGGAAAAAACTGAGATGTATACTTCATTACCAGGGCCGTGTGGTGTTCTGACAACCTGCAGTGGACCCTCAAGAGAAACATGTTAAAGCTGAATTATCTCACTTCCCTAATAAATTGGGCCAATTGAGAATCCCAAACCACTACTCCAAAATTTAACTGTCCAAAAATCTAGGGAAAGTTTATCCCTGGATTACAAGACCTGGGGCTACAGGTTTTCCTGGCCCACAGCACTGATGTGAATCAAAACTACTGACTGTCATTTGTATGTCAGCCTGGAGAGTCAACTCTGACTCAGGCAAACCTCAAAAATTTCTAAATTAGGTTTGTTACAACTCAGCTCCAATTCTGGAAAAGAAAATATGCTCTTACAATCAATCAATCTATCTATCTATCTATCTATCTAGTTTTTTCTGTACCTATACTAGCTAATTAAGGCAGCCAGAATGTACAGCTTAGAAATGTGGGCTCAGATGAAGCAAAGTAATCACTTTCATACCAATAGGAGTATGCCTTCTTCAGGAGCACTCTAGGCATTAGTACCCATATGCTACGCTGCTATATTTTCATAACAGTCCTGCTCACAATTATCTTCCAAACTTCTCCCTGGGATGACTAAGGAACACTGTTCACTGGTAAATCCCAGATGCCTTGCACACATTTATGCTCTGAAAATTAAGACAGTTAATAGTATGGACACAGACTGTTCCAGTTGGTCTCATTGCCAAAGTGTGCTCATCATAGGTGTCTTTATTTTATTCATATTTTGTTGAAGGAGGCTTGCCAGTTGATCTGTTCCGGAGACAGCCATACCACTAGAGGTTTGGAAGGAACTACAGCTATTGGTTGGTAATACACATGCAGCTTTGTGGTCATGGCTTATGACTTACAGGACTGTAACTGAATGAAGAACATCTTTGACTTCAGCTTTCGAAGTTTTTACAAAAATGCAGATGAAAATGAATAAATATCTGTTGAATCCTCTGTGGCTTTTCCTTTTCTTATGACTCACTCTGTTCTTCACACACAATGCAATTCCTGGCAGCCTGACATGGGATTATGGGATGTAACTGCATTTTCTCCCCCCTCTATTTGTGATGGATCTGAAGGGAAGATCATTAGATAGAGGAGGAGGGGCGTTATGCTGGTTATGGTAGAAACAAGAGAGGCTGCATTTGTAAAAGTAGGGGAGAATGAAAATGTTTTCACCTCTGGGAATGTGAATCCACATATGTAATCCAACAGCAGAGGAAAGAAGGTTCCTCAAAGTCCTGACACAGCTGGTTGTTCTTCCACACCAAATCACTCTGGAGACTTCAGTCCAGAGCCAATTTCACAACATTTGGATTAGTTTGAATTTCACTTGGATTCATTCTAGCAACCTTAACAGATAGCCTGTGGAGGATAAGGAGTCTTTGTCATTGGAGGTCTTCACCAGAGTTTATAAAAAATGCCTATTCAGGACTGACTTAGGTGTAACAGAGTCTGCCTTGGGTCAACCACTGGACATCTGATTATCTGAGGTCCCTTTAAGCTTTGTTTTTCTAAGTTGTTATGAATATAACATAGCTAGGTAAGAACATAAAAAGAATGAGGCCCTGACTAAAGTCTGAAGAGGAACTCCTGTGTTCATTCCAGAATCCAACCAGAGTCTAATGGATTTTTATATACAACATACAGTATATTAATAGCAGACCATTTTTAGAACAAGTTGACATTTTGTGATATCAGCAAAGTTAGGAGATTTGAATTGCTTGAAGACAAACGCTTCAGAATTATTTTTTCTCTCTCTTCTCCCCCCAGTTCTCTAATAAAGAGCTTACATGTGGGAAAGTAAGATAAACAAATAAATTTTAACAGCACAGTAAAGATAGCTATTCAGAAAGGTTCAAAAGACTAGTGATTAATCTGTACACTCCTTTTTCTTACTTGTTTTATAAATGTACATATCTTGCCTCTATTAGATTACCCTCTCCTAGCAAGTGACTTTAAACATTAATTACCTGAAAAATTCAGGTCAGTTGCTTAGAACTTACCTTACAAGACACTTTGAATTGAAAACATCTTCATCCAGTGCTGTCAATTAAAGGATGTGGGATAGAGACTTCCATGAGGTTCACAGAAAGAGACTGTAATATTAAGGAGCTAGAAAAGTTTCTGAATACAATCGCAGATTGTTTCTGTTGTGAAGGTTGCAGTTGCTTTTGGCAAAGTTTTGCACCTTGGAATAGAATTTAAATCTTTAAAAACCAAGTAAACAGGCAACAAAGTCAACAGTCACATTATGATTAAATAATCTGAAAGCATGCATAAGTCTGTGTCTTCTTATCTGTCTGTGTGTGCAAATATTCTGTATTAAGAATTATCAGCATTGTAATTCAGGAGGGTGATTAAAAGTGTTTGAGGATAAAGACAGTAAATAAAAAATTATGTGTCTCATTCAGTGTGAAACAGTAGTATCAGTAACAAGTTTTGTCCTTGTAGGAAGAAAATTGTATTTTTGAGGAGGTTAGAATTTTAAAGTAATATTCACTCATTATCCTACAGTAATGAAAAAGAAAACAATGGAAACTTTGATTTGGTACAACTAGAAGGACAAAGCAATCATACTGAGTTCAGCAATTCCATCACGTGTCCACAAGTCTTTGGAAAGACAGACAGCCCTGGAGTCTGCCTCCTAGAAAGACATATAATAGTGGTATACTTGGGAAAATCAGTCATGGAATACTTACAGCCTCTGACTTACTTCTGGGCCATATACATACGGTCCTTGCTGCCCTTTATATCCACCATAATGCCATACCTATCCTGCTGCGGAATCAAAAACGTGGCAGGCATAGGATGAAAGGCACTGACGTGGTATACACTTACTTTGCTGACTCGGGTTTAGGTTAAAATATTAATAAGCTAACTTCATATTGCCAGGCTTCCTGCCAGATCAAGTATTATCTGTCTACATCTCTCTAACTTTATGTCAGATCAGGATTTTTCTCTTCTTTTCTAATTGGCATAAAACCAGCATAAAAGCGCATAGCCAGCACAAATCTATATGGAGAGGACATTTGCCCACACATGGTCCAAACCAAAGGTGTGTTCTTGTGTGGGGTAGGTCCAGTCCTTACACATGTAGGACTATGGCCTAACAAATGTCATCTAGTAGTGTCCACAAGGTACAGCCATTAATACTGAAGGACTCCAGCAGAGGCTAGGAAGCCAGGAAAGCACCAAAGAGCCTATGGAAAGAGACTTCTACCCCCAGGGTCCAATCCACATGGAGCATCCTTGTTACTCCAGTTTTGAGATCCTTTGTGTCGTGACAAGCCAGAGACTTCTGCAATTCAAACTGTATACCTCATGAGCACAAACCTGAGTTAACTTCGCACCAGCCAGCTTGGATACCAATCACAGATTAGACAGATTTCTGTCCACCCTGGTGTATGTCCCAGGCCCATAATATATCTCGTTGCAGTCTGAAGCTGTATGATTGTCTGTAGCTGAGTGATCTGGTGTAAAGAGAGCTCGGTATGGCTACAGGAGCTGCAAGTCATCCCCCTGGATTTCAGTGACATACTCAATCAGACATAGCAGAGTTGCATGACTCACTGGAGTGAGTGTAAGAGAAACAAGGTGAAAGTCCCAGATGGCCATGAGTCCTACTTTTATTATATGGTTTGAAGCCCATTTTGCACGCAGGAAGAATCTATCAAAGTAACATGTGTTTGGGGGAAAATTATAAATGCTGACCTCCTACAATGTAAGATGCTAAAAGTCATAAACCACAAAAGCATATAAGTCACAGAAACAGTGCTTGTTGTTAACAGATTAAATGTTACTGTATATGAATGTACATGGATCTATACAAAGAAATTAGCTAATACTGCTAAGGTTTAGTGCCAGCATACTGAATAGCCCCATATTTAGAATTATCTTATGAGTTATATTGATTACCGCAGTGATGATGCAAAAATCTTATATAGCATTTCCATATCATAATATTTTTTATAATTGTTCAACAACAGTAATAAAAAAAGGTTTGTCTCCAGAAGCAACACAGGCTTCTGGCTAGTTTCTTCTTTCCTTGCTTCATTACAGTAATGTTGCAAGTTAGATTCAGTGATAAGCATAGCTTATACATTCCAGGCCAGAATTGTTTTAAATCATGACTACAAAAGCTGTCTTTTGTTAATGTACTAGGAGATGGGTAATGAATTATAAGTAATAAGAAGTCTAAAATATTCTTAGAAAGATTTTTCTTCATTTGTTTCCCAGTGAGGTAACAAGAGGTAAATTCCCTGTTATTTGACTTATCTGTTAAAATAAAAGTGACTGTGTACCTGCAAAGACAAACATTCAGTTGGAACCAAAAACCCAAAAGTTTAGAAGAAACTTTAACCAGTGCATATCTGCACTTTGGGGTTATTATAGAAACACAACTTTGCTGGGGGGAGAATTTTTCAAGTTAAAATTTTGTCCCTTATTCACCAGTTCTGTGAAAGCAAAGTGTGAAAATAAGAGTCTTTTAAAATTAAAAGGCTAGACTAAATAGTCAAGTCAGTGGAAGGTGACATAACAGGGAAACTCTATATTAACAAGGCATCAAATATGAAATTAGAACACCGTATCACCAAGGAATTCATCTTCCTAATACTGTTAACATTTTAATATATCCAGCACTGTGTGAGTGGCTTTTGTTTGCTGTGTGGCATGGCTGAGAATACAGCATCAACATTTAGCAAATAATGGGAGCGTTGCTATGGGCTCCAGTGAGAGCAGGCCTTAGTTTAATGCGTTAAGTCTTCATCCAAGTAATTTCCTTCTTGTCATCTTCAATTTGGTGTAATACATTACCATAATAAAGGGAGTTCGGAGCAGCAAGACTTGAGTAAGTGTCAAAATGCTCTCAGAAACTAAAAAAAAAATAGAGTTTTAATGTTAGTTCTTCGGTTTTCAAAGCAGACAATGGTCTTAAAGGACAAAAGTAAAATGGGCAAGGAACAAGTTGGAACACTCGTATTTAAAAACAAAAATACAAAATGAAGTCCCTGAATTCCTGCTGTAAACAACACAGGACTGGGAAGGATTGATATATACCCCTTTGTACTTTTGAGTCTTTGGTCAAGACTGTCAAAAGTAACTACGATCTAGGTGTCCAGCTTCTGCTCATTTTGATATGCATTAGACTGGTAGCTGAATGCAAGAATTAAGGTCTTCACAAGTTTATGCCTCTGTTTATCAACTTTAAATATAATATTTGGCACTAAAAGTATTCAGACTTCTCTTGAAAGCTAAAATAATGACATTTAATAACATTTTTGTGAATTACTTTTTTATTTTTTTTCCATTTTGCTTATGAAAATATAGTTACAGAGCAACAGTGACTTGCTTAAAGTTACATTAATTATTTTTTTTGACCACTGTCTCTCCTGAGGAATACTAATATCCCCTATCTGCAAGCAGCACTGGAAGGATAAATTAATTAATATTTGCAAAGAGCTTTGGAATCCTGAGCTGAAAGGTGCTAGATAAGTGTAAAGAATTATACAGTAAATTATGCATAAGTATTGTGAATGCTGCTTTTTCAGATGTGTCTGCTACAAAGATCACTCAGTAGTGCAGACATCTAAAACATGGATGATGCAAGACTGTTTAAGAATAGATTAGTATACCTTTGGGGGTATAAGAATGGCAGTCTGCAGCAATGCAGAAGACAGCTCCTACATCATAAGGAAAATGACATTTCAATACCGTAAGAAGTTCCTTACACCTTTGAAGTTGTGTCTTAGTTCAAAGTCAGCCAGTATTCTTTTATTCTTCATATAATTATGAAAGTGGTTTCATCTCAATAAGTGCTTTTTTAAAATTGAAAACAACATAGATGGAACAGTTAAAAATCCAAGGAAAACTCTCTTCCATTGTTATCAGTCACAACTGGGGCTGATATTCCCAGATCTCCTGAAAGATGTTTAGGAAGCTTCTTAAGCAACATCCTTTAAAACAAGGGCTGAATGTGAACCATGAAGTATTCTATTCTTCAAAGGCCTGGAGAAACAAGACTGCTAGTGAGACAGAAATGACAAAAGAAGAAGCAAAATGTCCATCCGGGCAATTAATTATGAAGGTTTGTACTAAGGGAGTGGTCAAATAGTCCTGAGTAAAAAGGACAGGTTTTGTCTGAGTCCAGGTCTATGCAATGAGCAAACTTTTTCCAGAGAACCACTTGACTGCCTTGACTACCGACTAGACTAGACAGCCCTAGCAAGCTGACTGGGACCCTGACTTCAGTGTCTCTCTTGGGAATTGCTGATACTAAAATAGGATTAACTGCTCCCTGTATGGGATTTTCATGCCACATCAGGAAGGAGAGGACTACAGGTCTAGTGATTATTCCATTAGCAAAACACATTTCAGTAAATAATCTTCAGAAACTGAAAATATAACACAAATTAAGAGCAAGGGAGATGAAGAGGTTTGACAGTATTCTCTTTTCCAGAGCACTGGATGCATGAAAATGCCCAGCTGATCTCTGAAATACATCTTTCTCAATGACATATCTGTGGTATGGATAATATCTGATAAAAAAAAAATGTAAATCATCTGCCACCAAAACAAGAAAAATGTATCTTCCCTAGTTTAAAAAAATCCACCAACAAAGCTGTCCTGTTCCCTTGACAACCTCAGTCTCTCATCTACTGGTCATGAACTTTATTCATCTCCCCAATTAACACATTGGCTCCTGTGCCTACAGGGCTGTCATCTCCTGCCAGCTGAGTGGCACAAATTTGGTGTTTTTAACACAGTCCTAATGGATGCATTCAAGCTAATAACAAAAGGTGACCTACTAGGCAAGTAGCAGAATATATGTAGACTTAGAGGACTGTGGTGGTCTGATCTGCAGCTAAAACCTAGGTTTGAGTGGGAAAATAAAATTTGTGAAGCTGGACATTAAAGTGGGGAAGAAACATGAAAGACAGAAATCCGAAGCAAAAGACAGACATAACATTACAGCAAGAGTGTCAGATTAAAACAAAATCTTTGCAATGGACTAATAGGTAGGTAGGAAAGGAAGAAACAACAGAAAATTCTACTATAGAAAATGTTGAAAAGAAAAAACCTGAAAAAGAACTGGGAGGAAGCGGGAAGGTCTGCAGGACAAAGGATTCTTATGCTTTCCTTTTTAATGTTATATTCTTCATGTAATGAGGTGTCACTGTGTGACTCAAAAAAGAGTAGGTGTCTTATTGGCTTTTTTATTTCAAAACCAAAGAGGCAAAGTCTGAAAAATGTGACCCTGCTTGTGAGGTTGTAGCAGCTCTGTGGCCTGCATGAAAAAGAATGCTGAGCTGAGAGAGAATTTCTTGTTATACCCTGCTGTGCCCAGTAGCTTTCCACCAGCCTTCCATCAATATTGACGGTGTGTAACAACCCTTCAAATTTCTCATCTCCTACCTGTGGTGAGGTAACTTCTTCAGAGGATTTGAAAGCCAGCCCATAAATTGAGAAGCAGCCTGAGTACTGGGTCAGCCTTTGATCCAAACCTTGTGTGATCACCCTGGAAGAGGTGAGTACAGGTTATAAAATCCATCTTGTAAGGGAAGCTTGCACACAGCAGCATTTCCAACTTGGGAGACTTGAATTATTGTCTAAATAAGAAGTTAGATTCTTTTTTTCAAAGTTGCAAAGCAAAGACAAGGTAGTGAAGCACTATATCCTTGACAACTAAGCCAGTGGTATTTAGCTTGTTAAAGGGATGATGTCCACTTGTTTGAGTCACATTCAAATTGTATAACTTCAGCAAATAATTAACTATGGTTTCAATGTGAATATTTTAAAAGTAAAAAGAAAACAAAATGTGCAATGCTATTTTGCCATGGACTTTTCAAATCAGGAAAGAATTTGTCCAGGGCTCAAATGGGCATATAATGTTAATGATTTGCATAACAAAGGTGGCCTGAAGGAATTTAGAAGAGAAACAATGACTATGTATGAAGTTCTTTCAAACATAATAGGAAAGCAATCCGGACAGAAAGAATGCATCCCTCTCATTTTTATTTCCTATCACTAATAGGAACTTTTGGATTAAATGTGACTTTGTTAAACTATGTCACATACTAGATAGACACTGCTATTTCACACAGCAAATCTATCATATAATGATGAAAATTGATTGAAAAAATTATGATTATCACTAACACGCTTTAATATGATGCCAGCTTAATTTAAAAAAAAAATATACAGAGGAAAAGTTACCTACATTATTGAACTTGTTAAGAAATTGTCAGCAGATGCAGAGCGAGCAAGATAGTTTTCTGTTATGGCAGATACTTCATTGGCCTTAAACTGCAATTTGTTATTGCAGATGTGTATGTGAACTGGAAAATCACATCCCCTTGCCACTAATTTACACAGGAATTTGAAATTAATTTTTAATGCAACGCCAAATGCCTTTGTGTGTTCATAAGCTATCAGGCCATATGTCACACGTTATTTTGCCAGGTGTTAACATGGTACAGACAAATTACATGTCCCCTAAGATATATGAGAGATTTTGAGGGACAAAAGTGGAGGAGGAATATAGGATGAAAATAAAAAGCTTTGGAAAAAAATGTTTTAAGACTTGAAAGGACTAAAATCCAATTTCTTTACAACTTCTCAGTAAGAACCACCATGTGCATCTTAATCCACAGACTTTAAAAGACACATTAGATGCATAGTGTTGATGAAAGATGTCATTTTACCTACCTTGTCCAATAAAGTTCTCACTGACCTACCAGCTTTGTTTAAAAAAGTCCATCTTTAAATGCTTAAAGTGGAGAGTGCGGCAGAAAAGGTGGTCCAAATAGTTTGTACTAGCACAGTAAATTATTACATTGGGATAGTCTCTTCTATCTTATGGTTTTACCTATTAAGTATTACTTACGATTCATTCAGGAGGGGGAGGGAAATTAATTGTTTAGGTCTGTTATGTATTGGAAATGAAGTGCAGTTCATTAGCCTATGTCCAGTCCTAGAGAATGGCTATCAGATCGCCAGTGCTCATATAATTTCTAAATACCAAAGTCAAACAAAATATTGTTTCAATTCCTCTCTGCCTGTAGGTTAAATAAAACTATGCACATAAATCCACAGGCAGTGATATAAAAATGCCATACCTTTATTATTTTCTCATAACAACTTGATCATCTGAAACTCATGTATATTTGCATGAGGCCATTTGAAGATACTAAGTTGAGCACTATAACATTTCCTTAAAATAAGGAAACAGAAAAATATAACCTTCAGGCCTACAACTGTTAACAGAAACACAGCCCATAAGCATAGGTGTTAAATAGTTCACTCAGCTGAATAGATTTTCAGCCTGCTTGAATATTGTTCTCCAGTTCTTGCCTTATCTTAAATTATTGTAGTCATTAACATATAATCATTTAGTTGTACCATGCTGTGTTTGCCTGTTACTGAAACGTCAGAAAGCTTCTCCATGAGCAAATAATTATTAGGACACTGGTTCATTGTTCACTTTGTAACGCCTGCTGTCACATTTGTATCACTTTGTCTACAGGCTAATATTGGTGGTTAGAACTAAGATTCACAGCACTGAGATGCAAGAAATAAATACTTAAGTGGGGACTCTCCTCAGCTCAGACCTCTGCTAATTATTCTGTGCACGTGCCTGCCAAATCTCACCAGGTTCCCACTTCTTTCCCCACGATCGGTTCAGTAGGGTTACCTCCAGTGCCATTGTGAAAGTGAAAGGACACTAAACATCTCCTTTGTGGCATTTGCCATACTGGCATATTATCAGCTGCTTCAACACGCTTTAGGCTATGATGCTGAACAAATTACTTCATCTCAAGCAGACATTATGGGTATGATGCCATTTTTTTCTGTGTGAAATTCTGTACTCCATGTGGTTCAAGAGCCTTCTGGGTTTGGTTCTGGGAATGTCCATGGAAAAGGAGTTTTCGAGTCTGTGAAGCTGCTTGTTAGTCATCCTTGTGAACACTATTTTACACAAGCTCCTCTGCTGGGTCCAAATGAGTGCTGCTATAAATGAGCAACAGGTTGCACTGTCAGACCCTACAAATTAGAGCAGTAGCACAGAAAAGTACTTTACAAAAACACTTATTACATGATGCTTTCTTTTTGCTCTTGTACAGAAATTGTAATTAAAGGATGATGCAACAGATGCTATTAAACAATAGTTACCAGATAACAGAGAAACCAGCAATAGCATTTATTTTCTAGGACTCACTTAGGAGAGAACACATTAAAATCTGTGGGTGGGTTCAAGCCAATTTTTACATGGGATTTGGAATTGTTTTACATGCTAAGAGGTTGCCATTACCAGTGAGCCCAAGAAGCCAGTTGCTTTCCACAGGCACAGCTTGGGCAGTGACATGGCTCAGCCCCTTTACCAATCCTTGGTTCCTTCTCTGCCTTCATATGTGGACTGAAAAGTCCAGTTCAGACCTGGGAGGACATGGTATCTCAGGCTTGAGGCACCTTCACTATATCTCCAAGAACAGGCACCACAGAAACTTTGTGAAATTAGATAACAGGGCCACTAAGTAGACAGAGACAGAATGGATATACAGCTTGTCCAAGCCTAGATCTATCTGTCAAGTAAGTTGAGTTTTATCAGTCAGTGATGGTGATTTTGCTGAGAATTCAAGAAAGCATGAAAGGACAGATCATTTCAAAATATTTTTTCATTTTCTAGCACTGAGAATAGCAACGGAGGTGCTATATTTGTAGTGTGAGGTTCAAATCTTTCAACAGCTGGCAAGAACTTAAAGAATAAAAATATGTCAATATTCTCAATCACTTCTTACTCAGACCTGAATAGCTATTGACTATTATTCTTTCTACCTTTAATCACTCAATCCAATTAAAAATTCTATAAAATGATAGAATGTATTAGATGAAGAATAATTTACTAGGGACAGCCCCACTGATTTCAAAGGAGAGTTGGTACTCTCCTTTACAGTGCAATTTTGATCTAAAATGTGCACTTCATGAATCATGACTATATTATTTATTGGGCAAAAGCCCAAGCAATTTTGAATAGGATTTCAAGAGAATCACTGGAAATAAAGAGGACTAGATCATGTCAAAGTTCACTGCAAAGAATGAAAAGTGCTTTTCTCATAATTCATGTTCCTAATTATGTTAAAAATAGCTGTATGTCACATTATATAACATTTTATTCATAAGGGGAAACTTTGCTGGGAAATCTCTGTGCTTTGACTTTGGTAGGGTCACCACAGGTATAAGTCAAGGTACAATTTGTGCTATAATATTTACAGCTGAATTTTCCCCTGCATTCAATATAATTAGATTTAGGATTGCAGTACCTTTATATCAGCAAAATGTCACTGGGAGCTAGATCCTCATGCCCTTATATACAGTGAAGAGAATAGATGCATTGGCATTTGTTTTAAAAGTAAGGTACAATTGACAGTGACTGCAAATATGAAAGTTTTAGTTGAGCCTTGGAACCAGGCATCAGTGATTCTTTTCAGTCTGAACATGAAATTAATGAATTTCAATAAATTTCTTTTGTAAAAGACCTTTTGGTAGGTCATTATTTTCAGGCAGTATTATTGAGGAAAATAAGTCCATTTTTTAATATATAGTGCTATTCTAACATTGTCATCTGGAATTCAACTGCACAAACTTAGCAGTAAATTGTCAACAAGGTCTGAATTAAATTTAATGTTGCATTTTTTACTTTTCAACATCTTCTATCCTCAGAGAATATTCAGCAAATAGAATACCCACTATTGACATTTTCCTGTCCCTGTCACTATTTAATAACAATTTTAGGGCACTGCTCAATACTAAAGATAATTCAAAACCAAGAATCCACCTGCAGAGATGCCTCTGAATAAATATAAAATATAATTCTAAATCTATGCATGTTTATAATCTTATAAAATTACGCATATCCCATGTGCCATGTTGTCTAAGCAGCAGCTGGCTCCACAACTAAGGGAACATATTTCCCAAAATTCATGCGGCAGAAATTCTGAAATATAAAATTTTGTGCTTCAGTAGATAAGACAACTATCAGCTGACATACTAGTAAGTGATTTTTCTGTGTGTGGTTTCTTCTGTTACTCTCTGGTATTGCTTGTTCTGCTGACAGCCAGATTGATGGTATGGACTAAAACATTCTTCTGTTCTGCTTTGCCAATTCATTTGTTCTTCAGAGAATGTTATTCTTGTCTTAGATGTCCCATATATGACATTGTACCCATCACTAAACTTCCTTGTTACCTCTGGGAGACCCCTGTGGACTAGTGACAGTCATGTTAGGAATCCTTCTGAAGGGATATGCTCTAGTAGCACAATTATTCTTGTTAAAGTGCAGGGGCTGGCCAATGAACAGCCTATGATTCAGTTTTCACCTGGCTTTTTGAGAACAGTAATGTACTTAAATCCTTCATTGAGCAAATTACTCATCTATGTGTGCCTACTCACTGTCTCTCATCCCTCAGGGAGGAGATCCTCTACTTCTCCAACTTTCTACATAAACCAGACAACTCATGCTCTTTATCTTGCTTTCTTTCTTCTTTTTTTTTTTGGGGGTTGTGTTTTGGGGATTTTTTTGTTACTGATAGCTGGAGTAAGGAAATGCTTTACTTCTCTGTGCCTTAATAGATTCAATAACACTTTACAAGAACTTTGGTCAGGTGGCCTTCAGAGGCCAAGAACAAATCAAAGTTCATTGTCAGCAGCATCTGCCTCTGCAACCCTGTACATTTCTTATTTCAGAAATACTTAATATTTAAGCAACACTCCTTGAGAAGACTCATACTAAAACATAGAGTTAGAAAGATGGTTAAGACATGATTTTTGGAAGGCTGCTACTGGATCTCAGTCTGTATGTTAGTATAGATAAGAGGAAAGAAATACTCATGAGCATGCAGCTAAGAAATTCTTTGTGTGAACCTGGTTGCTCTCTAAGTGGGTTTCAGAAGTAAATTTTTGGGAAGTTGAAGAAGAATCTAGCATATAGTCTTTTTTTTTTTTTTTTTTTTTTTTTTTTTTTAATATGAATCAGTTGACTATTCAATAAGGTAGAAGCAATGAGAGGAAGGAGAACATTTTTTTAGGCAGAGAAAATTTTCAGATGCGTAAATAATTTTGTCTTTGAGTGGGGGTAAAATAGAGTACTGGAAGGAACAAGAAACTGAATGTGATCCTTAGTGCACTATAAGGAAAGGAAAAGTAATAATGCAGAAAATGTTAGTACAGCAGGGGCATTTTGATAAGTTAATTCAAGATGCTGGGAAGGATAAATGTATGTCAGTTTTGTACTGACATTTGAGAGTCTGGCAGAGGGTTTGCCTGAATAGGAGACTGCTAGTTGTTGCTCCTTGTATGATATGCAGCTAGCAGAACATCTTTTTCTTCCTTGCATATCTGACTGGAATTTTGAGGGGGAGAAAATATCACCATTAGACTTCAGCCTGATTACTTTGATCTTGAAGGAACTTGGTAGGGAAAATCTGAAAACTTTGTATGGTTATGGGGCATATAGGAAGTAGATGGAAATCCTATAATGTAAGCATAGACATTTCTAAGAAGTCAAGTAAAGTAAATCTGATGTTCTAATGGCAAATTTGATATAGGGTCCTGTAAAATAGTTTTGACTCCAATGTGTAGCAAAATTTCACTGAAGACTTGTATGTAAAGCATACATAAATTTAATACATGAAAGATAACATGGAAATGGATCTAAATTATTTTTGAGTCTAGGATTAAAACATGGAACAGTCTTCTTAAACTGGAGCAAGTGTCTAAAATCAGTGAGAAGATTCAGTAAAGACAAATGGAAATAAATTCACACATGGGAGAGTAATCAAGTTCAAGGATAAAATTAAATTGGGTTCATCAAGGAGTATGTAAATATTAAAGTAAACATAAATTGGGGATAAGTCAGCAATCATTAAAAAGGCAGTTCCTGTATTGGGTTGTATCAATAGGATTATCACAGTAAGTCAGGCTTTATGGGAACACCTGTATAATAGTGCTGCTTTAACTTTACTTGAAATAACATCCACATTTTGGGATGCTGCATTTCGGAGAATAGAAATCTGTAGAGAATAAAAAGAGCAGCAAGTTTCCTAAGAGACTTCAGACTTGATCCATGAGGGTAGGAAAAGAGAACAAAGCAATGAGAGAATGTGAATACAAAATAAATTGTAAAAAAACCCACAATACAAACAATACAATCTTAGAAGGGAAAAATCTTATATCATGAGCCATTATCATTTATTAGGAGATGAAAGGGAATTGTGCCCTGGCATGGGAGAATGTGATTAAGTATTAGAGGATGATTAATGATAATTTCTGGCAGAAGAATCAACTGCAAGGAAGCTGACTGAACTACACGCATTTGGAATATTCACAGCTAGTCCTGGGACCACAAAGTAATATTTGCATCAGTTCTACCATGACTCAGGAGGATGAGATTCTACAAATGACTCACTTGAAGTCTCTTCCCACTCTCATAATTCACAGATACTCATTCCAGAGTGTTTACTTATTTAAACTAAAATACTAGACTGGAAGTACCTATCTATGACTTAAGTAGTTAAGACTATTGGAAGTGTAAACTTTATCAATTTAATGTATGTCAAAGGGACATATCTTTAAGGAACAAACCAATATATATCAAGGTTTTAAAAAGCAGATGGTAATGGTATAGAATCCTGTTTTTCAATCCTGCACTCCCTACTAGCCAGATCTTCCCTTCTAATGTAATGCAACATCTGTTTCTAATTCCAAAGCCGACCAGACTATTGTGGAACCATAGCAGATGCGCTGTTTTGGTACAGATTACATTTTACATGATTTATTAAATTTATAGAGTGTCATCTGTGACACTATTATCTAGGAAATAGTAGTAATTAGAAACAATAGAGATGCACCAAAATGAACTTGAGTTTAATATGAATAGAAAATCCAAATCAAGTGGTAATAGTCCAAAGTAATTCAGGAAGCTAATATCAAATCGAGTAGGGCAAATCTCTTAAATATTAGTCCATTATTTTATTCATTCATGGTATAGCATACCAAATTTGTTCAGTTCTTTCCCACTGAGAGAGGAATCTTGGAGAAATGACAGGGTCCTATGTATAAGAGATTACTTAGAGAAAGTAGGTTTCTCTTAGGCAGTAATTTTAAAAGGTGTAGCAATAAAACTGTATGAATAAGGTTAGACTCAGAACCTATCTGAAGCACCAGATGCAGGAATTGGGCATTATTTAGTTGTCTTTATCCAGAATATAAGTATTCCAACTCCTTCTTGGAGGTACTAAAAGTCTCCAGGCACTACAGATTTTGAGTTTGAATTTTCACAGAAATTTCTGGAATCTTAAGTTTTAAAGAGCTGAATCGCTCTGCATTTGTCTTATGATTATAGACATCTAAGAGTTACTAACACTCATTTTGGGCACTATCTAAGCACACCCACATGGACCATGCTCTTTTCAAAGTACACAGCTTGTTTCTGTTTTCTTTCAAAGTGTTCCTGGAAAACTATGCACCTTCTATGTTACATTATAAAATTCAGCATTATTAAAAACATGTATAATTATTCCTCTGAGAATTCAATCATGATCCTCCCAGAAGAATTCTCTAGACATAAGGCTAAATTAGAAAACTTTTTTCTATGCATCCTCTTGAGACCGAGAGAGAAATCAAAATGGAAGATAACTGTCATGAAGCTAGACAGAGAGAACAGTTGTTAAAGAGCATGATTTAGTATACAAATGGGTAAAGAACTCAACTAAGAGAGCTCCAAGAAAATCTTTAGATTTTTATTTCCTAAGTCCTCTTTATTTTCCTATTCAACATAAAGCAAAGTTAGGAATTAAAATGTGAGTTAAGGGACAGTGTATTTTCAATTTGTGCCTGAATGGCAATGTTGCAGTCCTTAACTTTCAGGTACACAAGGCTTTTATTGCACCGATCCATTAGAGTTTTTCTTCATCAGGAATCTGTTCTGAATGAATTCCAGAATACTCTGAAAAATGCAAATATTTATCCTAAGACTCTGCAAGAAGCAGTCCTTTCATTCTACATCCTGAGAGACTACAATTAACTTTCTATTTGGATTTTCAAAAATATTTGAAAATGACTGAGTAGGAGTCCTGATAAGTACTGGTCAAAATTAAGAATTTTAATGAAAAATATCAGATTTTTCAGATTTTAATACTTTTAAGAATTCTAGAAAGGATCAGTTCACTTTTTTTTTCCCAAAACTTTTTATTGCATTTGCAATATGTGTGAGAAAATTAGTTAAATATTTCCTTATTTAAAAAATTGCCTAATGAATAAATTTTGTGTATAGGAATTTCATCATAATTTAAAAAATAATGATAGAATTTAAGAAACCATAAAAATTGGTATTAATATTTTTTTAAAAAAATATCCCTTCCAATAAAGTGTGAGTTATTTAAAAAGAATAACACAACAAAATATTTCAAACAAAAAGTATTCATTACCTTTAGTGTCAGACTGACATAAAGGAAGGTTGGTGTGTATTTGGATATAAGAGTCAAGAGGCAGGAAGAAGGGAATTTGAATATCAAAGCTGTTCCATAGACAAAAGAGTAAATTTATTTGTTTTCTCAAAATATTTGTTTCATTAAAATAGCACAAAAGTAGTCTCTTTTTTTAACTCAGTGAGTGTTTTACAGTCTTCAAAACAGTTCTTTAGTACTCAGACTTGTGAACATCTACTCTGTTTCTGAAACTGAATTGATAATAATGCAATTCTCCAATTTAGGCAGCCACCCAAGTCCTGGTGTTTCATTATTTTTACTAAATTATAGGTTTGAGATAGAGATGAAACCATCTCCCAAATCTAATTTCCTTCTGAACTAATAGATAACTAAGGACTTAGATACTCGTATGACTACATCCAGATTTTCAAATGCCTAATCATTATTAATGGAATTTATCATCAAAACTGCCCTGTGGATAGGAAAATAATATCCTTAGCAAGTAAAGGATCAGGCAAAATAAATTACTTACCCAATGTAATGTAGGAAACCAAAGAGACCTGGGAATACAAAATCCTTTCATTTAATCCAATACCCTTTCTACAGGTTGCTCTTTTTTCCTTGGAAAATTTTGTGTTGTTCCTATCAATATAAAAGGGTATTTCAGTTCTTATTGCACACTAGTTATCATTCCTGTTTTACCTTTCACCCAACCACATCTTTGGTTACAAATGATTCCAATTTCTTATTATTAAATACTTGCTAGGTATCAAGTTTCCCTTTTCAACCTTATCAGTTTACAGAATCATTGTTATATCTCAAAAGTTACACGCATCTGACATATTGACAAATTTCCTAGGAGCTCAGATCTGTCTTCTTTGATGATTGCTTTCTTCAAATCTCACAGTACTCTAGAATTCATCACAGTAGAGACTTTTAACCATTCACACTATGATACTGTTGTAAACATGTTTTTTCAATCCCTAATCTGGTGATATGCTTAATGAATTGTATATATGAAGGCATAGCTACAACATTAGACTATGCATATAGAAATATTTGATGAGGAATTTGTGGAGTTCTCCATTGACTCAAGCTCACAAAAAAATGAGGGCAGTTTTATTACTGTAATAGAACTAGCAAGTAATTTGACTGACCTTGACAATATTCTTAATGGTGGGAATTATTGAATCTAGCAAATGAAGACATGCTGAGACCTAGTCTATCACTATTTATATGTATATATGTATAAAACACAATAACTTTAATTATTGGCATTGAGCCAATTAGCTATTTGAACCACCTACTTACACAAGTCACAGGAATAATCAGACAATCAAGGCATGGCTGAGTGCCTCATGCTGAAAAGTGACCTTCATAAATAATGACACCTGGAAAATAAATCAATCCAAACTACCATAATTGAGCTTCTAACCCAGATAATCCATCATTCTTTCTGGTTTATTATTTTCTTACATTCTAATAAGGTGTCAATTAAATATTGTGCACATGCATCTGCTCAGAATGTGGTCTTGTTTGGAGATGAACTGGACCACATTAGAGTGGGGTAAGATCTGATCCAAAGGCTTTCCAACCTTCTCTATTCACTACAAAACTCTTGGTTTAGCCTACTAGCCATTTAGTTTTCTTTGGCTAAGGACACCAGAGAAGACTGTCAGACTAACACTTTCTCACTACATTTTTCACCTACCACCTGGCATAGCTCCTTCCTCCTGCTTTGAAAGAGAAGATATACAGAAGGCCAGAGCTGTCTCTCCCAGTCATGGGAAAGTTAAATTCTAGTTCTAAACTGCAACTAACAAAACTGAAGATCTGAAATCCCAAGAGCTATGAGGAAGATAGCTTACTGTTTTTGCTGTATTACTGTAATTTTCTACATTCACTTCATAATTTCTTAAATGAGACAAAAGAAAAAAGAGAACAGGTGCATTTCACGATAAAAACAGTAACATGGTTTTAAAAAGCAGTTTATAAATAAAAGACTGCATTACAACCACTCTGTAAAATCTCACTAGCCCTTTGGTAACAATGGATGATATCTTATTTTCAATTATTATTTCTATTCCTTATGCTTGAACATTTTTGATCTAAAATAGCTGTGCTGAAGAAAGGAATCATGACTAGTGAACATGAAATGAATCATCCTGCCTTTGAATAACTGTATACCACAAGAAATTGTAGATTACACAGACCTACATGTTCAGCTTGATAAACAGATGACCAGGAGAGAAATATTTAATGAGGTAATTTGTTAGAGCAATATGTATCAAGGTGCCAGGCATCTCCTGGAAATCAATGTCTATGGTTCTAGACACCACTTTAGGCCATTTACCTATGTCATTATTAATGGCCAGGAAATACCAAACTGACATGTCCTCACTACTATTTAAATATTTTATTATTATTTTTGCAGTTTTTGTCTTTTCCTTGACAGAAGAATAAGTCAGAATTAAGGACAAATGAAGGGAGAAGTTTGATATTCAAAGTTCTATTATGGTGTAAGGAAAAGGAGATATAGGGTTGTGGGCATAATAGGAGTTTTTTACTAAGATTTCTCCCTTGTTACTACAGAGTTAGGGCCACTCACACCCTCACAATGGGGAAATCTTGACATCTAATAGCCAGTTTAAGCACTGTAAGTAAACCTTAGAAACGACCTGATTACTTAAATCAGCAAAAGACGTTAATTCTGAAATGTTACTATACACCCACTAACCGAAGGAAGTCTTCTTGACATAAGACTTGAAAGTCTGGCATCCACAGATTCTTCATCCAGTGCTTCCATCCATAAAACTCCATGGGGAGATTGAAGGTTTCTTACTGTGGAAAGGATACAAGCTGTGATTCACTGAATTACTTTTACCAAGTTTGTAACTTGTTCATTATTTTATACTGCAAAATAAAGTACATTTGATTTCTATATTACTATAAAAGTCTAGGATATCAAAAGGTAAACCCTGAAGCTATCTTTGTGATGGGAAGAAATTACTTATTTTGGACATCGTCATAATTTCCTTTGGATAATAGGTATGTAAGGGCCTGTTAAAGTTAGTATTCTCCATATATTGACTAGATATCAATTCATCTACTTACACTTTTAATTCAGTGTCTATAATCTAAGCACAAAGACCATCTATTGTGTATCAGGGTCTGGACTTGTCCTACTAAAGCTGAAAATTTTTCTCTTGTCATTTTAAACTAAAATGATTTAAGTTTGGAAAATATATAAAAAGGGTGGAGGAGAATGAATACATCACCCACTGAAATAATACAGTCTAATATGGTAAGAACCTGGTCCTTCACAGTACGCAAGAGGAACTTTTTTGTGTTTTTTTACAAAATGATACTTTTGTGTGACTCAAAAGAGCGATCACAGAAATGTCACTGTCAATAGAGAGTGTGAACTGAGTCTGAAATGGTTCATGCTATTTGAGAGCAAATTCATGTAAAATTGTTCCACCAAGCACCTGCCTTGTGCTAAACTACATGAAATCCCTGCTGGACCTGACACTGATGTAGATGTATCCAAAATAACTTGACAGGACCAAAAGAACTATTTATGTGGCATGACTTATCATCCCAGACACCATGCTGAACTAACGTGCCTACACCATTTCCTGATTTCGTCTGGCTCCACACAGCCCCACAGGGCTGTTTGAGTTAATTTTCTTGGTATTTGTGGAACTGGGGTGGTGTTGCTGAGATGTCTACACTGATTTGGGACAACTTGTGCAGGCTGGGAAATAGTAACAGTCATATTATATGGGTCTTCCATTTTCCAGGTTATCCTGTTCATCAAAAAGAGAGAGATTATTATGATTCATATGTCGATGATGGTCAGCCCCAAAGCAAAACAGATCTCAAAGGCTATTCAAAACTAGGGTAGGAGCTTGAATGTTCAGATCAGTCAGACTTGTGCACAGCTGCAACTTGCTGCTGGAAGTGATTCCTTTAAAGACAGAGTAGGTACAAGTACTCCATAACCCAAGCACAGTTTGGCAGTATATCCATTTTTTATGTTGCATTCTCTATTGTCCTAAAACAACACCTTGTCTTTTAAATGTTCATGATCAGAAAAGGCCAGAAAAATACAGTGGCATGGGACACAGGAGGGAAAAAGTTATTTTACTATGAGCTGTGAAGAAAAATATTTATCTCAATGGACAGGTTTGTTGCTTTTATCTAGTGGTGGGAGTTTATAAGATAAATTAATCATGAACTCAGAAGAGTCTCAGCTCAGAAAAATATATAATTCTTACAGAGTCAATATTATAAAATTATTGTATTATAGACTATAATAATTATTATAAAATCTGAATATCATATAATTGGAATACCGTCACAAACACTATCTTTGAAGACACCCATTATCATCCTCATTTTTCAGACAGGGAAATGAAGCCTATCCAAATTCAAGTAGATCAGTTAAAAGCCTCCAGTAAAATAAACTCAATCCAGACCTCATAACCAGTTTATCCAAACTGTAAGTGTCTTCGCCAATGGAGGTAGTTGGAGTTAGATGTTGAAGGACAATCTGAGCTCTTTGCCTTGCTGACAGTTACTCTGATTTTCATGAAGATATCAGTGTTTTTACAAGTATAACGTAAGAACCTCCTCATCAGCAAAACTATTTCTAATTTATCTTAGATCATTACATTTGAAATATAGACTGAATCTTTCTGCATGGTTGTGTTTGTAAAAGGAAGGGTCTTGATCTGTTGTGGAAGTGGTTAAATGCTGTTAGTAGGGCATACTAGTTCAAAACTGGTATGAGAGGAAAACCAGGTCCTGTGAGCGTATGACTTGTTGTTCTAAAATATTTGTGTTTAAGCATTCACAAATTACCCAGATACATTTTACCATTAAAGAAAGAAATCTGCTGCTATAAAAAGCCCTATTCGTAGTTTTATCATGCATTACTTCTCTCCATATGCTACACTGGAAGAAAGTTTGGAAGAACTATCTTATAGTAACTTGCATAAAATAATTTATTACCAATCCCCTCTTCGGTTCTGTTGACAATATTAGCATTTTTAAACTCTCATGAAACATTAAAGGGAGTGTCTCTCAGAAATGTAAACATGAAAAATGAAGGAATGTGGTTATTGTTTCTTATTATGATTTGTAAAGCATAGGGTTGATTCTTAAAAAAACCCACAGTTTGCATAATCAATAATTTACCTTTGAAAAATAATCATATAAATAATCTACCAATCCATAATATTGAACTACCACTCTGCTAACATTATAATCTGCCTTGCAGAGATCATCTGCCTCTGGTGGTTAGTTATCTAAGAAAAGACAAAATCATTCTTATACAAAAAGAAAGAGAAAAATGAAAAGAATCTGTTAAAAGTTTCTTCAGGTTATGAGATGTGCAGCTGCTGGAATAATACAAACAGTATTTTCATAGGACTTTTTGGAAAAAAGTTAATTAAAAATTGTCAGCATTTCTTTATGATAATCTGAAATGAAAATGTTAATTTTTTATAAAAAAGCAAGAAACAAACCAACCAAACCCAAGAAACCTACACACACACTTTTTTGTTTCTTGTTTCCTTGAAAAACATGGAGAAAATGAATCAAATGAAATGAAAATTTCCATATAAGGTAAAAAAGGACATTTTCTGATTAGCACAATTTTGATAGAACATTTTCCAATCATCTCTATTTATTTGGAAGATTATCTCATTTCATTGTTATTGTTCTGTGCAATTCTCCATGGAAATTCAACCAGAGACATGGAGAGGTAATGTTATTGGGATCAGTAACGTAGCCGCCAAAATGATTTTCTCACTTATTAAAGCAAAATGTAGTCTATAATTGGCATTCAGTTTTCTTCATAATGGCTATACAGATGTGTCACAGGATAGTAAAGATGCTTGTAAATATGGTGTTTGAATCATTTGAAACATATCTTAAAAATGAAAGCTTTCCAGTAGTGTAGATATTCAGTCAAAGTCAACACTCTTTAGGTCCCATACTTAAGGTGTTTTCATGTTTTTTCTTATCTTTCAGAATTTTACACAAAATGTTTTAACTGAAGGTTATTTCATAAGAAGACATGAATGTAATATTTAACCACTAGTTTCTGGATATATAATGGAAAGCAATATAAATATGTCTTACTCGTTTGAATTCATAAACACTACAGAAGCACTACCGTACCTCTGTCTGTGCTGCCTCTATACTATTACACAAAATAGGTACAAGCCCTCCTCCCTCCATCACTGTCAAACTGATTGTGACTATACCAGTCTCTTCTGGAATCTGCAAACATTTGTTCATTATTCTGAATGATTAACATAAAGTATTATGCTATTAACTGCTCAATAGTATCCTGTGCATTCCTATTCATGTAATGTAATAGAATAGTTGGAGCCTTTATGATAGGAGAAAACTAGACAATTTTGGAGTGACAGCCATGCATGCAGGACACTGTTTAATACCAGGACATAAAAAGGCAATTTACTCACTTTTAAAATTGATCTTGACATTTATAGCACACATAATATCCATAAATAGGGAAATAATTGTATACTCCAGGTAAGTGGGTTAATGTGTTTTCATGAATATGGATGATCATATTTTGCTTATTCTTTCACAGTCTACATAGTTTTTATTGAACGTCTTTTGATCACAGGCTATTGAAAAGTCGCATTTTCCTACACCTCATTAGAAATCTATAAATCATTTGCTGGAAGAGACTTTCTCTGTCTCTGTCTGCCAATATACTGTCAGTGGTAAAGCTGGGACCAGACATTTCAAATGAAGTTACAATGAGCTCTCCAGCAGAGAGGAATTATGGAAGAACTACACAAAGTGAATTGTCATCACTTACAGGTTAGCTTCTGCCTTGAAGTCTGTTGTATTTATATTGTTTTCAAAATACTTTTTGTAATTTTATTTGTTTAACCTTTATCATAACACAGAGTGTTTTTATTATATAAGTAAATGTCTAGCCCTTTAGAGAATATTATTAACCTCATAGTACCTTACAGCTGGCTTTGTAATGTATGCCCATTAGTAACAGAATTTAATGGTCCATTAGAATAACAGGGATCACCAGGACCCCACAGCACTGCAGATACATCCGCTTCTCTGGGCACAAGCCTCCCTGACATCTTTTGCAGAAAACATGTTAGAAAAAGATAATGCCATTTGGCTTGGGCTTTGGTTTATGCATTGATACTAATGACTTTTCAGTTAAAGGGAACAATTTCCATTTTTTCAATAGCCTTTTGGGGTTAGCTTGACAAGGAGTCACTGAAGTTGGAAATAACCTCCTTTATTTTCACAGTTTTTACATAATTTGATGTAATTCTGGGTAGGTGAAATAAACATCTTTATGTCCATGTTTCCAACTTTCCACAATAGTAACCAAAGAAAGAAGATGGTGCAACCATGTTCCCTACATTAAAAATTCCAATACAAAATTTCAGTAATCTCTGCAGTCAGAATCCTAGTCAGGAAGCAGCCACATGGGAGATCAGGCAACATACAAGGCCAGTACTCTGAATGTTATGGATTGTCCCTTATTATCCTGACTTCCTTCTGCTTTTCTCAAGGTTACCTGAAAAAGTTTACCAGTTTTGTTTTTTCTGTTTTAAGATAAATGCTGAGAGAAATGATATGATCGGGAAGGGGAATAATGTGGACAGAAGAAATAGAAGTCCTTGGGTTTGGTGAGATGTCCATATGGAATGCTTCATGTGTGTTCTTGTGTTATCCTGAAACTGGAAATGCTCCTCTCCCATTATAGCTATCTATATGACATGCTCTAGAAGGCAGACTAAGAATGTCATAGGTTATGACCTGGGTTGTTAGATCATAGCCTGGTACAAATAACAATAAATATCTACAGCTGATCTTCATTTTAGGACAGAAGATTGTCTTGAAAGTACTACTCCATCATGAGTATCTCTGTGCACTTCTTCATTTTGTGACCACCCTTTCCTATTGGAGACTGAAGTGTACACTGTGGTTAGTGTCACAAAAGAGATATAAGAACTTACATTGGTGGTACATATTAATTAGACATTTAAAAATATACACCATATTTTTTTTCTTTAAGGAAATAGTTGTAAATGCAAAGTATTAGTTGTTTTTCTTTCAGCTATTAAATCCAGATTATACGGGGCTTGGTTCAGTGATCATAGGAACTATGGGGTTGAGGCTTTGAAATCTTTGTGGCAAGTGATATGCTGTCTGCATGTGTCTGTGCACATATGCTGGTAAAAGGAAGTCTCAGAGTTTTTGTGTCAAAAAGTTCACTTCGGAGGCAGTCCTGCAAGTTTGAATGGGGTTCACAAGGGACATGAATGGGATGCCCAGAGCAGACAGGAACAGCCACTAAAACATGCATCTGTGAGTTTATTGAGATCATACCTTTGAACAAAGCACGCATCAGAGGCCTCTGAGCATTTTATCCACTGCTGAAGGTTATTCTCCAAAGCACAGACTTCTGTTAATGGCGATGTGAGTCAGATTTACAAAACTTCCAGGGTCTCATATTCTATGACTAATAAATTATATACTTCATTTTTTTTCTTTCAACTAAATCACTGTTTTTTGTTTACTTCTTGCCTTGTACCACATGCTGTACATGTATGGTGCCTCCTCATCATGGAAAGACAAGGGTCTTCTTGCATTTAAGAACTTATCAACATAAAAGGCTTCCACATGAATGTTTTTTTGTTTGCGTGTTTTGTTTTGTTTTGTTTTGTTTTAACAGGCTTATAATACCTAACTCAGGCACACTGTCAAAGAAACAGTGGGTCTTTTCTATGTTTATGCTATTTATTAAAACAATTGCAACAAAATAATTACTCTAAGTACCATGTCTTTTACAGAACAGCAGCAAATAGAAACCTTGATTAAGTTCAGAAATCTCCTTGTTAAGATCTGTATGTGCACCTAGTAACAGTTTTCATACGAAATTTTTTTGTAACCTAAAAGTGAATGATTGAAAAAAGGATGCCATAGGAGGAAGCTAAGACATAAAGAGACTGTGGTGCTGAACAACAGTCTGTCGGTGGCAAAAATGGTGATTTATAGACCAGCTGCATTTATTTGTTGATGACATTTGGGGTAATTTTTGCTCATTTTTAGACCTTGAAAAATTAGGTATCTACATCAAAACTATGCTTCCTTTGCACCTGTTATAGCTAGATAAATAAGTTAGACAAGGAGAGATAAGCACCTCTGGAGAGAGAGTCATCTGGCCTACATTAGACATCTGTCCACTACACACCATTTTCTTTAGAAGGAGCCCAGTGTTACAAGATTCTATTTAAATTTAGCTTAGATTTAAGAAAAATTAGTCCTAATTCTAATTACCAGCTATGTCCTTGAAAATGTGACTTTCCCAGGATTGTTGGAATTGAAGCAGCTCACAATTCAATCTGCCAGCATTACAGAAACCTTCCTCTATGTGCATCTCATGGTTTACAGCATACCAAAGGTGGTGTCATCTGACTACAAATTAGCTTCCTAATATGGGTTTTGTAGCAAATAATTGGCTTTTATTCTGAATAGTGGTTTTTGACCACAAGTTTCCATTTCATCCACAACTTCAGTCTAGGTTATGTCTGCATCCATACAATAGAGAAGCCATCTAGAGGATGGGCTCAAGTTTGTATTTGTTTTCCACCTGCATTATTTATCTGCAGACTAGTCTGCATGGCTGGCTTTAAGCTGACCCAACTGGAGTGTACCTGGAAGAAAACTGGAGTTGAATCATGAGCTTTAAGGCACACAGGAAAGCAATTTTCTTTCCTATACAGCGCTTTGGAACAGCTGTGGAGACTGCTGCCACAGCGCTGTGCAGAGGATATGGCCGTGGAGGGCTGTGCAGAAGAACTCTTGACGTTCCACCTGACAATGCACCAATTCTATCTGCCACAAAGGCAGATGGGTTTACAGTTGACAGATTTCAGGCTGATTACAAGCTGCCTGTAAATGCAAGATGTGTGGTCTGGAGAGGTCCCCTGATTTTCCAGCCTCTATACAGCTCAGATATAGGTAGTATTTAATCTTTTTAATTCTTTCTCATTTTATTCATATATCATAAACACCTCTGAGAATAAAATTACTTTGCTCCTCTTCTTCACTGGAAAATATCATAAGGTTATCAAGATTTATGTGTCTGACTTGAGTCACTTTGGGACATCTACACATGGCTGAATCTCCTGCAAAAATCAAAGTGAATTAGACAGTTTCATGCTTAGCCTTGTCACTTCTTGCTTCTAACCTTAGACTAATTAAGGGTGGGAGAAATATCAAAAGTATGTGTCAGGACATTGTTCTGAATCCAGAGTTAAAAGTCCACAAATCTTAAGCATGGCTGCATTTGGGATTGGGATTCAAGCCTCTGTTAACATAGCAGACCCAAAAAACATAATGGAGATGAGCTACTTTTTGCTCTGTTGTTGGATACATTTGTCTGCATCAGGTGAGAAAATAGAGCTGACCTTTATGTGTTTATCTTATAACAACATGAGAGTTCCTGTCTTCTCCCGGCACTCTCATCCTGGGATAGTTAACATTCTTGAGGAGCCCTGAGACAGGAATTCACAGCTCTTTTAATAATGAAGACAAACCTGGAAGCTGGTATACGAGTGTATTCTACCGTCAGGACTTTAAGAGCACTTCAGAACACACTTTGTGTCTAACCTGGAAGAGCCTCCTCACTGTCATTTTACATCAATGAGGGTGGCTACAGAGAAGTGACATGTGTCTTTTGTATGCTACATCAGCCTGTTGATCAACAGCTTTCCCAGCAAAACTCTTCAGGAGAAGCTTTAATTGGTATTGTCACAAAATGTGTCTTTCTGCTTTTCTCACTGAATAAAGGTGCAAAAAGCAGTAAAACCTTCACAGTAGTGGAAATCCACATCATCAAGAACATGGCATCATAGAAAGATGTAAATGCAAAATAAATCAACCATGTTCAATGCAAAACAGAGTATATAATGTAGTGGATTTGCATCTACTCTATTTGGGACACTAAATATATCTGTCTATATCTGTTATCACTTTCACCATCTTTCATATCCTGTTTTTCCTCACCTCATGTGTAAGCAATATTTTCCCTCCTGTGGTATTTTCATTCAGTTTCAAGTTAAAGGTCAAAGACATTTCAAATCATCTCCTGTTCAACTAATTTTTTAACTTCAAAAAACTTTGACCAAAGAATGTGATTGCTGATATCTCTTGTTGATGAAAGGTCAGCGAAGCATCCCTGGATTTTATAGATGCGCTTGCATCCATGTCATTGCTTGAGAGCAAACTCATGTCTTGACAAATACTGATTCTTTAGAATTTCCAGTCACTGAAATTCAAGGTGACCTGGTGCACCAAATATGCAGGTCAATAAATTTCAGAATGCTTGTGTAACTCCCATGTTTGTCAAATTCCTCTCCTATCTTTTAATATCTCCATAGGCCAGGTGGCAATTTACTTTCTAGAAGTCTATTAAGAAGAATGATAAAAAGGCTCATGTTATTTGAAAGGAATAGTGTGTGATGAAGGGTTAAAAAATCTTTATGTTAAATAAAAAACCTTTTATACTTTTCAGCTCTTCAGATACATACCTGATAGCTTAGGGTTTCAAAAAATGCAGACAAGTATCCAAAACACTCTTACCTCGATGGTGTTTATAATTACAGCCCACATGCCAACTGTATAATGGTAGCACTCCAGGCCCATAAAGGTGGTTAGGTGTTCTGCTGCTGGTGGCATACACAAAAAGAAGACTCACTTTTAGAAAGAATGCTACAGAGGTTAATCATTATGTATTCTGGATTCAGCCAAGTATAGACAAGACTACACTGATCTGTGACGTAGCAGAGAGCTAGTCTTTAACAAAGAGCTTCTGATAGGTTGTGGTAGTTCCTGATATATTAATGTATGTATTGAACAATAAATCAGAAGTTGATTATTTTTTGTCTCTAGAAATACACAAGGTCTTTTTTTTTCTGTTTAAATGACATTACAGTGAACTACTTATCAACTTACTCTTTCTTAGGCTTGCAGCAAAAAGAGCTGGATGAATGGAAGTCACAAAGACTGCCTTTGAAACAACTTATTTTTACATGGAGTATGCAATTAATAAGAAATCAAAGGACTGAATACTCTAACTTTTGTAATAAAAGTGCATTTTTCTTTTGTTATATGGATAATGATGAAAAATATATAGAGGAAATGTTTACTATTGATTTTTGATTCAATCGTATGTGTACCTACAATCTTACATCTGCAGGAACAATTTGCTCTAGTTAAATATCCTAGCTCCTGTCTGAACATCATGGAAACGGGCATCCAAGTGATGTAAATAGGACTCCAAATTACTTTAATCAAGAATAATAATATTCAAAATTCTGTTCCTAGTTCTCAGAGAACAAAAAATTAGACTAGAATGTTTAGTTTATTCTTGGGTTTTCTGATCTAATATGATGTTCTGAAGTTATAAAGTTCCTTAGTGCCAGTTGAGGAAACTAGATCTCAGTGATTCATGAAATATCTTTTAACCTGCCCTGATTCCAATGAGCAATTAGCTGAAAATAGTTCAATCTCAGCTTTTGTAGAATGGTAATTTGGATGTTTTAATTTCTGAATTGGGAATCCAGACTACTGATGCATCCCCAAGGAATACACATCTGTGTCTGAAGTTGTAGAGTGCTATAGGTTGTCATTCTTAGTTTAAATAAGGCTGAACTGTAATAGGTAAAATTTACCATGGGGTAACATCTTTGCAGGCAAGGGCAATGAATTTGGACCTCAGTTTCTGTCTGTGGGAAATGTGACTAGCATTTCAGCATATTTCATAATAATTACAGACATATAAACTAAACAATTGCTTTGACCTAAATGCCTAACAGAAACAGAATACACTTAAAAGGATGACTTGATCTGTCTTGACTAGGCAGAAAAGGAAAAGAATTCCGAACATTCATAATCCTCTTGCTTTGTGATTCCATTAGGGAATTAATCTATTAGCTAAATAATTAAATGTATTGTCTGCCAAATCCTGCATAAATTATGACTGTAAATAGGCTGGTAAACCATTTATGCGCTTAGTTACACTGGTATAATTGTAACAATAGATTGTTAACCTGGGTTTGCATACTGTGGTGTGTGTGGGATAGAGTTTGTGCTTTCACAAGCTGTACAGTGATAGAAACACTGCCCATTGGCAAAAATTTCCACCGCTATAAGCAGGAGCAGAAAGAAATCATTAATTTGAATACTAATGCTTGTGTAGTGTGTAAGGAGAAAAAAAATCCAACTAAGAAAAAACCTAGCTCAAACAGACAGGAGTATCCTATCCAGCCTACATTCAAGAACAGGCAAAGTGCTTGCCTTGAGCTGCAGCATGTGTCCTGCATTGTGTGCGTTATGCGATTTCTGCTGTTGCTGGTGGAGGTGAAAAGAATATGGGAGAAAGGAATTGACCTATTCCTTACATAGTTGCTCTCTACCTCATGACTATGTGTTGCACTGCATTGAGCTTTCAATACCAGCTCACCAGTGTTGGCCTCTTCTCTCTCTGATTCCGTTCTGCTCCATACCTCTACTATACCTTTTCCCCTGGTATGAGTAACTCAGTGACCTGATCCCTTCACCTAGGGTAGAAAATTCAATTTTGTAACACTCCTGAGAATGACTCCCTGAGGAGTTCCAAAATACAGTGTAGCTGCTGAAGTTATGTTCATTCATAGGATGCCCTAGGAACCCCTGAAAGAAGTAGTAAGAGTTGAATAGCCAAATAATTTTAAAAAGGTAACAAACTTTCAAACACTTCAGCCATTCTGTCTAATTTTAAACTGAAGATTGAATCACTTTTAAGTTTTATTTATAAGGCAAAAATTGCCTAGGAGTTTAACAGCTAAGAAAGTTTACATGTAGTGAGGACATTGACATTCATCTCAATTATGATGCAATGATTAAAACAGTTTAAGAATATTTCAGAGTGTCTATTTAACACTTTGCTGATATAGCAAAACATTGTATGGCTGGAAAAAAAGTAAACTTAATTCAGACTGCGCAGCTTTCCCTTCCATCATCTCTTGAAGAGAATGCAGCAAAGTACAGTGGAGCAATTCTAGATGTCAATAAAATAGTGCTTCATTGTTCTTCATGGAAATTAGTGATGCATAATGTATGTCATTACTGTTAGTGAAAGCCATAGGAGAAATAATTTTTGCATTTTAATGAATGAGTTAACTGCTTGGAATTGTCAGACACATAATTATTGGAGAGAAATTAATTCTGGC
The DNA here is from genome assembly GCF_018691265.1 of Tyto alba. Taxonomy (NCBI): domain Eukaryota; kingdom Metazoa; phylum Chordata; class Aves; order Strigiformes; family Tytonidae; genus Tyto; species Tyto alba. Next base: position 66,495,483 of record NW_024881282.1, on the reverse strand, counting down.
ATTCTGTAATTACTACTTCAAATATTGTAAGATTTCACTGCAAGGACAATAATTCCTCTAAAAAGACCAAAAGATGCACTAAGAAACACAATATATGCAGGATGTTTGATTATAGTAGTATGGATGTGATGGAAACATAGTACACAAACACACCGTGAAAATAAATATTCACCTTCTTACATCTGCAGCTCTTCTAACATAATACGAGTAAATACAGATGAATTCTGCAGGGGGATCTCTTAACATCACTTCTTACTGCTCTGAAACCGCTGTTATCCATAAGGAACTCTGATTTTATTGTTGGTATAACCCTTTGCAGCCTAAATTCCACCCCAGGATTTCGTGATATACACGCTTCCGTTAATTCAAAGTCATATTAATAGTTTGCCTGAATCCAAAGCAGAAATAAATGCATTTAGAGTATGCTCCAACTTGCAACAAAGTCAGTGGGGGGAAGAAAATCAGGCTCAGGGCCAGGCCTAGGAGGAGCAGGCAGTAGTGTGGGGTGGTAAAATGGCCCATGGCCCAGCTGCCGGCTCCACCTGTGCCAGAGCCCTGTGGTGCAGCACGCTGACCGCGGAGGAAGGTTTTGCCAAGATGCTCTGTGCTGACTCATGTTATATTATTACGTTAGAAACACAAAAATATGATTTTATCTTAGAAGCCTAATACCATAATCTCTGCAAAAGTAACTCCACGTGTGCTACTCAGACATCAAGGAAAGGCCCTGCAAGAGTGGGCCAAAAGAGCTGTGGAAACTGATAACACAATCAACTCAGAAGGGGATATTTCTCCACAGGCATAAGAAAGGAGAAAATCTGAGTCACATAATATGGGTCAAAGGTACATATCTGCAAAATGCACTCCCTCCCCTGGCATGTCTAGCTAGAATGGTGCTGTCAGTTTTTTCAAAACACACTGTGCAGTACTGTGCAAAACATCTCAATTTAGTAAGGTACCCAAGAACACTGGCAATCTCATCACACATTCATGATCTCATTTTTTGGAAGATGTATAAACTCACAAACATCTTTTTTTTTTTCACTACAGCCATCATCTTTCTGCTAAAATAGAAGACTCTCATCCCTATAAGATGTTTCCTTCTGGCATGCCATAATAGTGCTCTGTTTGTGGTTGTCTCAGCCCAGAGGTCCTCAATGTGATGCTGTGACCACAGCCTTATACTGCACTCTCACCTCCTGTTGGCTGCTTCTCTTGCATTTCTTTAGGAATGCCACAATACATCTGATGGCCTGGGGTTTGATTAAATAGAAAATGCAATACCATAAAGGGAGACAATCTGCTTTAGGACACTTCTACTCTCTCTTTATTGTCAGGCATGTCAGCTGGTTATGTATCTAAATATACCTAAGCACTGCTGAAGAATATAGGTTAGGATGGTGTCCTGCAAACAAGAATAAACAGATTTGGCTCATGGAGACATCTTTCTTTGCAGTGGATGGGCCTTTGGGTTTGAAATTCTGACCAGAACTGGTCACCTTCAAACTTAATTTATTTGAATTGAATTGCTGGTGTCATGTTGCTTTTAAAGGTTTCATGTGTTCTATTTTAAATTTGAGAAGATCAACTGGAAATGAAGCACGTTTCTAGGGAAAATCCATCACAAATAGCTGATGTGACTAGAAGAAATGAGGTTTCTAAAGCAGCAAAAAGATAAAAGTCTCTCTCCCTCCATGTAATTTTTTAAGTCAAATTGTGGTCTCAGTTTCAGATCAGAATATGCTGAGTACCTCTTTTAAAGTAACATAGACTTCTTTGAAGGCAATATCAATACTGTTATAAGGTACTGTGTGGCTATAGAGTGGTCATTAATGCTCATTAATTTCATTGCATTTCTATTACTGCACTCTAGGTTTTGATCTGGTGATCTGTGTGACTGCAAAGAGTTAATGGGAAAATGTAGATTTATACATAGCCTGAAACTGGTGATCCAGATGTAAGAAGACAATGTTACCCTTTGTTACGGAAACTGCCATCTCATTACTTTATTCCCATGTATTTCTGGTGACATATCAGTAATTGGATGCATAAGCTGTCAGATACCAGTGTTCCCAAGTTCCTTTTCGGCTTGGTGTTTCATAGAATGTCAGGCCTTTTTTCTCTGTTTTAATAAAATACGGTGTTATATACAACATCATTTCATTGCATTCAGTGTCGTGCTAATATTACTCACTGAATCTTTATTGAAAGTGCATAAAGCCACTTTCTTATTATGAAAGAATAATGAACTCAGTCTTTATTCTCCTCAATGCCAAATAACAATATTTGGATGATTATAATTTGGGAAATATTATATAAATAGACTTGGAAATAACAAAATTGCAGACTACCCCTGAAAATACTAAGATCCCATAACATTTCCTATTAAATAAGGTATAATTAAAGCAAATACATTCTAAAAAAATTGTTTGAGCTCTCATACTGTGCAACTGTGTATGAGAAAAAACAATGTTTTCTTTACAAATTAGATAAGAATTAAGAACTTTTGAAAGAAAAGTTGATTGTGTTGTCAAACAATGGAACTCCTTCACATTATAATGCTCTCAGGAGATGGGTATTTACAGCTGATGTAGAGTCACCTCAACTTTTTGCTTATTCATTTCTCTTGAAATTTGTTTTGCAGCATGAATAATCAAATGTAAAAAAAAAAAAAGAAAAAAAAGATAGTCTCAGGAGGAGATTCTAATTTCAGTATAATACACTATCAGTGTTTTTCTAGCAGCTTAGAAATTGTCAGTTTGGTAAACACTGGGACACCGGTGAATTTGGAGTATTATCTGCAAACTCTGATTCACCAACAACTCCAAAAATTCCTTCGAGTCTTGCCCCACACTGTCTCAGGGTACAGAATGGAAGCTGTAATTCCCCACGGGTCACACTTGTCCAACTCATAACCTCCAAAAAAGTAGCTATATTTTACATCCCCTTGTTTAATTTATTCAGAAATTTACCACAATTTTCCTTAGCCTTTATAGGTAAGAGCAGACTAGCACTTCTGTGGAAAACTTGGAGAAGCTTGACATAAAATAAGCAAACCTTCTTTTTTTCTTGGTCTCAATTACATCCATTCAGGACATTTCAGCTTAAAAGGGAAACTGTGATTCTGTCCATGGAAAGCCCACACACTGGACAGAACACTTTTCCTGAGACATGAGGGATAGACAATTTCATCCCATATCATTGTTTGTCACAGGAATGTAGAGGAAAAGTGGGAAGTGGGGGGCAAAGGAAGTTTTCAGGCCTCTCAATTGTCCTTAAATCCTCAGCAGTGGTTGAGTCAGGACTCTATCTGCCTGAAGAACACTTCAGGATATCTTGTCTTCCAACATAAATTTCAAATGAGTAATTGCTTTTCCATTTGTTTAAAAAATATGAACAAAATATCTGAGCACTTAAGATTTACCTTATCAGCTTTGAGCTTTGATGGAGGATGTCATCCAAAGGAACTTCACCTGTCTAAGAAGGTGGATGAGAAATATCAATTACATAGGTCTTCCCTCTTGAAAAAAAATAGTCAGACTTTTAGTTTAAGGAAAAAGGAAGCTTAAAGCATTGCTTCTGCAATTGCAGTACTGTCTGACATTGTAGCACATCCCCAAACCAAAGGTGAACTAAATGGATTTCAATGGTTTGGAGCATGAATTGCTTTATTTAGTTATACAATAAGTACTGCAGGAGCAGCGGGCACTTGAAGGTTCCTTAACCCTCACCAAAAGGGAACATCTTCAGAATAAAGATACTGGCATGTCCCCAAAGCTGTGTATGCGACAGCCCTCTTGTTCCTCTGCTAGCAGTCTACTGGGTACCTATCAGAATGCTCATTTCACTAGAAATATGGTATTATACACCAAGGAAAGAATTACTCTTGTTCTTTGCTTTTCAGTCAATATCAACTTTAGTAGGACTGAAAACAGTCATAGAGGTGAAATGGTCTATGACCGTATTAACAATGTCATTTGCCATTATCGTGATGGAATAGTTATTTATTTATTGCTGAGTTTTGGTTACAGCTCTGCAAATTGTACAAAAAAAGATGTACTTTTGGGGCCAATATTTAATTCCAATGCACAGCTTCAGCTACAAGAAAACACCAAACTCTCAACTGTAACATTATGCTCATCTGTCACAGATGAAATTAATGACTATACAAGAGCTTGTAACTGTGGTGAATCTAACCAATTCATTCCACACCATCATTGTTCTTTTTCACAACTGTTAAGTTTTCACCTTTTTGTCAGGAATCGTCTTCCAGCTGTTCAACAAGGATCTACTTCTCTTCTGCTAATGCCCTCCCACTGTCAGCCTCAGCAATCCAGCTTGACAGCTCTATTTTTATAACAGGGTGCAATTTTAAACATAGCCCTGATTCTTCTCTATGTATTATTTACTAAGCACACATCACTGACAGAAACAATGGAAAGGATTCTGTTCTGTGCTAGAAAAATTGTGGCTTTCAGAGCTGATTCAGCAAATTGCCTCTCTCTATTTCCCATATGAGCAGATTACTGAAGAATTTTTCCTTTATTAAATCTTAAAATTAGAGTGTTCATTAAATCATGCATGAATCTGCCATTCAAATGTTGAAATACTGGTATTGTTGAATGGCGCCTGTGGGTTTGGCCAACACTCATTTTATGAGTTTGTGTAAACCTAATCATCAAAGTCACATATAAAACAACATAAGTATCTTGGGTTAGAAGGTGTCCTAGTTTTCCTAAATGTCATCCCTCTTACAACAATATAGTAACACACAATACAGAGAAGTTCTGGCTTCTCTTCTTGTCAAAGAAATCATCTGTGGAGGAAGAAATTATTTGGAGAGTTTCTCCTACACCCCTTCAGAGGATTTCACAGAAGAGAGGCAGTAGTAAGAAACACTTCTTTCTTACCCTTTCCCTCCTCTGATGCTCTATGTCCAGTTTAATTTTTGATACAAGGATATTTTTAAAGAGAATTATTAAATCCTCATTGTTTGCTTCCAATAGTGACTAAGGCAGAGATGAGTTATGGGATGGGAAGTACAGCCTATAGCTATTTTTTGTCATCTAAGAAAGACAGGGACAAAGGCAAGAAAGATCATTTCCCTCCTTCCTTCTGCCTCAGCGTATCACCCCCTCACAACCAAGGCCTGTCCTGTCCTCCCTCGTTTGTTCTTTGCAATCTTTTGTTCTTCTTTGGACTGTTTGTCCTCTTTCAGGCAACTTTTTTAGGGGAAACTTGGCTTTGTATGATGTAGAGTAACAGGAGGCAGTGTTGCACACAAGTGATCTGGAACACCGGTGCAGGCGCTGTGATACTTTTAGCGTGACTGCCTGTAGAAAATTGGTCAGTGACTTACTGTCAAGTTTTGTAAGGGATGCTATCAAAACTCTGCATACCTCAGTCACTGCTGATTGACTGAAAGACAGGATGGAGAAGAAAATGAAATTAAATACTAGACTACATGAATTTGTACAGCACTCTGCAACATCCACAAGCTGATGGCCTCCTCATTAACAATGTCCGGTTACCTGGTGCCAGCTGGTCAACCCATGCTGCAGCTGTAGGTTAGTATCCCAGCTCCTTTTCAATGCTCTCTGCCTTTCCTTCCCGACCTAGAGTCACCTTGCCCCGGGGGATTGTCATCACCACTAAAAGAAAGAAAAAGGGTAAACAGAGGTGTCTTGAATGTCTTCGGTTTACAGTTGCCCTGATTCTCCCAAGTTCTTAAAGGAGACAAAGGTCCTGCTCAGTGAGTTCTTGCATGCAAATATGGTACTCCAGACACAGAAAAGTTTAACAATTAATATCTTTAGTTATTTCAGATTATGGGGAAAGAACATATTTTTAAAAAACTATCTCTTGTTAATAACATGGACACTTTGACAATGAACCAAATTCAGTCTTGTAATGTGTATTGTATAGCTTCCATCAGCATCACTACAACATTTGAAAAGGAAGATACATTCTTCTCAGACTCACTAGAAATGGAATAAGAAAATATTTATCATTCTGAAGCTTTTTCTTACAATGCAAGCTCTGTTGAAAAAATGGTCAGGCATGTACCTGAGGACAGAATTTGCCCTGCTGAGTTTTAATGTTTTGGGGCTGACAGGTATAGCAAACTAATGCCTTCCAGTACAAAGCAAAATGTGCTTTTTTAAAGGCATTTATGACATCCAAGCCAAGAAATTTAACAATCACAGGTTTGTTGGTTGTTTAATTTGTTTCTTAGGAGTAATTTAAAATAAAATCAAATTGTTTGTTACAGTGTTTTTGATTATGATTATTCTGGACCATGCTACTTCACTTCTTTCAAGATCTCCAGTATTTTTCTCTGTCTTTTGGCATTTTAATTTAGCACTGTTATTCCAAATTAAACATCTCCAGTCTTCCACTTCATCACTTCCAATTATGCCAAAGGACTACAGGGCTAGCCTGTTTGCCTAACACATTATGAATTATTTGGGAATATCAGCACATTTTTATATAAGCTGAAAACAAACACAATGTCAGGTAATTAGCAATTTAACATGGATTCCTTTGTTATTTGTTAATACTCTCATGTTCCTGGCCAACTTCCTCTAAGCTGGAAGTTGCTAAAAACAGATGATATGTCTATTCCTGTGTTTAAAACAGAAATAAATATAATACTGTGCTGAAGAATTATGCACCAGGACTTAAACATATGGCCCCTCTTAGTGAGTCAGCAGTTACAAAATGACTGCTGGGGGGTTATAGCTAGTGTTGCTTCACAACAATTCAGCACCAGAAAAGAAAGGGGAAAAGTAATGTGGAAAGAAGAGGTATATGAGATGGAAAGCATCACTGAAGGCAACACAGTACACTTATAGAAATTCTTTAATACACTGGTGAGGCCAATGTGGTCATAATTCTGAATTTTGTGAGAAAAATCTCCAAAGATTGATCCTGGTAGTGTGTGAAAACAGAGTTCCTGTCTACATCCTGATTTTATTCCAGATTACCTAACCCTAACCCATCCAGATCGTATTCCGCCATTTAAGCAGTAAGGAGGGAACCTTGCAAATGTGCACTATTGGACTTTTCTACCAGCTTTTATTTTTAACATTCACACCATTTTGTGACAAAGGCTTTGACTGAGTAGGTTCCTGGTGCCTACACAGCTGAGCGTGGTATTTCAGCATAGAGTGAGAAGTCACACAGTTCTTTGCAGTCACAAGTAAAGCCACCTATGTTCCCTTAGAGTTCATTACACCTAACTTTAGGCTTGTAACTGAAGCATTTGCACTAGCAGCTGTGGTTTTCAGTCTTCTGCTACAGCTAATATGGAGAAGTCAATGCAGAACAGAAGGCAATACAACTCACCTGACAGGACAATTGTTTCTATTTATTATCAAGACAGTTGAGGAGCACTTGGTTCCTAACTTTATTACTTTGCTAAGTGACTAGAGTCAGGCAAGATAAATCTGAGCTTTCTAAATGCACAAGGCATGATTGAAAAAGAGCCTGCATGAGAAGATACAGAGTCAAAGCTAACTGTAAGTCACTTTCTGACTCCTTGCTTTATCTCTTAACCACTGTGCTGTAACATGACTCCCCAGCCTGTTCATAATTTTCTTTATTCATGCTCACAGAATAAACCCATTATACTCATATCATACAGGAACAAAACCCAAGCTATTTCCCAATCTTTGAAAGGAATTTTTGAGAGACATGTGACTATTTCAAGAAAGGAAGTCGATAGATACACTAATAATATCATCTGGTCCTCATCTTTCTATACAACATCTTGCCTTTGCCTCCTCCTTTCTCTTTGATGTAAAAGTTTCTCATCTTCTCTCCATCAAGAAACCCCCCTCTGCAATCTCCCTTCTTATCCTTTGATCTCAACCTCCCACCCATTCCACTACGTTCTTCTCACATCCATAATCTGCCACACATCCTCAGATGTCTTGTCTCTTGCATATCTTTTGCTGCCACACTTCTCAGGACATACAAGCCTTTTTTTCCCCTAACATCCTGGTGTTGTGTCACGCATCTCCATTCTCTAGCATTTCTATCAGCTATCACTCTTCCCCTGCATTGAACTCAAACTCATGTTCCTCATTCTCAAGACTCAGCACAGGGTTGTCAATATTTCACGTGCAAGGCTCTAACTTGCTTATCTTTGTTATAATTTTCTGTTGCATTTCATAATCTTGTATAAAAATTAATTTCCCTATCATATGTCAATTAGATTGCTCATGAACACTACATAATGTCTCACTTTTCCTTCAAGTTCATCCTGTTTTGGGGTCTTTCACAGAACATATTCTTCCTTGTCCTCATGTTCTATTCCTTAGAGAAACTTGTTTTACAACGCTGGTTAGCTTTTGTTAAATCCTCCACCTACCCAAAGTAGCTACAAAAACTTTTACAAAGATCAGTACTGTAAATGACCTGTGTTAAATGAATCCATTCTTGCTCAGACGTAACCTTAAGATGAATCTAACTCTTTGTTTCAAAGCAGTTTCTAATGAGGAGAGAAAGATGTTTCTTCTGTAACAGGAGACAAGGAGCACTGGGCCAGCCCTTTTCCTCCCTTCTAGGAGTTTAGCTGGTTGTTCAAGGCCAGCTGCATTGACAAGGACTGCTGTGAAGAAAGCTAGAAGCCTCAGTAGGCAGTCCTGCTTCCCTTGGGAGCTGCTTTTAAGCTCTTGACCTAGACCCCAGCTGAGCTACAGTCCCAGCCACTCTGCAGCCTTGTGGTCCTGGGTAAGCTCTGTGTCACCTGACTGTAACCACCTAAAAGTTTAGTCGGTTGATCTAAACTAATTGCCTCATTCCCTGCACAGTCAGTGGGCACTTGTGAAAGGAGGCACCAGCTGTAGGATAGTGTGAATTGCCCTCAGGAGGGATCACTCTCTCCTTGTTGTTTATGGAGGGATCCTGACTTAAACCGGTGACTTACCAAGTACATGCTGGAAAATAGGTGAGACCTTTCCCACCTTCAGTGACAGTTAGGTACCCTGAGAGACTCAGTAGTTCCTTCTCTGTGTTTTCTCATTCTGCCATTCATCTTTCTACCAAGATCTTTCTACACAATGCAAAGATCCATAAAGAAGTTCAGCTGCTTTGCCACACACAGGGAGAAATGGATTTTTAAGTGTAAACAAGTGTTTTTGCACACTTGAGGTTCTCATATGTGATTTCTGCAGAAATACAAGCTATTAACATCTCACTCTGTGCCTATGGTTGTATCCTTTTACCTGTGATTTTTCAGTTTGGTTACGTATACGAATCAGCTGTCAGTGAGTCACTGTCTATAGCTGTGAATACTGCACTATCATGTAACTATGATAATATTTACTGATCTTGTTTTCTGATTTAGCTTGAATTGTAATATATCTTAAATGATTTCTCCTTTCAGGACACTCTTCATCCATTCATTCATTCATTCATTCATTCATTCATTCATTCATTCATTCATTCATTCATTCATTCATTCATTCATTCATTCATTCATTCATTCATTCATTCATTCATTCACTCACTATATCCATTATACATGGCAAGCCAAGAGTTTAAACCTAAGTGGGCCAACAGTTTACAATCTTTAAGAAGATATAAGCATTAGCACATTGCTTTGTGAGTTTATGTAATACTGATTTCCTCTTGGAAAGCAAGACAATAGAGAGACAGACAGTACATTCATAGCTATGCAGTGCAAACCACGATCTAATTGTCAAAAAAGCACAGACCAAAACTCAGCTAATGGATTTTTTTTTTTTTTTTCTGAAAAATATGCTGAAAACTTTAAGGAACTCAAAGTTATAATGTGTGCACTTCTTAAATGGATTACTTGAGGTCAATAGTCTTTTTAAGGTATTAAATACTTATACCTTTAAAACTTGTAATTCATTGAAAGAATTATGTAGGGCTCTACCTCATGTTTCAGCACAGTAAAGTGGCTGTTGTACAGTGTCAATACTGTCTAATGGGAATAACTTCTTAGGAGGTCACTAACATTCAACCTCTTTTAACCTTGTTCTTAAAAGTTGAAGATGGAGAGATACTGAGGGCTTTTGATGAGTTACTGTATTGGCATCACCCAGAACTACCTCACAAAAGGTTAAGAAGTTCAGCATAACATCAAAACTCAGACGTATGGCTTTTCTGCCTGAACTCTGGTAGTGTAGTCATGATTAAAGGTTCTTTCAGAAACTCAGAGCATTCCCTAAACAAAACGGAAGATAACACAGAAAACAGGGCCCCGAGGGATAGTAAAGGCAGATGAGCACTGACAAATGTTGCCAATCTGTTCCTCCTCTTGCTCCTCACAACTATTCTTCAAAGAGGAATAACTTAGCAAACAAAATAATTTGTTCCTATGTGATAAAGAAAGCAATGAAACAAGATGGAAAAATAGTGTTATGAAAAAAGAAAAACTAAAATTATTTAAATGCTTATTTGAATATGAATCTATTCAAAGAAACATGAGTGAAGCAAATTCTGAGCCTCTGTTAACCAGCGTAGTTCCCTTGAAACCAATGATGATTTAAATTAGATGAAACTCTGGCCTTAGAATTTTTTTCCTTTTCCTATTATAAGAGAAGACGTTCTACTTGAACAACTTTGTCTGTTCCCCCCTCCCCCTTCACACACACACCCGGCTTCTCATTTTCTTACAATTCCAAAAACTAGAAAGAAAATGAGTCTTAAGTTTTCTCTCTGAACTCTCCTTAGCTTCTCTTCTTTATAGAAGAATGTCTTTTATCTTTCACATGGTCCTTGAGAAGCTAATTTGGAGACTTACCCTGGAAACCTGCAAGCACTGAGGGAAGATGGTGATGATGTTGTATGCATAGTGATTGATATTCAAGGTGCTTTGTTCCTTGCTGGGTCAGGTGATCTGCTTATATGTCTACTGTTTTCTATGGTTTCTCTGGAGCATTTTGTTCATTTGTTTGTTTTCTTTAAACAATACAATAAAAATATCTGCAATTGGGTAATATTTTTGTGTATAACATGGCATCTACCACATAATTCAGTACTTAATGGTTCAATGCCTTAATAGAAAGGAAAAAATGCAGACAGATGAAGATAATTTTTTCCTTTTATCACTGATGTACCTGTAAATGCTTTTCCTGTTACTCTTGAGGTCCCTGATCATATTTAATTCTAATTGGGCTTTGGTCTTCTTAACCTGATACCTACCTGCTCAGACAGTTTCTTTGTATTCTTCCTATGCTTTATGTCCTTGCTTCCACCTTCTGCAGTTTTTGTTTTTATGTTTGAGCATTTTTTATTACTTTTTAAAGGGGTTAATTTAAAAATAAAAAAATATATCCTTTTCAAGAGCAATAAGGTAATACAGGCAAGAATATTTGTTCTCAAATCTTTTGTTTCATTTAAGTGGAAATGTAGAGGTAATGTAGAAAATTAAAGTAAGGAATTGCCTAAAGAGAAACTATGGTCTTTCAGTGAAGACATCCAAACACTGCCTTGAAGAACTAGCCCCTGTTTGTGTCTATCCCTCAGAACACACAAAGTGATAACAGGACTCCTTTGAAATATGATTTGTAATTAAAATACAGTACCATAATTCAAAGCCAGAGAGAGTAGAATTACAGCTGTGCAGGAAATATTGGTGTATGTCTATATTACTGATCATCTACTGCACACAGATGTAACGAAAATTCCCTAAGGTAGCCACAGTATTTCCTGTTAAAGACATGTTGTTTTTCTGCTGACTTGACTATATTTTTCTTCTATGGTACATAAAATAAAGTAGGTAAGTAAACAAGGCATCTGTAGGAGATAAATCATGGGGTCTAGACTGCTTTAATTACCTAAGGATATGCTACTTTATTGACTACAGTGGAAGCCTAGACAACTATTTTTGTCTGAGGATAGAATTCAGTTTGCAGATTGTCATTTAAATGTAGATGTATCCTTATCCATTAGGTGTCTCGTCTCATGTCAAAGTTAATGAAGTTTCAGTTAACACAGTCAATGGACCATAGAGAGCAACTCAGCTCATCCTAAAGCAGAGGCCCAGCACTTATGTAAGTATTAGTGCCATCTGAGACTCCCTAAGACATCACACCCAGCTCCACCTCCTGCAGTGTCTGGCTTTTCTAGAAGTCCTGGGTTATTTCTTCAAGATTTAGGTATTGGTTATAATCTTTAATACTGTAGGGTATTTCAAACATTATCTCAAAATCTTTCTCTTAATGCCTATTTCTTACAGTGTTTTCCATGAAATATCTACTGAAGTATAGAAATTTTGGACTTTTAGCTATAAATTTATTTTAACTTATTATAGTTTGGATAACATTTAGTCTTTCATTAAAGAGGAAAAAAAATTACATTTTTCATTTCCTCTATTGAGATACAGTGTTACAAGAAATTGGAAAGTATTAATTTCTTTGTCTAAAATGGAATGATTTACTGGTCTAACAGGAATGGTAGACTTAGAAAATACCATAAGAAATGATATAAACAAAGAAGGAAGAAGTATTATCAATGGGACACCATTTAATCCATGCTTTATGTTGAAACAGCTGTTGAAAAGCATAATAGACTAAATGCAAATGATCTGGTGGTTTCATTCCATATTTATTGTACATTTAATACAGTAGGAATCCCTGAAAATAAGTTAAACAACTGAAAAGAAATTGTCCTCCATACTTGAAATTATTAAATTATTTAAAATATTTTTAAGGTATTCCTATTATTACTACAAAATATTACCCCTTTTTGCATGGAATAAAGTAATAATTCTCTTGTGATAAGAAAGACAAACAAGCTTTAATTGTGATAGGGACAAGCTGACTGTATAAAAACAAATGAGTGAGTTGTACAGCATTTAACATTTTAATGCTAGCTCAGATCCTGCCCAAACATCTGCTCTTCTAATTCCTCTGTGTATGGAGAAGTCCTGCTGAAGCCAGGAGGAACTCTCTGCACAGAAGTTACTGTATCTGGGATCTCAACTTTTCCTTTGTTGACAATTAAGAGCACTATGACTGTAAAGTGAGTTCTCACTCAACAGTTAACACTACTTAACTATTTATTCATCTCAATAAATTTATGGGACCCAGAGGAAAGTCCCATTGCCTTAGGCACTTGCATATTCAGAAACAGACCCAGTTTCCAGACTTTACAGTGAGAGACAAAAGGTGCAAAGGTAAATATGTGATGAAGCACTTTAGTCAGAGCCTTCCATATGACAGTGATGTAGTTGAGAAGCTTAGTAGTTTATTGGCTGGATAGCCACATCCAAAGAGTTACAGTCAATGGCTCGATGTCTGAGTGGAAACCAGTAACGAGTGGTGTCCCTTAGGGTCTGCATTGGAATGAATGTTACTTAATATCTTTATCGTTGACATAGACAGTGGGATTGAGTGCACCCTCAGTAAATTTGCACATTACACTAATCTGAATGGTGCAGGTGATTAGCTCGAGGGAAAGGATGCCATCCAGAGGGATCTTGACAGGCTTGAGAGGTAGGCCAATTCAAACCTCATGAAGTTCAAGAAGGCCAAGTGCAAGGTCCTGCACAGGGGTCAGGGCAATCTCCAATATCAATACAGAGTGGGGGATGAATGGACTGAGAGCAACCCTGAAACGAATGACTTGGGAACACTGGTGGATGAAAAATTGGACATAAGCCAGATGCACTTGCAGCCCAGAAAGCCAACAGTATTCTGGGGTGCATAAAAAGAAGTGTGGCCAGCAGTTCAACGGAGGTGATTCCACACCTCTCTTCCACTCTTATGAGATGCCACCTGAATTACTGCATCCAGCTCTTGAGTCCCCAGCACAGGAAAGACACGGACCTGTTGGAATGGGACCTTATCCCCCTGCCATCACTTCTTTGGTTTTGGTGAGATTTGAATTTAAGATATAATTCCCATCCTAATTTCACCATTTAAACTCTGTTTAGCCTGAATAACCCCATCAACAGTCAGAGCTGGACATAAAAAAAATTATTTTAAACCAATGATAGAAACTCTCATGGATGGATGAGTCATCATTTTCACCTTGGAATATGTTTTCCATTTATACAAAGACAAGAAAACTGTTGTGAGTATAGTGCAAAAAAGATTTAGAAACTGTATGTCTCCAAGCCAATAATTGATTGAGATTGTTGATTCCTTGCAGAGGAATTAATCCCGCCTACCTTTCAATACCTACAGTGCTGATGTGTACATTTGAGCTGTCATCAAGGCTCCACTGGTAGTCAATGAAAAGAAGTCAGCACTTTTAGGGCATAATTCATCCACCATATTTTAGACATCCTTAGGATGAGATGCAATGTTCCTTAATTTTGAGCATATGAATCTTAATATATTACTGAAGAGGGCTAAGAGACTTATTAGAAGTTAATGGCAGTGACTATACAGTGAAAGTAAAAAGTGCCAATAGTTCAGTGCTTGTAATAATGTAGTCACATGTTTAAAAGGGATGCTGATAATCACAAAGAGATTTAAAAGATCCAACGTAAGGATTAAAAATGTATAAAAAACACTTCATGGTGAGACTCTAGAAAACCTCAATCTGTCCTGTTTTCTGGGAGAAAGTTAAAAAATTTACTTGTTCACAAAAGAGAAATAAATAAAATTGTAACAGCTGGTGATCAGACATGATACTATATAAAAAATAACATCTTCTGTCTAGAGCTGAAGTCAATTAATCTCAAGGTCAGCCTGGATTTTAAGATATCTTAATTTTGAGGGTAATTAATTAAATGGATGGATCAACTAAGAATATAAAATATCTCTTTTTAACATATACCTATATTTTGACTTAATGAAACTCAAAAAAACAAATTTCTCAGTAAAGAAAAATTCAAGAATTTTGAATGCTTTTATTTCACTTTATTATACTATAATAGAAAATCAGAATTTCTAGTGAACCTATTTCAAAACACAAAGACTTTAAATGTTTCTGCCTGGAGCTCTTCTCTTATCCGAAGCAAAACCACACCACTCTACAGCATTTTGTGAAACACTTTGATTTCATCAGAGAGCACTTTGTTTGCGGGAATGATTCTGTCAACATTTTTTACGAATCAGGTTTAGTAATTGACCACAGGAACAGCTTGCTAATGGTACAATTGATTCTTTGTCACTGTAATTCTTTAAATCTGTTCTGGATGTGTTTCTGAAATATCTGTCATAGTATAATCAGAAATTATGGGTTTGGTGTGGAGATGATTAGGTGAAACTGCAGGATCTGAGTTATTCAAAAGGTCAGACTAGATAATCATAACTGTTCTCTGTGACCTCATAGGCTATTCATCTTATGCATTAGGCCTTCTGCATTTGATTTTAAATATTCTTGGCTCCCTTAAACATCAGTGGAGATTATTAAATATATGGCTGGAATTTAAAGATTCATTCTATATGCTATTACTATTGCTGATCATTTCAAGCAGTGTTACCTCATCTGAAATTTCCCCAGAGAAGCTAGACTAGAAGGAAAGGGTTGGGAAAAGGGAGATACATAACAAGAATTAAGGTTTTTATAGACTTGTGATCAACAATGAAGGCCTGCCTGGTATTGCCTATGTAACTTCATCTCAGGAATGGGGATTTCCACTGATCAATCTTTCTCTTACCTGTCCCTTGTCTGTCATCGGTAAATAGCATCAAATACAGTAGTTGTTGGGATAGAGGAAACAAACTAGCCTTAGAATGTAAAGAAGTCCTTTAAGCTATAACTGCAAATCTTAGTTTGCTTATGGGTGAGATGCACCCCATCTCATTTACCCCTATGTACCACTCACAGTTGTTGGCACTCAGTCAACAGCAATTCAAATAAAGGACTGTCAAACAGGGAAAATCGATTCAGAATCTAACTTGAGCAAGCAGCAGGAAATAAACATGGATGTGAGCTGCAGGCTAATTTGGCCCATTATCTTCCCTTCCATACTTCTCATTATTCACCTTTCACATGTTTACCCTGAATCCCCTTGCAAAAAAACAATCTCTGCAGCCTTGATTTCAATTTACTATCTCTAACGTTTGGTTAGCATTCTCCATGTTGCACTATTACTGCACTCAAGTTTTTTCCCCCGCATGCTGCTCATCAGCCCAATTTATTGACTCATAGAGTTACTAAGGAGATGCTTATCAAGCAGAATAAACACCCCTGTGCTTGCCAACTGGTACTGTGTAAATTGGCTTTGCTTCAGTGTCCAGCCATATTTTAACAAACGCTTGATGGTGCCTCAAAATGCTTTGCTTTGTGTCTGGATTTGCCAGCAGAGTACATTTCTAGTGGCACAAAAGAGGCTTGTATTTTCAAAACCCTTTTTTTAAGCCTGATTTCAATACTTGTGGGCTTTTTTCATACTTTATCACAAGCCCACCTCATTGTAGTCTCTAGCAAAACATTTTGCACAACTTGTTACTGTGCTATCCAACATCATTAAATTTGTTCACTGATGCACATATGTAAATGTATTTTGTCACAATGACTATTATCAGATTGACCTGGCAACCAAGTGTTGCATTAGAGCTGAACAATTCTGAGTTACTAAGCATACAGGCGACTTAGGAGCCTTTTTTTACTCTAGTATGTCGGTGGATTGTTGCTGAAAAGTTTCAGTAGAAGTGCTGTGTATATTGATTGTCTTGGTACTGTTTCCAGAAGCTTCATTATCAAACTTGTAAACTTTGAGAACTAAAAGGACAAATGAGTTATTCTAATGAGCAGTGAACCCTGTATATACTTTGGGGATGCAAGGAGGTTTTTCTGAATAGCTCAGTGCCTAAACTCTGCCATGCGGCATGAAATGGTAGCATAATATTGAGGGTCATCTAATGCTTGCTCACTTTCATATTCCAATACTTTCATGTTCCCTTAAAACACAATCACTGAGTTCTTCACAAATCAGGGCATACAAAGTTCGCTGGCACCATGGGGCTGTAACAAGCTCTTTCCTCTCTCCCTTTTTCTTTCGTTCTTGTAACACAGCTGTTTATACAGAAGGGAGACAATGTTGAGTTTGTTAACAGCTGGCAGTTCGTAGTAATTTATTATGGAATGGGTCTTGAAATGGCCCAGTCTCCTTGACGATGAAAAACTGAAAGGCTATGTTGCTTTCAAAATCTTGTTTTGGGACTAGAAGTGGAGCTTGAGGCTGTGCCAATTCCAGACTCATGAAAACTGCATAGAGAGAACGAGGCCAATTCCTCAGCTCCTGCTTAAAGCAAAATGAGCTTTATGAGACAGGATTCATTTCCACCTATTAACATCGGTATGTTATATTCCACCAGCACCCCTCAAAATAAGAATTTTACCAGGACTTGGCATATGTCTTTTCCTGTATTTTGAAACAATGGAATTAACTTCACTTCCCCTGTAACTCTGGGCCACCACACTTTTCATTTAATCTATTTTTTATTCTTTTAATCAAGATATACAAGAGGAAAGATACTCTTCATGATAAATTGTGGCATATAATAGACTAGTGTACTTCAGCTTAAATATTCCAGGGAGAAAAAATGGAAAAGGTTCTGTAGAGATGTCCCAGAACAAAGATTCTGGGACAAAAGGGGTATAAAGATAGCAGAAATATGGGTAAAACTGTTTGAGCACAGACACATTCACACAGTGAGAGTGTTAGCTGACTGAGAAATAACCCCTCCAAACTGACCTCATGGATAGATAAGATTCTTCCTGTCTTTTACTGCAAAAGCTCTTCTAGCAATGTTTTCTTCCTGAAACAATTTTCTAGCACTATGATGGAGATGCTGGTGGTGTAAAATTAGCCAGGTGCTTTGACAACATCTCAGAGAACACTCTGCCACATTCTCTGCTTCCCAGCCGCGGAGCTGAGAAAGGCTGTGGAGCTTGGGAGAGCACTCTTAACCCAGCAGCCAGAGCTGGAGAGACCACACTTACCCCTCAGTCACTGTACAGGTGGCAGCTCCACACTGTTTGTGCAAATGGTAGGGGACAGATGCATTTTCTTCCAGAATAAAGGACTACACAGAAAGAAGCAACTGAGCAGGTTTCAAAGGAAACTGCTGTTAGTCACAGAGATGATAGGAGGATTACACTGGAGCAACTGAAATTGCAAGATAATATGGATCAGGGTTCACACAGAGGTTATTCAGGTTATTCACTGTTTTTTAATATGACAATTTTTGAGCAAACCAGGTTACTGTATATTGTATAAAGATATAATGAGGAGAAAACTTGTGGAGCTTCTTTAAAAATATATTCTGTACCCTGGGATCTGAATCATTTAAACAATGACAAAGAGTAAAAGCAAGACAGATACTAATGACTATGTTTTTAAAGATATTTAAGGAACAATTTGATCCTTATTTCTGTGTTTTGCCCAGTAACTTGTCAGTGAGAAATGCAGGTTTCTAAAGGTAGAGATAACTTTACTGAATCAGATCCCTAGTACTTCTTCATCCCCCTACTCTATACAGCAGAAATAACACATTACTTACTCAAGTAGGTCTCAAGCTGTCTCAGATGGGTAATTTTAATATTCATTCTGGCAGCTAAGAGCTTTCAGTGAAGAATAAACTTATGAGAAAGGCCAAGGGAGTCTTCTGTCATCCCATTAATTCTCACACTCTTCCCTTCATGACCTCCTTTTGTGTTCCCTGAATAGCAAAGTCCAGACAGGTTGCTCAGGTTACTTGCAAGATACATTATGGCACCATGACACAGTCATGACCCACACATCTCCCAATGTAAAGAACTTGCCTCATCACACAATAAACTTGAAGAAGCACACTGTAGGGGTTCTCAGAGATGAATCTGCCTGTGCCACCAGCTGTGTGGGTGTTCTTTGCTTTGGGATGTAAAACCCCCAGATATCGAAGGGAACCTCAAGTTCTGTCCTAGCCCTGTGCCTTCTTTTTTATTCCCACATTTCAGTGCCTCAGGAAAACATTTTCTTTAACTCTAATTTTATATGTATGCTTGTGCACCTGGCTTGTCTCAAGACATTTATCCACCTTTCTTTCTACTGTCTATTCTTGTTTACCACAGTATGCTTGTTCCTATAAACTTCTACTGTACCTCATCTTTCTCTCCTGTGTGTTTAACATTTAAACTGATCTCTTCCAGCCTGCACAAGTCTCCACAACTCCTCTGGCTATTAGGTACTAATTAACTTATCTATCAATCAGTCCATCAGTCATTTTTATTATGCCAGAAAGTAAGTGTGGTGCTTTATCTAGATTTCTAAGTACTTATTTGCCCTCCAACACATTAGAAGAAAAAAGGTAAATTAGACTCAAACAGTTCAAAACAGTTCTTGCCAAAGTACAAACCTGCTCTTGTTAAGGTCAGCAGGAGTTTCACTGATGGAAAAGGAGCAGAGGTGGGGGCTCTGTAATGTTAACATCCAGGAACAGCAGTGGGATTTGTAGTCATGTTCTCCAGTAACTGATGAAGGACCATACCTTTCACTGGGTAATGTAAATGATGGACCCACTAATATTTCTTTAGTCCACCAAATAAATCCACACTTGGATTTTTATCCTTTGTCATACCATGACTCCTTTAAGTTATGCTTCATGCATCCTCAAATTTTATTACTCAAATCACTTATCACCTTTCAAAAAGTTGGTTTAAGGTCTTGTTCTGTTTTCAAAGGTGCTGGTTTGACCTACGTGCTTATCAGTTGTGAAATCAGTGGTGCCCACTTTACACTGGGGTGAACACAGAGACACTGAGGCCTGGAGGCCATGAAATGTTTGGCAAAGTATCAGCTCATGAAGGCAATTTATTATAATATCATACAGAATAAATCATGACATCATGGCTGACATATCTAATGGAGTTATTTTGAAAGGAAATAATTCCTAAAGCTGAGAGATGTGAAACAGTGAACATAATCTACATTGACTGGGAAAAAAAAATGCTGTACCTCAGAGGAGACTGAAACAAGGGGTTAGCAACAAGCTCAGAGAGCATCGTTCTGGTCAAGATAAACATCTGTCTGAGGAGCTTTGTGCTGGTGATATCACTGCTGTGGAAGGAAACAGTTCAGGGAGATGATAAATGGAGAATTATATAGCTTTATTTTTCTCCCCACTTACAAAAGACTTAATCATGTTGACAGGATCTCCACTAACCTCCACTGTATATAGAGTACCTTATAAAGGAGACAAGCAAGTGTCACTCTAACAACTCAGCTTTTCCCATCCACTTTATTCTTGTGTGTCATTGGTATAGATGGCTGTATGGGCTGTGTCTGGCAATTTCAGATTATTGTATCATTAAAAAAAAAAAAAAAAAAAAAAACAACCAAAAAACCAAAGACTGATTTTGAAAGGGAGAAAAGTTTTAGGCCTCAAAGCCAAAGTCAGAAAGTAGGGCTTTGTGTTCTCTGTAAATACAATAGGGAGATGTGATGAGTTGAAAGAGCAATTAGAATTCAAATGGCAGAATACCAGCTTCAGCTGTCATTTAAATCAACATGAACAGCACCTAGATAGGTGAGGGTGGAAATGGATCACTGGGCCAGAATAACTTCTCACTCCCACTACTGTAGTTCAAGAATAATCTCAGTTTTTATTTTGTACAAAATTGATAAGGGAAGAAATAAGCTCAGTGAGGAACTGTCTGGATGTTACTTGAGTGTCAGAGAGATCAAAGACAAATTGCAACAGAATGCTGCTCATATGACGAGGAAGAACAGAAATGAACAGAAATTACTTTATTTCTCAGCAAAGGACGTTAGGCTGTGTTCTGGCTTATATGAGTCTCTAGGGAAACAAGCCCAGACTCAGACATGCTACCATGCCTAGCTAGGGCCAACTTAGTGTCACGGGGACTCTGTAAAAGCAGAAGAGGTCACAAAAAAATATGCAAAGATGATGACAAGGCTCCAAGAGATAAATCACAAATGGAAGCTGGAACAACTGTCACTATAGTATTTTCATGCATTGTGTCATGGCTTAATGTCAGAAAGTAATAAGGACAAAAATATAAAATATCAATTAAACACTACAAATGAGCTAAACAGTTCAGAAAATGGTTTTAAAAGCTCTTACACTACTAGTAAAAATACCTTAACAGATGCAAAATGCACCTTGGGATGAATACATTATGCATTATGGATTCAGGGCTGCCATTATAACCCTCATAATCACTTTTTCACTTGCTCATGTGTTGTACATCTGTGACTTGTTGGCAAGATACTGCAATGAGAGGAACTTGCAATTTTAGCTAACCTTTTCTCTTTGGAGAGTTTGGCTGCTGTTTTTGCTCTTTCCATGTTTCTGAACCTCTGCAATACAACATTTCAATAGCATATGCTGAAAATGCGCTATTAGTGCTCTTTTTAAAGAGACGCTATATCTCAATATCTATAAATAGAAAAATGATACCACAATCAACAAAAGAAGTTGGCTCTACGACCTCATTTCAAACAGCATAAAAAAACCAGCACTGGATTTACACTAGTAGAATAAATATCAGAATGTAATGAACCACGGAACATAAAAAAACTTTTAGCAGTTCTGAGGTGATTCCTCTGCTTTTACAGTTTGCATGATTGTCCAGGGAAGAAACTGCAATCTCCTCCTGGCAACATCTCTAATCCTTTCTAGTGAGGAGACAACACAGTAGGAGTCATAGGAAAAATACGTAGGACAAGCCTCCACTTTCCACTGAAAATTGATCTTTGAGAGGATAGCAGAAGGGAGTTAAGGCATACAGACATTAGGGGAAAACATATGCTTGCAAACATGTGACCATGAGTCCTGCACCACAGCCAAAAGCATTGCTAATAACCCACAAACAAAGGTTACAACAGCAGGAGGAAAAAAGACTACAAAAAATAAGATGATGTATCTGTCCACAATCCACTGTGAGAAAGTGCATTTTTACTCTCTAGCACTGGGAGATTTGATTAGTTTTGAAAGCACCTCCTCACAACCAGCACTGTCAACATCATAGTGATATGCACTATCATCTTAAACACTGTAGGAACCTCTCTCCTTGATATGGCTTGGATGCAATAGTGCAGCACTTTTTATTGATCCATTTTACTAGTGTCCAATGAAGCTAAAGAAGAAATTAAAAATACCTTATTTCTGATAATCTTTCCATGTTACCTCTGATGTCTAAATCCATCATTACCTGGATTTAGGGATAAGTAAAACATGTAGAAATCTATCACAGTGGGTAAACTAATACATTTGCATGAGGATCAGAAAGAAGAATAGGTTGATCATGTAATTAAAGAAATTTCAAAAGGCAAATAGTGCTCAAAAGACAAACACTCTTCAACTTTAAAGTGGTTAAGATGAACAACTGCCCAACTTCACTCAGCATTTTTGGGACAAAATTAGGAAGTTAACAGATAAGGTAGCAAAATTTTCATGGAAAAGATATTAATTTTGGTGCTATGTGAACTGTCAGTGTCTTGGCAAGCTTGGTAAAGTTAATTCAGAAGGTGGGATTAATTTCATCTAATGTCCAGTGTCAGCTGTAAGCTGATCATTCTAGGTACTTCTTGTAGTCAATGGAAAGAAGAAAGCAATTTTAGGACATGACTGATGTGATACTTTTAAGGCATCTACTTTCAGAGTAGATGAACTGAATCATAGGAGTCTCCATTATCTATAAAAGAAGACAACAAACCCAGAAATAAACAACCTCCTTCAGAAACAGGATGACCTTTAGTTTCCTGTCCTTCCTGTCTTATATGAGACAAGAGCATCTCATAAAGTTCCAAAGCACAATCTTTTCTGAATAACAGCATCCATAAAATAACAACACAATGATACTAGATGGATCTCAAACCGTTTTCAGAGTAGGCAAATATTCTTATTATATTTTTGCTGAGAGAAGCGTGACGACATCCAACCATAATGATCATGCAGAAGGTCAGTGCCAGAGGCAGAAACAGAAGCCAAATCTCCTGCCTTCCCATGTGCTATTTCAACTCAACAAACCTGCCCTTAATTTCTGTATTCTACTTGTGAGATTTAACTTTATAGCTCTAGTTAATCTTTCTGAACTTTCCTGAATGTCACCATAGACAGTCTCTGAGGGAACATTTTCTGCCTTTCCTGCTGATGTTTAGAGCTGTGAACACAACTGTGTCACCTCTTCTTTTCACCTTGGAAGGTAGCTCCTTCTCCCACATGTCTGCTTTTGGGGCCATTTTGAGAGTTGTCCCACCTTATCCTATCATCAAGAGAAGCTCAAGTAGAGCCTGCCAAGTACATTGACGTCTACAGGTCTGGGTGCATCATCAGTCTCTCTGATCCTCTTTTGAAATACAAAACTGGACACCAGAGAGCATCTGGAATATGGAAGAAATTAAGAAAAAAGGTGAAAGTAAAAATGACTGAATGATGAATTTCTCACTCGAAAAGATTTACGATTGCACATTTCAGAAAACGTTCAAAGGCATATCAAGGTTCTTGACTTGTAAAGTTGTACTCATAAACATGTGAAGTAGGTAAAAAAGCCTTCAGAAATGACATGCATTATTTTATCTGAAATTTATAGAGTTTTGTGATTATATAGAATCACAGAATCATACAATCATTTACACTGTAAAGAGCTTTAATATCACTGAGTCCAATCATTAACCTAACACTGCCAAGACCACCACTAAGCCATGTCCCTAAGCATCACATCTACACATCTTTTAAATACCTCCAGGGATGGTGACTCCACCACTTCCCTGAGCAGCTTGTTCCAATGATTGACAAACATTTCAGTGAAGAAATTTTCCTAATATCTAATCTAAACCTCCCCCGATGCAACCTGAGGCCATTTTGTTTTGTCCTATTGCTTGTTACTTGGGAGAAGAGACCAACACTCACCTTGTTACAACCTCCTTTCAGGTAGTCATAGAGAACAAGAAGGTCTCCCTTGAGCCTCCTTTTCTCTAAGCTAAACAACCGCATTTCCATCAGCTGCTCCTCATAATTCTTGTGCTTTAGACTCTTCACTGTCTTCATTTCTTTTCTTTGGACACGCTCCAGCACCTCAATGTCTTTCTTGTAGTGAGGGACCCAAAACTGAGCACAGTATTTGAGGTGGGGCCTCACCAGTGCCGAGTACAGGGGGACAATCACTTTCCAAGTCCTGCTGGCCACACTATTTCTGATACAAGCCAGGGTGCTCTTAGCCTTCTTGGCCACCCAGACACACCGCTGACTCACTTTCAGCCAGCTGTTGACCAACATCCCCAGATCTTTCTCCATCAGGCAGCTTTCCAGCCACTCTTCCCCAAGCCTGTAGCATTGCATGGGGTTGTTGTGAGCCAAGTGCAGGACCCAGCACTGAGCCTTGTTGAACCTCATACAGTTGGCCTCAGCCCACCAATCCAGCCTGTCCAGATCCCTCTGTGGAACTTTCCTTCCCTCAAGCAGATCAACAGTCCTGGCGAACTTGGTGTCATCTGCAAACTTACTGAGCGTGCACATGATGCTCTCATACAGAAGTGCTGTGTGATGGCACTCAGGATGATCTGCTCTATAATCTTCCCCTGCACCAAGGTCAGACTGACAGGCCTGTCGTTCGTCAGATCTTCCTTCTGATCCTTCTTGTAGATAGGCATCATATTTGCTAACTTCCAGTTATCTGGGACCTCCCTGGTTAGCCAGGACGGTTGATAAGTGATTGAAAGTGGCTTGGTGAGCACTTCCGCTGGCTCCTTCAGCACCATTGGGTAGATACCATCCAGCCCCATAGACTTGTATGTATATAAGGGTTCCTGAGTCAGAAGCCTTAACACAGATCTGAAGCAATTCTCTGAGATGTACAGCTTCACAAGCTGTGCCAAAGAGATTCTGGTGCTTAATAATGTACACCAATTTTAATGCAGTGAAACAAATTCTATTCTGCTGCACAGATGTGTAAACTCCACTAAATTCAGCAGTGCTCCAACAAAGGTGTACAGAAGACATGTAAAGCAAATGATACTTAAATTCTGTCCCCCAAAGCCCTTTACTAATCAAAGATGGTGGAGTCAGTAGACTAAAGACAAGCAGCTAGTGTCAACCTTGGTGCCTGAGAATGGTGGGGTTGCAGTAGGACAACAAATCCACTGGAGACTCCTAACCTTGTGGGGCAGCAGCTGAAGGCTTGCAGGACACCCTATAGCATCTCGCCTGGCATCAAGGGTCTGTGCTTGGGCTGTGACAGGCACTCCACTGATTTCAGTGGGTATTGCTTGACCTCTGTCACATCTATAGAGCCTGCATGCAAAGTAAGTAGTGAGACTGTAAGCATCGGATGAAGACAGGATGAATGGCTTTTTTGAAAATATACAATGGAGGTGGACGGCAGGACATGTGCTTGTCAGGAAAAGGGGTTATTGGAAAATGTTTTGACAACTATCACTCCCAATCAGCAAGACTGAGGCAAAGTCAAATATGTTCCCAATCTTTCTGTTGCATTTATAAACAGAAGGTAATTTTCTCTTCGGATTTATCAACAATATTATTACATTCAGACCTGGACGCAGTCTGCTAGAGTGGTTTTGTAAAACAAATGAAAAGCAAATTTAGTTCAGCATCATGTCAGTTTGATACACAGAAATGCTAGCTCCAGCAGGGCTTAATTATAATTAAGTGATATGATGCTGAATCTAATTGATCCTTTCTTAAACCAGCTAACTGATCCTGTCAATTGTTTCCATCTTTACAATTATACTTGATTATTGTGGAAGATATGCAAATATTTGACACTCTCTTTCTATAAAGGAACTTGATAGATAGAATGTTAAGCAGTAAATTTGAGTTTCCTGCACTGTCCAGTTCTTTCAGAGAAGCTTTGCATGTTAAAAATCTAAAAGGACACTGCTGTTAGATCTTACATCCTGAATAAAAAGTCCAAGGAGTTTGAACTATTGATTTAAACAAACTGAGCAACAATATTCTGTTGAAGAATATTTTTCTTAACTTGTGGGTTTGATTCCCTTCTTTCCTCCTCAAAACACAGGAAACCCAGAAGGCCAACTAAGGAAACCTGTGAAGCAATATTAATTTTACGAAAATTACGAAAGGAACAGGAAGCAATATTTCTAGAATAATTTTATTGAGACCATATATACAATGTCATAACCATTTGCATATATTTTTTAATATCTATCTGCCTATATAAAATTGTTGAAAAACTGTGTATTAGAGTATAACACTTAATCTTATTAAAGAGTAGAGATCTTATTAAAGATGGAGAAGTTACAGTATACCTTTTTATCTTCTTCCAATGATTTATTACAAAACAGTTTTAAAAAAATAATATCTGATGATATATGATAATACGTCTCTTCTGTGGCATATCATGTGTAAAACTAATATAAAATGCATAAATTAAATAATAAAAATAAAAGATTACAGTGAGGATGCATGGATTTTGAAGACCACATTCTACAAAATGACAGTCTTGTTTGCTAAGATGGTAAGTACATATTACTACTTTTAATGTCTGTGGGGAATCACATCAATTGCTAATTCACCAGAACAGATTCATAAAGCATGTCTGATATAATTCTGCCTTTAAAAAGCTATGATGATAAAATGAAAAAGTGTGATAATATTTGCAGACCATACCATTCTGAAACATGGGGTGGTATCTTAGATCCTGCGGGTGGGTTAGGTCACTGACTTTGGTACACATCTGCTCCATCAATGTTACAAAGAGTGGATAATGATCCACCTTCTATGACAATAATAGAAATCAAAATATTCAATTTTTTTGCATTACAAATATCTCACAAACTGTTTAGCACACAAATCGTATGTTCCCATGGACATCTGATTCTCTGTGTAGTTCCTCTCTGAAATTAACTTTTCCCATAAAAGTTACTTTTTAAATGAATTGTTACTCATTGCTTTCTCATTGCCTGTAACAGAAGTTAAAATTATTCAGGAACAATTCAAAGCTTTTTGAATAAACATATTTGTTTGTTGTTGTATAGCATAAGTTGCAGTTGCCCATTGTTGGTTTTCAGCCGCCTTAGCTACCAACAATGTCATCTCTCGAAGGATGGATTTTTTTTGTTTGCTCTGTTTTGTTTCTTATGCTCAGGAACACTCATGTTGTTATAGATTAGTACATTATAGAATTCCACTGGAAAAGACAGCCTAATGTAAATGACCACCTCAGCATATGTTAAGTTAGGTTTTCTGTTAAATTGTGCTTTAGCAGATGACTTGCTACCTGAGCCATGAAGACTCAGATCTGAGGTTTACTTTGCATTACTGGTGTGGCCATGACATACACACAAGACACCTGGAAATAAAATATGAAGATCAGCCTCTGGTGATACTGGAGCAGTCCAGACCATACTCAGACTACAAGCTCTTCTTGGAGCTTTATGGAGGTGCTTTCAAACAGGAAAAAATCGGTCCAGGTGCTTTGCTTATTTACAGTGGTGACTAGTGTAGTTCATAGAAATCCTGTGAGTCACACAGGTACAGGAGGAGCCTGGTTGACATGTAATGTTCTAGCATGCAGCTAGACAACAGCATGAAACACACAGATAAACCAGTTAGCCTGTGACCTTGAATCTTCTCTACTTTTTCTAGAACTTTTCAGTTTTCCTTTTTCATGATGAAAAAAACCCTGTGTTTAAAAATGCTTCTCCAGAAATTTAACCTTGCAGACCCCATGCTATACAAAACCCCGCTCTTAGTTATTTCTATTTGACCCATAGCTCTTTATAACAATATTTTTATATAATTAAGGTTGAATGAACTTAAAATAGAAGTATCTATACCAACTTCCATATCAGGAATATCATGATAAAATTTCCAAGCAGAATCTATCATATTTTAATATTAAAAATCAGTTGAAGCATTAATAGTGTAACAGCTGGACTGCGGTCAAGCACACTGTCAGTTGAGGTACTACCTCTAAGCAGGTTTATCTCAAACATCTGATGACTACATTTAATAACCTTGATTCTTAGATATGAATGATCAAATATACACGAAAAATCAATTCAGTAAATAATGAGTTTTTACAAAATAGCATATTATGTCAGGAGAAAAGCAGCCAAAATAGCAGCAGTTAAAAGTGAATATTTATGTATTATACATACTCTCATTTGTCTTTTTGAAAATTAATGGAGAGTGTGAAAAATGTAGCAGAAATAAAAATAGGTCTGGAAAAGGTGATGCACCTACTTGCATATTTCATAATAAACTGGTGATACAGCCAAATATGTAGAGTGTGAAAGGCTGGGAATTTATATCCATGTCAACCAAAGGGATTTGAACTAAATTCTTCTCAAGAGAGTGCTCTAGCCACCTGCTGTAACCTAAAGGATAAGGGATCACTTTACTTTTGTTGGAGTTGAATTACAGCACAGAAGTTATGTGGCCATAGAGATAAGAAGTGAGCAGTAGCAGTACATAGTAGCTGCATGATATCTGTAGTGCCTTTATAGAAGGGAGTTATACACTGTGCTCTTAGAAATATTCAGGTAAGTTATACTCAATATCTGACCAAACACAGAAGCAGTCCTGGGAGCAGAATCCATATTCCTGGTGAGGGCTTCTGCTTGTTGTCCGGCTCCTTGAGTCTTATATTTTTAAGAGAATCTGTGAGCTGTATCTTCATACCCCATAATTTAGTGGCTACAGGTCATAGGCCTTCACTATGAAGAAATATCTGAAGCATGGTTTTCTGTTTTCAGTGAAGTGTTCTCTCTAATTGGACAGTATTACATGAAAAGATGACCCACCACCTCCAAAATGCTGGGTCCTGCTTTGCTTTTTCAGAAAAGGCAGTGTACCAGCAAGTAAAAATATGGAGATAAAGTCTCTAAGTGGAAATAGGACTGTGTACAACTGATTCATGTGTACTGGTCCTGGAGAGAAGCTTGAGTTCAGGTACAGAAGTGCTAGGGGTTTTCTCCATTCCTCCTCAAGCTGGTGTCTGAATCCGGGTCCACAACAGGTGCTTAACTCACAGATGTATGAATCCTGTGTTTTCTCTACCCTCAATGCATTAATAACCAATATTAACATGAAGAAAGAAGTTAGGGTGGCTCTACATTGTTCTAGTTTTTGTTATGGTCATTTTATTTTATAAAAGATAGAGTAGAAGTGAAGGGAGGTGAGGAATTGCTACTAGTGCAAGTGCCATTTTAGACTGAATTTGTTTAAGAGTCCTTTGTATTCACAGGCACAAAAGATAATCTAAGGTGCATGCAGAGAAAGTCTGTGATGTCTGGGAAAAGGAGCTCTGAAGGGCCATCAACAAATGCAACAGTGACCTAAGGAAGCACAAGGTCCTGTCAAAGCAGCTGCCTGGGGCAAACCCTCATTTGTGAGGGGCACAGCTTGGTCGCTGCCTCATTAACAAGGCAATTCAAAATAAACAAACAAAACCAACACACACAATAATTGCAGTGAAGAAAGCCCAAATGTTGGTTGCTGCTTACTAACTATATTTCTCCTGCTCAGCTCCAGGGAGTTACTTTGGCAGTAATGGAAGTAGCAAAGGGAAGGGACAAAAATGACAGTAACAACCATATAACAAGAGAGGAAGCAGATGCCACACCTTCCTTTTCAATTTATGACCAATTACAGAATTTTCATAGTCTCTATGAGTCAATTAAAGAGTTATGCTTCAGTAACCAATTAATATTCAGGTGACATCATCAGTTTACCAATATCTCAGAGAAACGGCCTGGTTGTCCCTTGTCTGAAGTAACTGCATTACAACACAGTAGCTACAAAAAAACCCCACCAAACAACAAAACAAAAAATCCCAAACAAACCAGAAAATGGTAGCTTTCTTGATTTAGAGGGATATTTTTTCCAGTATATTTAAAAATGCAGAAACATTGGAAAGCATAAAGACTTGGTAAAAATATTTCTATGATATAAACATTATTTGAAAAAAAAAAAACCAAACCAAAAAAAAAAAAACCAAAACAAACCAAACCAAACCAAAAACAAACAAACAAACAAACAAACAAACAAACAAAAAAAAAAACAAAGCAAAGCAAAGCAAAGCTTTTTAGGCACCAGAGGAAAACTCTAATTGACTCACTATAGCTTAACTAGTCAAAGCTTTCAGGTATGTTCTTCAGAGCAGGAGAGGCAAATCCTACATAAATTACACTATAATTCATTTAAGAAGTACTGATTTTCACTTGATTAAGAGAAGTTCATAAATCCAAATTTGTTAGTCCTTACTCAACAAGCATCCTATTGAGTCACATGATAAATTCTCCTCCAAATACAGGGAAACAAGGCAACAGAAGCAATTGATACATATTAATTAGACTGTAACTCAATTGTACTCATTTGTAAACTACCAACAGTAATTTTTCCATTGCTTATAACTAATTTCTTCTTTCCCATTTGGAAGTGTCCCCCTGGTCCACCTGATGGTGTCTATCTCTCCCTGCTGAGCCTGGAGGGGGTAAATTTGATCAGGGTCCTGCTGTGGGCAGCTCCACCAGGCATAAAATGTTGGGCAGAACCGGCCCAAGATGCAGAGCTCAGTGAGAGCATTTACAGGGCATGCTGGTGTGGGGTAGACCGAACAGCATCTGTTCCCACTCTATCTCACTGTGAATGAGTCTCCCAACAGACAAGCCCTAAATCTCACTTTCACCAAATCTGAAGTTTAGCACCCAGGAGATGAATTTTTTATTCATCAAAGCCCTGGTTAACCACTCTGAGACTCTTGAAAAGCTGTAACTGCTTATTAGTGAGCTACTAATGTTCTCAAGTTACCTGGGTTATGGTTAGGTTACTGTTATATTGTACTGCCAGGTTAGTGTTATTGCCAAAAACTATCCCCAGTTTAAAAAAGCAGAATATCTCAGAATATAAACTCCCATTTAACCCAGTCAGGTCATATCAATGAGCCACCCCTCTGTCAGCTCAATACGTAATAAGCACTTATAGCTCTAACTCAGTACAAAACTCAGATGATTTCAGGTCCTCTCTTTAGAATTTTGTATGGTTGACTTAGGGTATCTCACAGCTGACGTTCACAAGTGAGTGTTGCAATCATGGATATAGAGGTAGGGCTGGGTTCTGGCCCATATCAAAGCCTGTTGAAACTAAGCATCAGAAAACGCCAAGAAGAGAGAGGGTCAAAATGAGGGAACACGAGAGTGGTGCAAATGCGAGAGCAAAACCTGTAGAGCAAATCAGTCCCTAGCAGAGGTGATTAGAGCCCATTCCTTTGTTTGGTTTTACATTTCGCCCAATGAATGTCTAACAAAAAAAGGCATCAGGCATCCAAGACAAATGGGATTCCAGAAATCAATGGGGTTTATTTATTTTATAAATATTTATGCCCTTCCTTTCTTGTGAGCTCTTTTCCGACAAAAAAAAATATTTCATTGTCTCCTGTGAAGTGCCATCGTTTTCAGATGAGCTGTGGAAGTCATCCCTTCCCTCTCACTTTCCCTCCTCTCTCCCATACTTCTAGCTAGTTTAAAATCCCAGCGCTCTAGGGCACCATTCTGTGAAAGGAGGGACAACAACAAAAACTTCTATGGGTACATCTGTGATAAAAGGAAGATGAGGGAAAAAGTGAGCCTTCTCTGGAAGGAAGAGAGACTTGGTGACTGGGGATATGAAGAAGGCTGAGGTACTCAACGACATTTTTGCCTCAGTCTTCACCAGCAAGGGCTCCAGTCACACCAGCCAAGACACAGAAGGTAAAGGCAGGGACTGGGAGAAGGAAGAACCACCCACTGTAGGATAAGATCAGGTTCAAGACCATCTAAGGAACCGGAAGGTCCACAAGTCCATGGGACCTGATGACACGCATCCACGGGTCTTGAGGCAACCGGCAGATGAAGTGGCTAAGTCACTATTCATTATTTTTGAGAAGGCGTGGCAGTCCAGTGAGGTTCCCACTGACTAGAAATTGGGAAACATAACACCCATTTTTAAGAAGGGAATAAAGGAAAACCTGGGGAAATATAGGCCATTCAGTCTCACCTCTGTGCCCAGGAAGATCATGGAGTTGATCCTCCTGGAAACCATGATTGGACCCATGGAAAATAGGGAGGTGATTGGTGACAGCCAACATGGCTTCACTAAGGGCAAATTATGCCTCACATATTTGGTGGCCTTCTACAATGGGGTTACAGTGCTGGTGGATAAGAGAAGAGCAACTGATGTCATCTACCCGGATTGTGTAAAGCATTTGACACTGTTCCACATGACATCCTTGTCTCTCAATTGGAGAGATATGAATTTGATGAATGGACCACCTAGTGGGTAAGGAATTGCTTGGATGATTACACTCAACAAGTTGCAGTCGGCAGCTCAATGTCCAAGTGGAGAGCATTGACGAGTGGTGTTCCTCAGGGGTTGGTACTGGGACCAGCACTGTTTAACATCTTTGTTGGTGACATGGACAGTGGGAGTGAGTTCACCCTCAGCAAGTTTGCCCTTGACACCAAGTTCTGTGGTGTGGTCAACACACTGGAGGGAAGGGATGCCATCCAGAGAGACCTTGACAGGCTTGAGAGGTGGGCCTGTGAAAACCTCATGAAGTTCAGCAGGACCAAGTGCGAGGTTTCTGCACATGGGTTGAGGCAATTACCAAGCACAAATACGGGCTGAGTGATGAGTGGATTGAGAGGAGCCCTGCAGAAAAGCACTTGGGGGTATTGGTGAATATGAGCCATCAATGTATGCTCACAGCCCAAAAAGCCAATCTAATTCTGGGCTGCATCAAGAGAAGTGTGGCCATCGGGTCAAGGGAGTTGATTCCCCCTCTCTACTCTGCTCTTGTGAGACCCCTCATGCAGTGCTGTGTCCAGCTCTGGGTTCCCCAACATAAGAAAGGCATGGACCTGCTCAAGGGGGTCCAGAAGAGGCCATGGAGATGGTCATGGGGCTGGAGCACCGCCCTTATGAGGACAGGCTGAGGGAGTTGGGGTTGTTCAGCCTGGAGAAGAGAAGGCTCTGGGAAGACCTTGTAGTGGCCTCCCAATACTGCCTACAGGAAAGTTTGGGAGGGACTCCTTATCAGGGAGTGTAGGGATATGTTGAGGGGTAATGGTTTTAAACTGAAAGAGGGTAGATTTAGAATAGATACAAGGAAGAAATTCTTTCCTGTGAGGGTGGTGAGACCCTGACACAGGCTGCCCAGAGAAGCTGTGGCTGCCCCCTCCCTGGAAGGGTTCAAGGCCAGGTTGGACGGGGCTTGGAGCAACCTGGGCTGGTGGAAGGTGTCCCTGCCCATGGCAGGGGGGTTGGAACAAGGTGATCTTTATGGTCCCTTCCAACCCAAACCATTCTATGATCCTATGATTCTATAAATGCTTTAAACATTTTATCAATAATCATAAGGACTGATTCTTTCAGGTATTAAGCACAGAGCTTTACTGCTTGAGTTAGCAGTGACTAGAAGCCATAGGAGTTTAACTTTTCCTTTTTGGCACATAACCTAGCTAGAAAGAGTATCTGGTGCAGGAGATCACTGTAGCAAACAACTGACAGAAGGAGAAATCACTGGAAAATAGTTCATTTCTTTCTTTTCTGAAATGGAGTAAAGTTGTTTTAATTAATACATAAACACTATGAGAGGACAGAGCATGTGCAGTATTGTTCAGTGTGTGGTTCTGTCAGGCACAAAAGAACACTTCAAAGCATGAATAAGTTATGCTTCTGAAATGTTTAAATTTAAGCTATTTTTTTTTTTTTTTTTTTTTTTTTTTTTTTTTCCTTAATAACAGGGATAGCAAAAGACTATTATTCTTCTGGCTGTTTCCAGCCAAAATTTCAAATCTCTGTGGTCATCTCGTTAAGTGGTTATAATAATTTGTGAACAGAAGAAAAGAATGATATTCTCCTGTAGCTTATCATTGGAAATGACTACACAAATGTTATTGAAATGTTTCAGAAGGAAGGTCCATCTTTATATAAGACCAGTTTGGGAAAATGACTAATTTTAGCTTAAATGATTAAGAAAAAAAAAAAAAAAGTATTAATAGTTTATGTTAAGAAGTTACAGGTGCTGATGTCTCTGCTGTTCACTGTAGTTTCAGTCCTGGTGTACTTATGCCGTTCCAGCATAATTCTTCTGAAGACAACAGGGTAGGTGGCTAACACGTGTTTTGAAATTGATATGTTCTTTGTCACTCCTGAATCTAAGAAGCCTGAAGCTGGAATTGAATCATACTGAAATGTACCTAACATACAATATTTCTGCTGTGGAAATATAACCATGGCCTCTTAGCATCTGCTGTGTATGAGTAACAGAATTTGTAAGATTTGATGCTAAGGGGTAGCAGCGCATACTGAATGAATGCTATGCAGCCTCATTGCACAGCAAATGTTGGAGTATTAACTTCTTTCCAATCGCTGCATCCTCATTTAAATCCACTGCTGCATACTGGGATTTTATACTCTGTAAGCGTTGCTGTTCCTTTATAGAAACCATCACATCAGTGTCAGATGTTCAGGGTTGGTCCTCTAGGGCAATGTCAGTCATGCAAATTCTTAAAGTTAATAAAAGCAACAATACAGTTTTCTGGAAAAGAGAGTTTCATTTCCCCATATTGCTTTTTGAGGGGTTTGCTGAGCCACTTTTCTGGTGTCACACTGCTGTCTAAATCACCCAAGAAACTTAACTGTGATGTCACCATTTTATCTTAGTAAGAGGCATCTGCTTGCTATGAGAATGGAGAATTAAGGAATGGCGTGGTGATAGGAAAGGAAAGTATCACAACAGCAGTTTGGAGTTTTGGTATATCCAATCATTCTAACACCTTCAAATACATACTTTAAAACAATCATACTTCAAAGTTGTTTGTTTGTTTTTTGGTTTGTTTTTTTTTTTTTTTTTTTTTAAATACTGACTCAATCCTTGCTCCTCTAAAACCAGCTCCTCCTCTTCTCCCAGCTGTTTGTTTTAGGCATCTATTATCTGTCATAAAAGCTCTTTTAACAAGCTCTTTCTAAATGGGGAGATGCACAGCAATCTTGATTTAATATTCTTCATGAACTAAATGTGATTTGGCTATTGGCATGAGACTGCTGAGTCCTGACAAGGGTCATTCTGGGGCTGGACAACCTACTTTGTGTAAAGGATTGACAAAATAAGAACATCACTAAGGAATTAAACGATCCAGTTTTTTACAGACACAAATGATTATATATTCAAAAGACCAAATCTACAATTAAAAGTAACCTTGAGACATATGTAAACCTTGCCCTTATGTTAGTCATAATATTCATAAATAAAAATCTCTAAAATTAGTTTTAAAATTAAAAAGCTGTCTTGTAATAACATTTTATTGCTCTAGGGTTATAATAGTATTCTATCAAAGTATACCATAGTTGGCTTAGAATGAACCTGAACCACAGCCTCTTATAAGTGAATACTACTACTGTTTAAAAATTATGGTATTTAATAAGAATATATTTTCCTAGCTCTTTCTTATGTCTTTCATCAGTTGTGGAAATATCTTTCTATCTCTACTCTAAAATTCTCTCTAGAAGACTTTTCTAAAATTTAATAAAGATTTTTTTTAATCTGATGTATGAGTCTTTTAGAAACTAAGAAGTCTATTTTAAGATTTAACAAAATTAATTATTTGAAAACATATTTGTGTTTTTCTTTGAATTTGGCTTTAAAAATTGCTACCAGTAGAAGCCTGATGATTCTGTCCTATTGATGATCAGAATCCTGCCTCGTTATGTTAATGTTAACTTCACCTAAAACCAAATGCTTTCTATGAGCAAATGGACATTACAAAAGGCTAAGTAGGTACTGGCTAGAAGAGAAGCATAAATATATTATGAAAAATATTCTCATCTCTTAATGGGCTAGAAATGTTATTGTTGATTTCTGTTCTCTGAAATAATTAATTCAACACAAAGGAAATGCAAGTTAACAGTGAAGACGTATAGCTCCCTTTTTAAAATGCATGTTGTGTCACTGCTGTTGCACACATTTGATATGTTGCTGGTTTGTTGTCATGTGAAGTCTTTTATTGTTGAATAAGTATCTTACCAATAAGTATTTTCAATAGTGCTCTGCCATGACTGACTGGATGTCCCAAGACCAGATCACATTTTAAGCAGCTTCCTCTGTCCATTTCTTTCTGGTCGATTGCCTTGGGGAGACATTGCATTTATAACTGTGTTATTTTGTTGGTCTAAAATGTCTAAAAAGATTATGTATTTGTGAAATTAAGGCTGGCAAGGAGTGAAAAACTGACTGCAACAGAGTCACCCCCCACACACACACACACTCCCTGCAAACTTTAATTATCAGATTATATCTTGTCTGTGTTTTAAACGTAGGCCTTTAGATCTTTGCTTGGTGAATGTTTAATATTCACTTTATGCTGTCTTAGTAACAACCTTCCAGAGTTACTTGCAAAATTAAATTGCTTTTGTTGGCAAAAAAAATTCCAGTCTATGCAAAGAAATGAATCCTAGGGAACCCACTGACATTTAGTTTGACTTACTAAAGATATTTTTTTGAAGCATGAAGATACATTTTTCTGAAAAATGCCAAATCTAAGTTTCTGTTACTTAAGTAAAAGCATCTGAAAGGATAAAAACAGTGTGAAAAATCGAAAAGAGCTTTGAAGAAAAATAACACGCACCCACAAAGGAGTATTTAATCAGTAGGGAAGCACTGTGTCTGCTTTGTTCAACTCGCCTTTACCCAGTGCTGGGTCATATCATATCATACACATCTAACAAGACATCAGACACCAGGATACAGTGGCAAGCCCTAGCAGGGGCTCTGCTTGCATTCCTCTACTTCCCTGTGCATGAACATCCCAAGGATGCTTTAAGGTGCAATTTCATTCTCCAGCATTTATTCAGAAGAAGAAGCTTCCTACTCATAGCCTGCTGAGGTTAGTGTCTGCTCCCTGCACTGTCCCTTCCCACACAGCCAAGTACTGCAACTCAACAGCCCCCACCCCAGCTTGCTCACACTTCAGCTGTATCTGCCCCTGTGGCTGCCCCTGTGCCCATGGGAAGGGAGAGCTGCCTTCTGCCCTTGATGAATCCTCTCCTTGTCCTGCCCACAAAGCGGTGGCAAAAGCATCTCTTTTTTCTTTCTGAGCACTGCCTAGTTTTGGGTGAGCCAGAACAGAAAGAGCAAAACGGAAGCTTCCTGACAAGCTGTGGAATGGATAAGCAGAATCTGGCCCTCAGACTATGAATCTATCTTAGGTCTGACTATACCATTTTAATTACTTGGCATTAAAATGCATGACAGAAAGGAAGTACAGCCTGAGCCTGTGTACAAAATAAGTTTCAAGTGAGGAGAAAGCCTCAATAAACAGGTGCTGATTCTGTTACTACTATGGCTCAGAGGATGCTGCTTTTCTACAAGTCTTTTTTGTCAATGTTGGGAACAGAAATAATTTTTGAGATAATCTTGTTCATGGATATAGATACACAATGTGTATATATATGTATTTTTATGTAAATATATATACATGTCTTTATACATATATACATTGTGTATGTGTATGTATATACAAAAATACACTTTGTCATATGGTTCTTATCCTTGTATGCTGAAATACTTTGTATGTTCTGGTGCTTTCTGTGAAAAACTTCAAGAGATCTTGGCTTGACTTCCCTGCAGTAAGAGGTTTTTTTAAATCACAAAAACTGTCTTTCTCACTGTTAACCACAGTACATCTGAAACATTAATTCCATGACTACACAATGACATAGCTTCTAAAACAATGGTAATAAACTATATCCAGGCATGATTTTTCAATAACTGCTTTATATGAGCTATAGATGCAGCTGGGAACATTATAATATCATCTTCAGAAATGGTTTTCATTTAAAGTATATCACACTTGGCAAAAGCTAATAAAATAAAAATGTGTTGGAGTCCAAATGACTTCCCACACGTTTCTACCTTTGGAATAAAAAATTACCTAGTCCCAATCATGTTTAATTCTCTACCCCTCTACCAAGCTAGACATTTATGTCAAGTGTATTACATGTTTCTTCTTTGCTCAGCAACATTGCCACCGGTAAACTCAAGAACCAGAGAATAAGAAGGGAACAGAAAGGCACAACATCACAAATGCTGAATTAAAAGTTTTTTGACTCAGTATTTGTTTAGTGTCTGGAAAATAAAGAAAATACTCAAAAAACAGGATAGGACAGCTATGGTTGAGAGACAAAATATTTAATTTGGCATTTTTTTTTGAGTGGATGCTCATAAATTACAGTTTTGCATTTACAATTCACTGATATATCTGGCAGCCTGACTCATCAAATATCCAGGGGCACATTTTGCTCTTTCTTTTTCCCCTGAAAATCTCCAATGAAATCAAGTAATTTCCATTAATTTACTCTAAATTTAGGATCTGAAGTTAGATGATCTCTACAGACACTGGATCAGACTCCTTTAGCAATGAAACAGATTAAAATTGAAGATTACAATGAAGATACTTCAATTACTGTACTCTTTGGATTGTGCATCTTACTGAATGTTCTTTAACCATTGGAATAAGCATTGCAAGATCATTTCCCATACAATTTTGTTTCTGTCAGTCATTTTAGCTTATCCTATGAGAAATGTGAAAGAAGATTCGTACACCTTTAAAGGATTCGTGAACTCACTAAGGAAAATCAAATCACTCAGAATTCCTCTTATTGCATAGATTTCTTCAGCTAGTAGGGAAAAAACTACTACAGCACAGCAGAGTGGCAAGCTGAGTATGAATGCCAAGTAGTAAACAAAACTATGACTGCAGCTAAAAGGAAAAAACTGTTGCTAGCCACAGCTGCTTCCTTATTTTTAATTTTTTAAAACCTCTTTTAAGATTTATAATTGATT
Organism: Tyto alba; assembly: GCF_018691265.1. Taxonomy (NCBI): domain Eukaryota; kingdom Metazoa; phylum Chordata; class Aves; order Strigiformes; family Tytonidae; genus Tyto; species Tyto alba. The sequence continues at coordinate 66,456,738 of NW_024881282.1, read as the reverse complement.
CTTGTCAAGGTAATGTTCTTCCTTAATGCAATACTCAGTTACTGATTTGCTAGTCTAGAAATGAGAGCTTTCCTATATAGTGTATTTGATTTTTTCTGTCTCATAAGCTAATGGAGTTAAAAGTCATGTTTGTTTGCCTTGCAGTTTCTTCCCTACTGATGCTGCCTGCTCTCTTTGTCCAGAACCCTTTCTAGATGTATTGGCTCATCATCAGCAAATCTATTTTTAGATACTCTCCTTGAGAAAGGGGAGTGAGGAGAAAAAAAATAATGTGCATGATCTTATTTAGGAAATTCAGGGCTCCATGAAATTGTGGAATGAGGTTAAACAAGAAGTGAAAGGGAAGAGTATATCCAGCTGTCAGTGGTGTCGAGGAGGATACAAACTTCGCCTTCTTTGTCTCACCAATAAATCTATTTGAAAAGCATTGTAAACCTCTGATGTTCAGAGTAGCAAAGTTTTCCTATTGACTTTTACTTTTTATCTCCTTACAACATAAGGACTTAGAACAATAAAACTGCTGTGGGTGCCAGAGGCATGAAGACTTCTTAGCAGAGCTAAGCAGGAACAATTTTCTTCTTCAGGTACTTTCTTCCCTTTCTCCTGACATAAAGTTTCAGTTATGGTAGAACTCCAAAAACTAATTGCTTACACCAAAATTGGCAAAGAACCACACTACCCTTCATGACAACAGATACATTAAACTTGCTAAAGAAGCTCAGTACAAACCCTTCAAATGTTAATTAAACATGTTTTAAATGATGCTGGTCCCTGTGGACTTGAACGAGGAGCCTTGGTTGTTCAAGAGTAGACCTAATGCCATGTAAGATGCTCTTAGTATTCTACCTGGCCTTCAACTGTCATTCTGGACAGCATATGTATCCCACAGGTCCTGGGCGGTGGGATCTGCCTGACTAGGTAAGTGCTTTAGAGATTCTAAGTAAATAGGTACACAGTGGTAGACAAATTAGCTGGAGCCTAAAATCCAGTCCCTGGGACTCATGGGCAGTGTTGGGTGCCAGCAGACAGTGAATCCCTGAGGAGGGCAGAGATGACCCCCTTCTTCATCTTCCACATAATCAGCTGTAGGACAGGCCTGGGTATTTGGAGAAATGTGATGCCTCTTAGCCAGCAGGGCATTCTGAAAGGGAAAAAAAGTAGTTCAAAATCACCTGAAAAGATTTAGAGGGTTAGGTTATGGAAAGATGTCTTATAACACATTTTTTTCCTTGGCAGTGCCAGCTAGAGGTAAATAGTGTTAAATCTCTTTAACCTCTTAAGGTTAAAGAATACTTCACTGCTCTTTGAAAAAAATGTTTTCTAATTATCTGATAGAATGTATTCTTTAGTCAATATTTTTAATTATTACATTATTATTAAATTCCAATAATTCCAAACATTTGTGGTTCCAACCTCTTCCTTCCTTTCCCATTTGGACAATAAACTTTTAATTTCTTACAGAAATGTCACACAAAATTCTCCTAGCAGAGGTAGGAATAGCTGTTCCCACAAGGGAAGAGAACATTATTGATTGAAGCTGTAGTTGTTAGAGTCAGCAGATAAAAACCTATCAGATAGAAGTTTTTCTTCACCTGCACGTCCCTTCCTCATATATATCTAGCCAACTTGTTTAATTAATGATTTTCTTTAGCATAGGTGAAGAACTGTAGAAAAAGTTTTCTTTATTTCTTTCCTTATTCACTTCTAATATTCAAAATTCATAGATTTTCAAGACTCTCAGCAGCAGTTCTTATCATTTTTATCACCACTCTTTTCTCAGTTCACATATGAAATAGACATTCCTTGAAGAGTAAGCATTTAAAGGAGAGAAAAAGATTATTGTGTTCTTGATGGAACATCCATTCTGCAAGGTCTGATCTGTTTCATCATTCCCCTGGTCTTTTCTCCTTGTTGCAGGACTGCACCACCACTGCTCTCTAGACCACTTACTAAACTTCCTAAAGTAATTTCCTACCTGCCTTCAAGTAACTTTTTTTGGCACTCTCAATTTACTCAACCCTAACTTCCCTACATTACTCCAGCTTACTCTGCTGTGTGATTGTCATTCTGTGTGACACCATAGAGCCCTGATTTCCTCTGAACTTTCCTTGTGTGCTGTGTTAGTCCTGCTAAAATTGGATATCATTACTTAGAGATTGAAATGACAGACTCAGAACATAATAATCCTATGGTACAGAAAGCTTTTTTCAGCATTCTAATACATTGTTCATGGTTTATAACTGCTTTCTTGATCAAGGTCTTTCTTTTCAGAATGGTAAATTTCAGATTTTGTAGGAAACTGAAAAATTCTTAATTTCCAGGGAGGAAAGACTTTACAGATAAATATAACTGCAGCAATCTATAATCCTTGGGGTAATGATTTCTATGAGAAAATTATTTCTATTATTTATAATAAGTATTATGCAACTTACAACATTGCCAGAAACATGACCCAATATGAACAAGGAAGCCTTTATTATTCATTGAAAATAAAGCAAGATCCAGTGAAATGGAAATTCACCATCAGGAAAGCTACTGTAAGAAAAGCTGGCTCAAGTCTGAGGTTAGTAAGAAATTTCTCAGTCTGATAAAAATTTTAACTATTTGCATACTCACAGAGTCCATCAAGACAGTTTCACATTATCACAAAATTTGCTTGTATTTTTATTCCACACGGATTTCTTCAGAGCATTTGTTGTTGTTCTTTCATGGTTTTACTTCAAATGTCATGAAAGATTGTTCTTAGGTATGTTTGAGGAGACAAATTCTCTATGTTTTGTCTTTATTGTATATCCATCCTGTGCCTTTTTTCCCACAGTACCAGCTGCCTAAATTGATATCTGGCTTTTGGTGACAGAAGCACACTGGATTTTTATTCAGCTAGTAGTTCCTGCAGCGGTCCCTATGGAAAAAATGGACTAAACTGTAATCCATAGACCACTTAATTTATCAGTGCTGTATAGAGTCCATCACAAGGTTTATACAGCTTTAGAATATTTTCCTGTCTTTTAAAACTGCAGAACCAGGCTAAAACTTCTCTCCCAAGAGTTTTCCCATGTGACTTTACACCTTACAGCCATTTCGCTTCATCAGAATCAACTCACAAATTCTCTGTAAGATAGTTCTGGCTTTTTTCAGATTTACTTTTGGATAACACCAATGGCAAAAATACCTGTTGTACTCCAGGAGCTCCACAGAAGCTATGTTAGTCTTCAGCTCAAGGCCGAATATGACAGCTGTACAACAACCATTTTTATTGACTTCTATTGCAGAAGCAAGCAAAAGGCAGGGGTTATGACATTCCTTTTCTAATTCTACAAAAGTAACCAGAAGATCTTCATCCTCCACCTCAGTGCTGTAGCGTTTGTTGATCCCCATTTTCTCACTTGCCAAAGACTTGTGAATGTGTAAGCTTTTTTTCCCCTGTGATTTGCGTCTCTTTAAGACCTTAGCCAGGGGAGGTATTAGCAATCCCTGCCAGAGTCACAATTTAATAATTTTTCAGTGGATGGTCTTTAGACTTTCTGTTAGTCCACATCTTAGACTGAGTTCCACCTTATGTCTCAGGCACAGGCTTAAACATATCCACTGTGATGTATACTCTCAGTGTCCCAAAGGGATATTACTATATCTTACCAATACAGGTACCACACTAGGCAAAATTTTCAGAATCCTATTTCTATTTATTATAACATAAATTTTATTGAAGCTTAGTTAGGATGTTAATAACTCCAAAACCATTCAGTGAGTTTAAAATCATGGCTCCATCTGAACCTTTATTGTTTCTAATACATTAAGCTGATACCTGTGATTGCCTCATCTCCACCAAAGTGGAATATTTATTTTTTACCCTCTGAGCTTTTCTACAGGTAGTGGGAGAAATGTTTATTATGTCATTGTGAAAAGGTACTTGTGTATTTTCCTGTTGTTTTTTTTTCAGTGCCTCTATTATGACATCAGATTGCCCTCTTTGGCATATTACCAAGGTTTGTTTAGATTTTCATAATGGGGATAGAGAAGAGTGTACTGGTACTATTTGATAAGAGACATGCTTGCCCTTTGCTGTGAACTACCAGATTAAAAAATTGACCATACAGTTGCAATTTTGCAAACAGGGAGATTTTTATACATTTTATTCTGCTACCAGTGGAGTTAATGAAAATCAATCACATTGTCACAATGTTCCTCAATTTCTCCATTATGGGCTATGGTTTTTAGTTGCTAAGGCCACTGAAGCTCAATATAAAAAATTAAATGAGTCCCTAATGATTCAAGACAGAGCAATAAGTTTTAAATCCCATGTTCATAGATTTAACGAGAAGTATTGTGAACTGATTTTTTGTGTTTTTTTTCACCAAAATAATTACTTGATTATGCTCAGTAGATTAATTTCCTTTTGTGTTCCCAGCTTCTAACATTCATTTGTTCTTCATTTGTGGTGTAACTGAAGGCAGAACCTTCTGTTATTCATAATAAGAAAATAAGAAGTATTGAAGATGAATATCACAATCCAAGACTTTAAAGCAATTTTTTTAAAAATACCATAGCTTTAAAATTGAATACTCTGGCTTTACAATTCAGAATGGTTGGTGACATTTTGCTTATTCTACTTATGTATAGAAATACACATAAAGTGAAATTACAGTGGATACTCCTACCTATAGCCAATAGGTCATTTAAAAAAAGAAACCAAACCAGCATAAAGGAACAGCACCACGTGGAGTAAATAACTTCATCAACAGTAAAGTATATGATGACATAATGATTTATGACAAGCAAAAATATGTGCCTAAAATGGACAAAATTGACAAACATCTCTTTTTGTAACACCACCTGCATACATGCATTCTACCTCATATAGACATAGAAATAGGACAAATATTTTTATAAGGTGTTGAGTTTAAAGGCAAGAGTAACCTATAAATACAAAGACAATAGTGTAAAGATTGCAAAAAGTGTGTATTTGCATCAAAAATGCAAATAAGCAACTTACATTAAAAATAGAAGCTACTTTTAATGTATAGCATTGTTGTGGACATTAGATATACTGAAGTGACCAGACAACCTGTTGTGTGTACAGTTTTGGTTTTTATCATATATTGAGTTCTGTTGGTTGAACAGTCTTATTTCAATTGCATATAAAACATGATTATATTTTTTTTAACAGAAAGTGCTTGAATGGAACATCAGAAACATGAACAGTGACAGTTGCTAACTTCATCTATGAATCATACTGCTTTGAGATTTGCATGTAGAAAGGCTTGTCTCTCAACTTTTTGAGAAAGTCTTAGCAGATTTACAGGGAAAGATACATTCTACTTTACATCTGACATTCTCCTATTCCTCAAAAGAAGATATTAACTTAAAAAAAACCCACATGCTCTCATGTTTTCTCAACTTGCAACCCTCCTTTGATAGGAAAATTACATTAACTGTTTGAATTTTCTAGGATACTCTGCCTTAATATCATCAACAACAAAATCTTAGGACTGCATGAAAATATAAGACAATATGTAGTTGAATTGTAAGGAAAGTTCATCCATGGACACAATAGTATGTAATGGTCCCTAAAAGTTTATTGTACCTTGCTGTGAAGGCATTTGTTTTGGTAACTGATTGACAGGAAGCCTGAGCAAGTGGATTTCTCACTTCATTCAGAAAATCATGTTCATGATAAAAGAAGTGAAGAAATTTTCAAGAAGATGAAGTCATAGTGTCATCAACATTTCTCTTCAAACCTCACAGGTACACCACAGATTTTAATGGGTGAAAGATGTAGAGTATTATGCTATCAATCTCACCTTCCCTCCAATCACTTTGTCCCCTGAATATCTTTTCTTGGTTCCCTTAATTTTGAAGTTGTTGTATAACCAAGTCACTCCCGTCTATGCAGAGAATGATTCTACATACATTGTATTCTATGAAGAAATGGTATTTTAAGGAGGATCAGTGTATGATTACTGAGAGAATAGAGAGACATTGCACACAGTCAAAAATGAAGGTAGATCAGAGTACTTAGTTTACCTTACTTTATATTCTTAAGCAAAGCGTGCACATTAGGACTTTAGTTTTCTCATGGAGTCTATGGAAAGAACTGGATATATCCTGTAATCACCCACCCTTCCTAAGGTCTAGATCACTCTATGCAAATAACCTTGTCTCTCCACTCACTCTAGCTAATCTTAGATATTCTGGAGTTCATGTCCATTGTGTCAGTGCTTGAAGCAAGATGAAATGAACCTTGGCACATGTGATTTTATCTGAATTTCTTATATTTCATTTTTATATCTAAAAATAGATTGGAAGTCCTTCAGCATGAGAATTACTCATTTAGTATTTTTGATAATTTTTAAAATAACATGCAGCATTTTTGGAGTAAGGGAGGAAGGGAATAGAGGCAAAGACAGCACATGAATTTAATAAACCTTTAGGCCAGGTTATGCACTGCTACTGAATTTTATAAACTCCATTCCATTTATTAATAGATCTGCTTTGATTCTTTCTCTTAGCTACTATGCTTACTGTCTGCACAAATTTCTCACCTTTTTTACTGACAGAGTTCCAAGAGTAACAGATATATTTCCATTATGTTTAATTAGATTCATTTGCTGCTTATCAAACCAAGAACCTGTTATATACACAAGAGATTTCATAAATTATTCACAGAGATTTTTTATTATTATTATTTTCATAAGGAATGGCTTAGACAGTACTTTTTAACTACAGGTCTTTTGCTTTATGCTTTTTAACTATAGGTCATTATCACTCCTAACCCAAGTAGATTAAAAGAGGGATATCACAAAAATTCTGCTGTCAAAAAATGCACTAAGTAACTGTGACAACCTCATGCATAGCTAATATTTATGATCTATTTGCCTTACGAATGTATTTACATCCCAAACAGAACAACATTTGGTTTCAGTAAGATGAATGGAAACTATACCCAGGATAATTGACACAAGAAGGACACCAATAGCTCAGTCTGGTATGAATGGTGATGAGTAATAAATGTATCTTTCTCTTAGCTTTTCAGATGAGAAGCAACCACAGAAGTTTGGCCTGAGGCACAGTCTCAGAGGTGGTGGCCAGCACTGCCCTACCAAATGGCTATTACATTAGTGGGATTTATCAGAACATACCAACATCTACTCACACTCCTTCCCAGTCCACAAGCTCAGTGGAGGCAGAGGAGGTACAATGGGGTAGCCAGGGTTTCCTACACAACAGCAGCAACCTCAAAGTCCATCTCCTCCTGTACATGGTGCCTCCTCACAGCCCATGTCCCCCCTCAGAGGTGGGAGCAGGGGCCATTCCCAGTGCCACAGTGGAAACCCCAAATCCTGAAGTCCTACTAGCATGACTGGTAGCAATCTGAATTTTCTGAAAAGTCAATATTATTGCCAAAGGCTCTTCCATTAAAAGCTGAATTTGAATCAAGGATTTGGCATAACTCCTGACATAATGCAAGGCATATAATGGATCTAATATTGTCTTCCTTTCAGTCGAGTGAAGTGCTGACACAAATATAACAAGGGGTAGAAAGTGACCCTATAAAACTCTGTGCTTGCTCATGCAGAAGGTGCTGTGGCAAATCCCTCACAGTGGAAAATCACAATGAATTAAGGGACTAGGAACCTGACAGTGCCCGAGTGTCACTACAGGCACTACCCCACACAAGCTCCACATTCAGCATCCTGGCAGATGCACAGCAGATTTTTTGCTTTTGCTTTTTTGATAAAGATGCAGAGCTGGTTATTTGAACTGACAATTACTAAAATACATTTACCAACATTTTTTTTTCCCAATGGAGCAATAAATATTTAAAATAAATATTTCACAGTTCACTGCACAGAATTCCAGCATTCAGTTAAAAGTATTCTGCTAAAATATTGCCATCTTACAATAAAATCTGAAGGTAAAGGGACTGTTATGAACTAATCTAGCACATTATAATGTTGTTCTACAGTTTTGAGCAACTTTTATTAGATCTTTCTCTTTGGTTATTGAGGGAAAGATGTGTAATAGTGAATACTAAGAATATGTGATGTACATGTGATTTTGAAATATCCATTTTCATTTCATATCATCGCTTTTTCCCTCAAAACCGTGGCTTCAACTCCTATCAGCCTTCTGGACTTATTTACTATGACTGGTGTAAGCTAGTAATAGTTTAATCACGAAAGGTTTAGAAGTTCAGGTAGGAGAGCAGCGGATGGCTGTCTGAACTGATACTCATATTTCCACTGCCTACAAATTGGCTTTGCAGAATTTTGAAAATACCAGTGCTTCACGATTTTAGGAGAATAAGTGACATTGAATACTATGCGTTTCTGCCTCAGATCCCATCCAAAAGCAGGCATTTAAACTTTATGAACCAAGGTCAATATGACTGTATTTTTGTTAAATGACAGATCTCTAACCCTAGTTTAAATCTACAAGATTTAGTTCAGCCCTGCTGTCGTGTAAAATATTCACAAAATACTGCACATACACATTTTAGATGAACTGCTATTATTAACTTTTCTAAATGTTAGTGAAATCCCCAAGTTCAAGAGGCATTCAAGAACCCAGGCTAAGAAGCAGTTCTTGAGCTTTTCTCTACTGTTATATCTTTGCAAAGATATTCCCTCTGTTTGCTGAAGCAAAGTATCTCCCTTTTCCAGAAAGTCTTGAGGAGTAGCCATCTTAGATACTCCCATACTGGACAGATGGGAAGGAGATACAATGTCCCCATAGCCATTTCTCCACTGAGCACAAGAAACAAGGTTTTAGGGATCTTTAGTGAGAATTTTCTTCCTGGTTAACACCTTATGCTCTCTGTGTGATATTTTATGTGTGAGATCTACAGCTATACCCTCAGAAAAGGGAACTGTATTCCTATGTGGCAAGAAGAGGCAGTTATCTGAGTGAGGATATTGAAATCTACTACCACAGTCAATCTAAATTTCTTAGCCCATAAGATTATTGACTGGAAATATTTTCAAACTTTAGCATCCATAGAAGACAAATACAGATAAAACCATGTCCTGGTTTGGGCTGAAATAGAGTTAATATTCCTTTTCAGGGACTAGATGAATGCTGTGTTTTAGATTTTGTTTTGGGTTTGGTATGGGAAGAATGTTGATAGCACACTGATATTCTCAGCTGCTACCGAGACTTCAAGGACTCTCCGACTCCCCATGTCCTGCCCGTGCACAAGGGCACAGGGAGCAGGGAGGGAGCACGGCCAGAGCACCAGACCCAAATTGGCCAGTGAAATATGCCATATCATGGAACGTCATGCTCACTATATAAAGGAGGGGTGGTTGGGAAGGAGCTCTCCCTCTCTCGCTTCTGGGATTGCGATTGTAGGATCTTGGTATCTCGGGGTCGCTGGCCGGGAACGGGCTGGGTATTGGTTAGTGGGTGGTGAGCAATTACGCTGTACATTGCCTGTTTATATATTTCTTTTTTTTTTTTTTTTTCCTATCATCATCATTGTTCTTGTTTTATTGCCATTACTAAACTGTTCCTATCTCAGACTGAGAGTCTCCCTTCACCTCTCTAATTCCCTCCCCCATTCCCAGGTGGGGAGGGAGAAGGGAGGGTGACCAGCTGAGGGGGTTGGTTGCCGACCAGGCTCAAACCACAACAAACCATCACTAAAATAATTTAGTAAACATCTATAAACTGATACTTTAAAATGGAGAGCAGAAAAAACACAGAAACCATTCTCTGGTGCATAAGAGTTTCAGATGTTTTCATGTTTTGATACTGGTGTATTTTGTTAGTTGAGCAAATTTTGTAAGCCAACCATTTCAGTGTAAGAAGTCTAATTTTGACAAGAAAACAGCAAAAGAAACAAATCAAAATTGGAGTAATATGTACTGTTAAACAATTCTCATCATAAAAATAAAATAAATACCAATGGGATGGTAAACAGTTTCTGTTTTCCAAGAGATTACCACAAAAAGGAGTGAAATACATTCAAAGCACACAAAGCAGAAACATCGTAAAGCAAAAAACCTTGTAACATTACTTAGGTGATCCACTCTTCATATAAACACGATAATGAAAAAAACATACCAAAACTTCTTCACAATTAGTCTTTGGTTTTACTTTTCTTCTTATTGTGATTTATTGTTTTTTCTATCCTTTGCTAGTCTAAGTAGCTGTGCTAGTGAGCAATGTAATGATAAAGAGGCCAGAAACACATAGCTACTGAATAATTCTGCCGCAGTTCCTCCTTTCTGGTAAATTTGGTGCTGTTTAGATTTTTCTGAGTAAATTTTAGCCAGGAGAGTCTACGTATAAGCTCAGAGCATGCCTATCAGAAGTTAGTGTTGTCCATATCAATAAAGTTACTAAAATGCAGTGCAAAAATGAGGCTTAATGAATAGCCTATGTTTTATAATACTAGCAATACTACTTTCACTGGAAAACATTCCATTGTTTTTAAGTGCAGATTACAACTTTGGTTTTCTTTCTCTTTATTTTTTTTTCCTCCTGTCAGTGAAAATAAAATAAAAATTAGCCTGCACAGTTAGTAATTCTCAATTCATACGTAGTAATACAGTTGGATGAAGATGCTCTCCTTCTGTTCTCATGCAACATACAAATACACATGTTCATCAGAATTTATGCAAAGAAGCAACCAAAAAATAGAAATATCAATATCAGATAAAATTGATAGATCATCAGTTCTTTTAGCACCTAGCTTAGGTTGCGATGGCTGGAGGAAGTTGTGATCACCTAGAGGAAATTCCATTGTCTATATTATTGAATTTTATTTAGTTGAATCTGGTACTGATCCCTTTTCAACAGGTTTTTATCTGGAGATCCTATGCATGACCAGAACAAATGACATCTGCAGGGTGTGCCTATGTGAGCTTTGGCATAGACCAAAAAAAGTGCTATATTACTTCAGACAAATTTGAAAGTAAAGTGATTAAAACTTCATTAAGTGTTTTTGGATTGATGGGTACAGCTCCAACAATCACCCTGCCCTCTGACTTCACACTATATCTATCTTCATCCTGCCTCAGTCAATACTGGATATTGAAACTATCCCAGCATACCTGTCTTTAATTTGTCACTGACACCTTTAGTCCAGATTAATTATTTTTAATCTTTAGGTCAGCTGCCTTATACATGAATATTAAAAGCTGAAAGTAAACCCTCTAGTAAGAAACTTGTGTGACTTTCCAGAATAAGATTAATCAGATATGATAATTAAGATAATAAATGTAATACTAACTTATCACATCATATAAATTCAGTTAAATGAGCTCTGTGGCAATAACAGTTAAGAATTAAGAGGAAAGGCAATGACAATCTACATTATTGAAAAGAAACCCTTCAGAGGCTGAATCAAAGCCATTTTTCACAGTCCACATAAAGGTCCTCTTCTTACCTATATGTTCTACATGTCTGGGGGCAGAATAAATACATAAACGTAAGGCCTTGGCAAACTATCCTTAACAATTTAAACTTTGACTCAGCATACAAAAGTATAAGGTAAGGAACTATTCTTATTCTGCCTTTAGAGTCATGTACAGGCTTTTCCTTATGAAATGGTATTAAATGCTCCATTAGAGCCCTGTTGCCTGAATTCTGGTTCCAATAGGCCTCCCTTAAATTGTAGTTTCACCGTTTTGAATTTCTTAAAACTATGTAATTTCTAATTTCACCTCCCTATATGCAGTTCAATGTTTAGCTTGTCTGCTGGAGGCCAGAAGAGGCACACTGTACAAATACCACGTCAGTGTGTTGTCTAATTGATGACACTAGAGCTATGAGAGGCAATGTATGTCATACATTAAAAAAGCTGAAAGATATCCACTTTCTGGTCCTTGTAATCCTCTCAGAAAAGATTAGCTCAGCTTCTCCAGTCCTCACACCTGATATTTCTTACTCTAACCTTATTTTCCAGGTGATCAATTCAATTTCACAGCATTCTACAGTCTTCCTTAGTATTCTCAGTTGGAATAGACTCTGTCCATCAATTGTTATCTCCATGTCTTCAATTTCTATCTCCACTTCATTCAATTTTACAGTGAAGCTCTCAAAATTCTTATCAGTTGTAGCTTGTCCAGCATTTTTTAATCTCTGTCATGTCCTTAATAAATGTAGTCTGACATTGCACTATAACTCAAATTCATAGACTGTGAAAAATATGAAAACTGTAAAAAAAATGAGAAATTTTCAAAATCCAGCTATTGGAAGGTTGAAGGTAAACTCCTTTGAGCAGCCAGTTTTGTTTTTTCAGATTATCAGTGTCCAATAAAAACAAATTTTAAAATATCACAAGCAAACATCAAATCTTACTAAATTAGGGGAACGAAGAATAGTTCATCTTTGGCTATGTTGAATTTATCTGAGTAACCTTATCATATAAATTTGGTTAACACAAAAAAATGCAGTATAAGAGTCATTACATCAGAAATTCAGTTTGCCTGATTAACTGAGTCCCCATCATAAAAAGTTAAATCTGTTGATTCAAAAGAGGTTTTCAGAATGACAAATTTGAATTAATAGAAATTTGTATTCATTCTCCCTAATTTGCTGTCGGAGAGCTAGTTTAAAATATTTTAAGTAGGCTGTTTGGAATTTTATTTCAATGTCATTTTATTTGAGAAGTTAATATTTACCTCTTTAAGATTGAAAGTTCTGTGCAAGATAAAAATTACATTTTCATCACTTGTTTTTTTACACTGTTAAGAGTTTTGTAGAGTGTTTATTTTATTTTTCTTTCCAATTACATCAGAATTAAACCACAAATCCATAGCAAGACATCGGTTAGCTAAATTTTCTCAGTTTTATCCTCAGAACATATCTGTTGTAGTTACAATGACCAAAAACTGAAGACTGTGTTTCTGTTCATCACTACCTCCAAAACAAAGAGAGGTTTGTGGGTTCCTTGGGCTCTGTGCTTTTGTGTAGCCCCTTGGCCTCCACTCCATTATCAGGAAAATGATTGAACAGAAGTGTGGCTGGGCTGCTCCCCTCTCTCTGTCTTCACACATCATGCCAAACCTTAAAATGCCCTCTACCCCATCCCAGCAGAGAGGCAATGACGTGCAGCAGGCAAGCAGACATTTTGCTCTGGCAAGGGGGATGGTAAGCAAGTTCATAATGGGTCAAATGTACAACATGATCAAAACCTATTATTCTCAGGCTAAGTGCAGCTACTCTATATGGGACTACTGCATATTAGCATGCTTGATTAATCCATCTATAGATTGCATGTTGGCACTGCAAGCACTTCTGCAGCCAGAGGTGATATGTCAACCACTTGAGAAAGCTGTGGAAAGGTCTTTGCCTTCATTAATATAATAAGGCAATATCTACCTACCATTACATATACCGGTGAACACATAAATGTCAATATTAATGTTTTCAAAAGTCAATATGTCAGAAGGATGTCACATATCAACATGTTTTGTAAAAAGTACATTATATACTGAGCAAAATGAAGATTATGCTTTGAAGCAACAGAAAAACCCAATAGCAGTCATGTTCTTTCATACAGCTTGCACTTCTTAGGAGCAACTCATCATTCTGCTCTAATCAAGAAGGGTAATTTCCAGTGTGGTCAAGATGATGTAGCTCTCCTTCACTCTGAAACTAGAAAAATAAAAATCAACCAAAATTAGTATCCTGGAACAATCACATGATGTATTTATACATGTTCTTGTTTCTGCTGTGCCATCTATATATCTGCTTCTTGCATTAAAATTTGGGGGATGAAAAGGTATATATTTTTTCTATGCTTCCTAACTCTTAAATAGTCTGTGACTTTAAAGTGCAAATAATCTAGTGGGATAGATAATGTCAGCCAATATCCAATGCAGGAACTATTTCAATTTTATTAAAACAGCTTTGATTTTTTTTTAATTATTAATTTCTAACATCATTAACATTTGAGTGGAACAAAAGAGCCAGATCAATTTTTCTTCTCCAAAATGCAATTTTAAAAGTTTTGGCAAACTAGGAAACAACAGGTTCTTTCGCCCTATGAGTTCTGTTCTGCATTTACTATAAAGAGCTCACAATTTAATCAGTAACTGTGTACACACAAAAACCATCCTTGCTCAACAGATCTGATGGAGTAGGCATGGATGGCTACAAACCGATGAAGACATGCAAGGAAACTTGGAGACCGTGATGGTCGGCCAAAGAGTTCACATAGTCTCTCACTTCTTGTAGACAGAGAGATCCATTTCCCTGGAGGAGCACCATCCCTCCTCTCACACAGAGGAAGTACTGGTGTGAGGTGTGCTACCTCCAAGCTCCCCTAGCCACAGGCACCTCCCACTGCCACAGCAGACAAGAGGAGAAACAACAGTAAGCACTTTTCATCAAGCTAGCAATATCAAAGCAGCTGTGAAGGCTTCACAGCCAGGAGAATGGCTCCAAATTCAGCAGTGTCATGCTCACTTTTGAAAAGCAAGAATGATACAGATCTTGGGGACTAGAGAGGTGCCTGAAGCTAGAAATTCAGTGAAAGAGGAGTTGCAGCTAGCTACTGGGAGCCAGTGAAGACACTAAGCCAAAACGGAACAGTGACAGCTTTTATACAATTAATACAGGCTCTTTTCCAACAAAATAACCTTTTCTGCTTTGTTTAATCATTCAAATGAAATGACTAATAAGAGGTGGGGGAGGGGAATTGCCTGGTTCAAGAACATCCTGGATGATGGAAACTCACTGGACTTGGTTGCTGCTTTTTTCATTGTAATTTTTTCCCTCTGAGGCAAGGATGGAAGAGGAAAAGGGAGAGAATCAAAATCAAGTGAGTTTAGGAGTCGACAGTTACTTGCCGTTGGGACATTTTTGTGTCTGTGTGGTCAAGAGAATGAAAGAATCATACTGAGTATAGAGGGGGGAAGCAGGGCAGGGACTTGATAGCCATTACGGACATTATTTCCACCTTTGTGATTAATAGTCAGGGTCAAGAAAAAGGGGAATAGTATGAAACCCACATTGTTGTTCAAAAGCAAGGCAGCAGGATAGATGAGCTGGAAACTGCTAACACTGACCCTACTATCAGGCAGAAAAAGTGGCATTCACATGTTTACAGCTGCTCAGAAATATCATGGCACCAGCAAGAAAAGCAGTAGTTACCTCTTCCATCTCTTCTGCCTTAGCTACTGAGGGTGAGGACCAAAATAGCATTGAAAAACATGTGAAAAGAAAAATAAAGAGTGAGCTCCTACAAGGCAAGTGTTGAAGAGTTAGTGCATGCTTTATCCATGTAAATATTTTTAGTGGAAAGTTCTGATGCTGTTGCTCCCACTTTCCCTTGCAGATTATTGTATGACCTAAATAACCCTTGAAAGGAGAGCATAGATACATTGGAATGCCATGACTATGTATGTAAAAAACACATTGTAGTGATTAGAGCCAGGTTAGCAGCCAACCACCGCAGACGGTCACAAGCAAAAAGCAGACTCATTAGGGGAAGAAAAAAAGAACATACACTTATTACAGACACTAACAACTCTTAACAGAGTAGGACAGTGAGAAGCATTGCCACATCTTGAGAACACCTTCCCCCCACCCCTCCCTTCTTCCTGTGCTCAGCTTTGCTCCTAATATCTCTACCTTTTCCATCCAGCGGCTCAGGGGCAGGGAATGGGGTGGTGCAGTCAGCGCTGCCACTTTCTTCCATCTTCGGTGGAGGGGGGAGCTTCTGGAACTTGCTCCCTCTGCTCCGTCGTGGTCCCCCACTCCCAGAAGACAATCCTCCACAGGAGTCTCTCTCCCACGGCTGCAGCCTTTCCTGAGCTGCTCCAGCATGGACACCCCTGCATGCTGCAATCCTCCCAGCGCTGAATTACAGCAGCAGGGTCTACCTTTTTCCCATAAGACCCCGTCCTTCTTCAGGCACAGCACCTTGATCATCCAGCTGAAAACAAACACAGGCCACAAATCAACATCTGCTCCACCATAGATCTTCATGGGTGGCAGGGAGGGGTTGAACTGCTGTCTCACCACAGGATACAGGGGGGTCTCTGCTCCGGCACACCTCCCCCCTCCTTTCTTCCTCCGTTCCTCCACTGACCTTGGTGTTCACGCAGCTGCCGCAACTCCTCCGCACAAGTCCCACTGCCCCTCACCACGTCCCTTCTTAAATACGTTATCACAGAGGCGCAGCTGATTGGCTCATTTTTCGAGCAGAGGTGGAGCTGACTTGGAGCTGGGGGAGCTTCAAGAAGCTCCTCAGAGGGGGTCACCCCTGCAGCCCCCTCCCCCACCACCAAACAAATAACCCCACCACTCACTCAACCCAGGACACATGTTATTATAGATCCATGGTTCCTTGCACTTGAAATCATTGTAAGTGGAAATTTTGAGGCATAAAATGGGAATGTGCGTAGGAAAAAAAAAAAAAAAAAAAAAAAAAAAGACAAATTAGGCCCTAAGAAGGGATTTACCTCACCTGAATTTAGAAGTCTGAAAAGTTGAAATATCAAATACCTCTATTCTCAGATGTACCACTGGAGACAATAATTTCTTCATAGGATAAACGTCTAAAATGGATTAGATTAATTTAGATTAATTGTGTCCTGGAATTGCCTGTGATTATCCAGTGACTCCAGAAAGAAAATATAAAACTAATCAACTAACTTTTAAAGGGATAAAGTTATGTCAGATTATTCCATCATGAGGGTCAGGTGAGTATTACATGAAATGGCACATCTCAGAGAATCTTATTACTAACTCATATACATCATCATCTACTTCCCATAGAAATGGTAATGCACTAGATCTGTATATAAACATTGTAAAAAGGGAGGACTGGAAACAATCATTGACTTTACAAGAACAGAAATGAGGAAATAAGAAAATAATGTTTGTTTTCTAAATAAAATATTAAAATTAGATACTTTCATGAATGTTCTCTAATATTTACTAGGCAGCTTTTGGGGCTAAAAGTCTTTGATTTGAGGATAAATTTACTGATTACTGAGCTCTAATTTATCCAAGTGTATAAGCAAACACTACTGTGGGTTTTTCTGGGCATAAAAGCCTACAATAATATGGCAAAAGTGGTGTATAAACTTGTTTTCTACATGTTTTGAAATAGTAGTATTGCTTCAGCTTAGTAAAATTCAGTGCAGAAGACTTCTGATTGCATTCTTCCTTAGTAAGACTCCCTCTGTTGCTCTTACAGCCAAAGTAACATGATTCATCTGTACCATTGAATTATTTCTAGCTCACTAAACAAAGTCACTGACTTTTTTCATGTTTATACACTCTTCAAAAGCCCCTGCAGACCATTAAGAGACTTCTTCTTGAGTCTCACAGTAACCGATGTGTCTTTTGTTTGAATAAAAACACACAGTCCTGATTGTCAGTTTGGGAACAGGCATCTCTTTCTTCATCATCATGCCCAGATATTATTGCTCATCTTTTCCGAAGTATTTTGATCCAAAGTACCATGTAGGAGGAAATAAAAAAGCTCAGCAGGAGACGGATGTTAAGGATGGAGTTTCAGACTTTGAATTTACTGCCTTTTATAAATTCAAATAAGATTATTTATACAGAGTGATCGAATTATGGTCAAACATGGAAACACTCAGAAGTTCAGCTAGGGTTGGCTCCCAGCATTTGCTTAACCAAATGGATAATAATTCCTCCCTCCCGTGTGCATTCCCATGTGACTCCTTTTTGAAATACTATACCAGATCTTTCACTGCCAGCTTCAAAACCATTTTTTTTTCTTCAAGAATACCCTTTAAAGGTTTCTATTAAAGCCTGTAATTCCTTGAATTCCAGTGATCCTTCATGGTCACAGTTCCTGGGTCCTTACTCTGTTCAGATGGGCTTTGTGGGTGACTACATCCCTCATTCACTGCAATCACGTATCCCCTTCTCCCTCCATGAGTCCAAGCAGTGGGAACTGGTCTGTGTGACAGCAGACCCCAACCCACTCTGTGAATCACAGAATACATGTTCTTTTTTTATTTCTTCTTCACTAGGGATCCAAACTTGCCTCTAACTGCCAGAGTCACTACGCTGTGTAACTCACTTGAAAGCAAAGAATGAGGAAGGAGTGGGGGAATGGGTACTGTGGTAGGTGAGATGTGATCTTGACGACATTCATCTTTTGTATAGCCTAAAAATGTAACACAGTTCAACAGACAAAGGTCTGGCTTGGTTACTCAGAAAACTGTATTTTGATACATGTATCCAGCAGTCACCTCATTTAAAAAATCCAGTGATTCAGCAGCAATGCAAGTTATAGTGACATGCAGACAGTAAAGGGAAAATTTTACTTCTCATTCTTCTGTTCTCTCGTAGTTTCCTCATTTGTTCTGCCTGACCCTGCCCTCACCTGCACCTTCTTCCTCAGAACCTTTTGATTTCTGTCTACCTCTGATCTCCCTAGCTTGTTTCTCTGATTTTATGTTGATTAAAAACTATAAGATTTATCTGAGCGCTTATCTCCAAGGAGCAGTACTTTTGAAGGAATGCAAGTTACCCTAGGTGCAAATAAGTGAAAAATCTGATCATTCTATCAATCTGGAATGTCCAGCTGCAGTTTTTAAAACTTGTTATGGCTCTGAACAACCTCACCTAAATTAAAATTTAGGCATCCTTTGGGCAGGATATTGGACTAAATGATCTCCAGATGTCCCTTACAACCTAATTTATCTATAATTCTAGAAACAGGATTTATCACCCTAATAAGTAGTAGCTCAGCAATATTGTGAGACCTGGAACCATACCATTCTGTCAGCAGTGTGTGTGACATTGGAGCCACTAACTTAGCTTTACTTTTTGGAAAGACTGGCCGGCACAGCCGTTTCAAAATGAAAAAATAATATAAATTTGTCATTGTAGAACAAAGCAATGATTCATATACTTCATTGTCCCATTTATGACAGTGACTACTCAGTATATAGTAGTGTGACTGCAAGAAAAGTGACTTTTTAGCTCTATTTAAGGGCTGTGCTTTTCAAGTTTGAATTTATACTCAAGATATTTTTCTTCAGTCTCATATAAATGAATGATAACGGTTACTATGTAAAAACATGTAAATTTCAGTGGAAGCCTCATGTTTAGCTACATTAAAATAACCTGTTTATGGCAAAAGCCAAGACAATATCCAATAAGTTCCTGAATAATTCAACAGTATATTCCACAGATCCACTATGAAGATTATGAAAGTCTAAAATTCAGCAAGAAAGTACTCCCAAAGCCTAGGACAAGCTCAGCAGTGTCGCATCTCTGCTTCACAAAACATGAACAGATTTTCTCCAAAAGCACTTGTGTGCACTTTTGTGTGCAAGTGTGAAGAGAAGCAACCATAATGATACTTATTCAAAAGTTAATACCTTACAAATTTGAATCTCAGGGTAAAGGTAACTAATGAAAAGTAAACTTCAGGAGATTTTACAGTGAAGGGATCATTGCATTTGCCCAGTAAATCTCATCAAATGAGCTCAGCTTGTTTGAAGATGATGGTGCTTCATTTATCATGTAGTCAGGTAGCAGGTGCTTTGCCATCTGAAGTGATCCTGA